>NC_090388.1:83509098-83857848 GCF_036365525.1 Heterodontus francisci
TTGAGGGGGAGGGGTCCATGGATGGAGACGTTTCTGAGATTGAGGGGTAAGGGTCCATGGATGGAGATGTTACTGAGATTGAGGGGGAAGGGTCCATGGATGGAGATGTTACTGAGACTGAGTGGGAGGGGTCCATGGATGGAGACGTTTCTGAGATTGAGGGGGAGGGGTCATGGATGGAGACATTGCTGAGATTGAGGGGGAGGGGTCCATGGATGGAGACTTTACTGAGATTGAGGGGGAGGGGTCCATGGATGGAGACGTTACTGAGATTGAGGGGGAGTGGTCCATGGATGGAGACATTACTGAGACTGAGGGGGAGGGGTCCATGGATGGAGACGTTACTGAGACTGAGGGGGAGGGGTCCATGGATGGAGACGTTACTGTGACTGAGGGGGAAGGGTCCATGGATGGAGACGTTACTGAGACTGAGGGGGAGGGGTCCATGGATGGAGACGTTACTGAGACTGAGGGGGAGGGGTCCATGGATGGAGACGTTAATGAGATTGAGGGGGAGGGGTCCATGGATGGAGACGTTACTGAGACTGAGGGGGAGAGGTCCATGGATGGAGACATTACTGAGATTAAGGGGGAGGGGTCCATGGATGGAGACATTACTGAGACTGAGGGGGAGTGGTCCATGGATGGAGACGTTACTGAGACTGAGGGGGAGGGGTCCATGGATGGAGACATTACTGAGATTGAGGGGGAGAGGTCCATGGATGGAGACGTTACTGAGATTGAGGGGGAGGGGTCCGTGGATGGAGACGTTACTGAGACTGAGGGGGAGGTGTCCATGGATGGAGACGTTACTGAGACTGAGGGGGAGGGGTCCATGGATGGAGACATTACTGAGACTGAGGGGGAGGGGTCCATGGATGGAGACGTTACTGAGATTGAGGGTGAGGGGTCCATGGATGGAGACGTTATTGAGACTGAGGGGGAGGGGTCCATGGATGGAGACGTTACTGAGACTGAGGGGGAGGGGTCCATGGATGGAGACGTTACTGAGACTGAGGGGGAGGGGTCCATGGATGGAGACGTTACTGAGTTTGAGGGGGAGGGGTCCATGGATGGAGACGTTACTGAGACTGAGGGAGAGAGGTCCATGGATGGAGACATTACTGAGATTGAGGGGGAAGGGTCCATGGATGGAGACGTTACTGAGAATGAGGGGGAGGGGTTCATGGATGGAGACCTTACTGAGATTGAGGGGGAAGGGTCCATGGATGGAGACATTACTGAGACTGAGGGGGAGGGGTCCATGGATGGAGACGTTACTGAGACTGAGGGGGAGGGGTCCATGGACGGAGACATTACTGAGACTGAGGGGGAGGGGTCCATGGATGGAGACGTTACTGAGACTGAAGGGGAGAGGTCCATGGATGGAGATATTACTAAGATTGAGGGGGAGGGGTCCATGGATGGAGACGTTACTGACATTGAGGGGGAGGGGTCCATGGATGGAGACAGTACTGAGAATGTGGGGGAGGGGTCCATGGATGGAGACATTACTGAGATTGAGGTGGAGGGGTCCATGGATGGAGAAGTTACTGAGACTGAGGGGGAGCGGTCCATGGATGGAGACATTACTGAGATTGAGGGGGAAGGGTCCATGGATGGAGACGTTACTGAGACTGAGGGAGAGGGGTCCATGGATGGAGACATTACTGAGACTGAGGGGGAGGGGTCCATGGATGGAGATGTTACTGAGATTGAGGGGGAAGGGTCCACTGATGGAGATGTTACTGAGACTGAAGGGGAGGGGTCCGTGGATGGAGACATTACTGACATTGAGGGGGAGGGGTCCGTGGATGGAGTCATTGCTGAGACTGAGGGGGAGGGGTCCATGGAAGGAGACGTTACTGAGACTGAGGGGGATGGGTCCATGGATGGAGACATTACTGAGACTGAGGGGGAGGGGTCCATTAATGGAGACGTTAATGATACTGAAGGGGAGGGGTCCATGGATGGAGACATTACTGAGATTGAGGGAGAGGGGTCCATGGATGGAGACGTTACTGAGACTGAGGGGGAGGGGGCCATGGATGGAGACATTACTGAGATTGAGGGGGAGGGGTCCATGGATGGAGACATTACTGAGATTGAGGGGGAGGGGTCCATGGATGGAGACATTACTGAGACTGAGGGGGAGGGTTCCATGGATGGAGACATTACTGAGACTGAGGGGGAGGGGTCCATGGATGGAGACGTTTCTGAGATTGAGGGGGAGGGGTCCATGGATGGAGACATTACTGAGATTGAGGGGGAGGGGTCCATGGATAGAGACGTTACTGAGACTGAGGGGGAGGGGTCCATGGATGCAGACGTTACTGAGACTGAAAGGGAGGGGTCCATGGATGGAGACGTTACTGAGATTGAGGGGGAGGGGTCCATGGATGGATACGTTACTGAGACTGACGGAGAGAGGTCCATGGATGGAGACGTTACTGAGACTGAGGGGGAGGGGCCCATGGATGGAGACCTTACTGAGATTGAGGGGGAAGGGTCCATGGATGGAGACCTTGCTGAGATTGAGGGGGAAGGGTCCATGGATGGAGACGTTACTGAGACTGAGGGAGAGGCGTCCATGGATGGAGACGTTACTGAGACTGAGGCGGAGGGGTCCATGGATGGAGACGTTACTGAGACTGAGGGTGAGGCGTCCATGGATGGAGACGTTACTGAGACTGAGGGGGAGGGGTCCATGGATGGAGACGTTACTGAGACTGAGGGGGAGGGGTCCATGGATGGAGACGTTTCTGAGACTGAGGGGGAGAGGTCCATGGATGGAGACGTTACTGAGACTGAGGGGGAGGGGTCCATGGATGGAGACGTTAATGAGATTGAGCGGGAGGGGTCCATGGATGGAGACGTTACTGAGACTGAGGTGGAGAGGTCCATGGATGGAGACATTACTGAGATTAAGGGGGAGGGGTCCATGGATGGAGACATTACTGAGACTGAGGGGGAGGGGTGCATGGATGGAGACGTTACTGAGACTGAGGGGGAGGGGTCCATGGATGGAGACATTACTGAGACTGAGGGGGAGGGGTCCATGGATGGAGACATTACTGAGATTGAGGGGGAGGGTTCCATGGATGGAGACATTACTGAGACTGAGGGGGAGAGGTCCATGGATGGAGACATTACTGAGATTGAGGGGGAGGGGTCCGTGGATGGAGACGTTACTGAGACTGAGGGGGAGGTGTCCATGGATGGAGACGTTACTGAGACTGAGGGGGAGGGGTCCATGGATGGAGACATTACTGAGACTGAGGGGGAGGGGTCCATGGATGGAGACATTACTGAGATTGAGGGGGAGGGGTCCATGGATGGAGACGTTACTGAGACTGAGGGGGAGGGGTCCATGGATGGAGACATTACTGAGACTGAGGGGGAGGGGTCCATGGATGGAGACGTTACTGAGACTGAGGGGGAGGGGCTCATGGATGGAGACCTTACTGAGATTGAGGGGGAAGGGTCCATGGATGGAGACGTTACTGAGACTGAGGGAGAGGCGTCCATGGATGGAGACGTTACTGAGACTGAGGGGGAGGGGTCCATGGATGGAGACGTTACTGAGACTGAGGGGGAGGGTTCCATGGATGGAGACGTTACTGAGACTGAGGGAGAGGCGTCCATGGATGGAGACGTTACTGAGACTGAGGGGGAGGGGTCCATGGATGGAGACGTTACTGAGACTGAGGGGGAGGGGTCCATGGATGGAGACGTTACTGAGACGGAGGGGGAGAGGTCCATGGATGGAGACGTTACTGAGACTGAGGGGGAGGGGTCCATGGATGGAGACGTTAATGTGATTGAGGGGGAGGGGTCCATGGATGGAGACGTTACTGAGGTGGAGAGGTCCATGGATGGAGACATTACTGAGATTAAGGGGGAGGGGTCCATGGATGGAGAAATTACTGAGACTGAGGGGGAGGGGTCCATGGATGGAGACGTTACTGAGACTGAGGGGGAGGGGTCCATGGATGGAGACATTACTGAGACTGAGGGGGAGGGGTCCATGGATGGAGACATTACTGAGATTGAGGGGGAGGGTTCCATGGATGGAGACATTACTGAGACTGAGGGGGAGAGGTCCATGGATGGAGACATTACTGAGATTGAGGGGGAGGGGTCCGTGGATGGAGACGTTACTGAGACTGAGGGGGAGGTGTCCATGGATGGAGACGTTACTGAGACTGAGGGGGAGGGGTCCATGGATGGAGACATTACTGAGACTGAGTGGGAGGGGTCCATGGATGGAGAGGTTACTGAGATTGAGGGGGAGGGGTCCATGGATGGAGACGTTACTGAGACTGAGGGGGAGGGGTCCATGGATGGAGACATTACTGAGACTGAGGGGGAGGGGTCCATGGATGGAGACGTTACTGAGACTGAGGGGGAGGGGCTCATGGATGGAGACCTTACTGAGATTGATGGGGAAGGGTCCATGGATGGAGACATTACTGAGACTGAGGGGGAGGGGTCCATGGATGGAGACATTACTGAGACTGAGGGGGAGGGGTCCATGGATGGAGACGTTACTGAGACTGAGGGGGAGAGGTCCATTGATGGAGACATTACTGAGATTGAGGGGGAGGGGTCCATGGATGGAGATGTTACAGAAATTGAGGGGGAGGGGTCCATGGATGGAGACAGTACTGAGAATGAGGGGGAGGGGTCCATGGATGGAGACAGTACTGAGATTGAGGGGGAGGGGTCCATGGATGGAGACAGTACTGAGATTGAGGTTGAGGGGTCCATGGATGGAGACGTGACTGAGACTGAGGGGGAGGGGTCCATGGATGGAGACATTACTGAGATTGAGGGGGAGGGGTCCATGGATGGAGGCAGTACTGAGATTGAGGGGGAGGGGTCCATAGATGGAGACAGTACTGAGATTGAGGTGGAGGGGTCCATGGATGGAGACGTTACTGAGACTGAGGGGGAGGGGTCCATGGATGGAGACATTACTGAGATTGAGGGGGAGGGGTCCATGGATGGAGATGTTACTGAGAGTGAGGGGGAAGGGTCCATGGATGGAGATGTTACTGAGATTGAGGGGGAAGGGTCCATGGATGGAGATGTTACTGAGACTGAAGGGGAGGGGTCCATGGAAGGAGACGTTACTGAGACTGAGGGGGAGGGGTCCATGGATGGAGACATTACTGACATTGAGGGGGAGGGGTCCATGGATGGAAACATTACTGAGACTGAGGGGGAGGGGTCCATGGAAGGAGACGTTACTGAGACTGAGGGGGAGGGGTCCATGGATGGAGACATTACTGAGACAGAGGGGGAGGGGTCCATTAATGGAGACGTTACTGATACTGAAGGGGAGGGGTCCATGGACGGAGACATTACTGAGATTGAGGGGGAGGGGTCCATGGATGGAGACGTTACTGAGACTGAGGGGAAGGGGTCCATGGATGGAGACATTACTGAGATTGAGGGGTAGGGGTCCATGGATGGAGACATTACTGAGATTGAGGGGGAGGGGTCCATGGATGGAGACATTACTGAGACTGAGGGGGAGGGTTCCATGGATGGAGACGTTACTGAGACTGAGGGGGAGGGGTCCATGGATGGAGACGTTTCTGAGATTGAGGGGGAGGGGTCCATGGATGGAGACATTACTGAGACTGAGTGGGAGGGGTTCATGGAAGGAGACGTTACTGAGACTGAGGGGGAGGTGTCCATGGATGGAGACATTACTGAGACTGAGGGGGTGCGGTCCATGGATGGAGACGTTACTGTGATTGAGGGGGAAGGGTCCATGGATGGAGACGTTACTGAGATTGACGGGGAGGGGTCCGTGGATGGAGATGTTACTGAGACTGAGGGTTAGGGGTCCATGGATGGAGACGTTACTGAGACTGAGGGGGAGGGGTCCATGGATGGAGACGTTACTGAGACTGAGGGGGAGGGGTCCATGGATGGAGACGTTACTGAGACTGAGGGGGAGGTGTCCATGGATGGAGACGTTACTGAGATTGAGGGGGAGGGGCCCATGGATGGAGATGTTACTGAGATTGAGGGGGAAGGGTCCATGTTTGGAGACATTACTGAGACTGAGGGGGAGGGGTCCATGGATGGAGACGTTACTGAGACTGAGGGGGAGGGGTCCATGGATGGAGACGTTACTGAGATTGAGGGGGAGGGGTCCATGGATGGAGATGTTACTGAGATTGAGGGGGAAGGGTCCATGGATGGAGATGTTACTGAGACTGAAGGGGAGGGGTCCGTGGATGGAGACATTACTGACATTGAGGGGGAGGGGTCCATGGATGGAGACGTTACTGAGATTGAGGGGGAGGGGTCCATGGATGGAGATGTTACTGAGATTGAGGGGGAAGGGTCCATGGATGGAGATGTTACTGAGACTGAGTGGGAGGGGTCCATGGGTGGAGATGTTACTGAGATTGAGGGGGAGGGGTCCATGGATGGAGATGTTACTGAGATTGAGGGGGAGGGGTCCATGGATGGAGACATTACTGAGATTGAGGGGGAGGGGTCCATGGATGGAGACGTTTCTGAGATTGAGGGGGAGGGGTCCATGGATGGAGACATTACTGAGATTGAGGGGGAGGGGTCCATGGATGGAGACGTTTCTGAGATTGAGGGGGTGGGGTCCATGGATGGAGACGTTTCTGAGATTGAGGGGGAGGGGTCCATGGATGGAGACGTTACTGAGATTGAGGGGGAGGGGTCCATGGATGGAGACGTTACTGAGACTGAGGGGGAGGGGCCCATGGATGGAGACCTTACTGAGATTGAGGGGGAAGGTTCCATGGATGGAGACCTTACTGAGATTGAGGGGGAAGGGTCCATGGATGGAGACGTTACTGAGACTGAGGGGGCGGCGTCCATGGATGGAGACGTTACTGAGACTGAGGGGGAGGGGTCCATGGATGGAGACATTACTGAGATTGAGGGGGAGGGGTCCATGGATGGAGATGTTACTGAGATTGAGGGGGAATGGTCCATGGATGGAGACATTACTGAGATTGAGGGGGAGGGGTCCATGGATGGAGACGTTACTGAGACTGAGGGGGAGAGGTCCATGGATGGAGACATTACTGAGATTGAGGGGGAGGGGTCCATGGATGGAGACGTTACTGAGACTGAGGGGGAGAGGTCCATGGATGGAGACATTACTGAGATTGAGGGGGAGGGGTCCATGGATGGAGATGTTACTGAGATTGAGGGGGAAGGGTCCATGGATGGAGATGTTACTGAGACTGAAGGGGAGGGGTCCGTGGATGGAGACATTACTGACATTGAGGTGGAGGGGTCCATGGATGGAGACATTACTGAGACTGAGTGGGAGGGGTTCATGGGTGGAGATGTTACTGAGATTGAGGGGGAGGGTTCCATGGATGGAGATGTTACTGAGATTGAGGGGGAGGGGTCCATGGATGGAGACATTACTGAGATTGAGGGGGAGGGGTCCATGGATGGAGACGTTTCTGAGATTGAGGGGGAGGGGTCCATGGATGGAGACATTACTGAGATTGAGGGGGAGGGGTCCATGGATGGAGACGTTTCTGAGATTGAGGGGGTGGGGTCCATGGATGGAGACGTTTCTGCGATTGAGGGGGAGGGGTCCATGGATGGAGACATTACTGAGATTGAGGGGGAGGGGTCCATGGATGGAGACGTTACTGAGATTGAGGGGGAGGGGTCCATGCATGGAGACATTACTGAGACTGAGGGGGAGGGGTCCATGGATGGAGACGTTACTGAGACTGAGGGGGAGGGGTCCATGGATGGAGTCATTACTGAGACTGAGGGGGTGGGGTCCATGGATGGAGACGTTACTGAGATTGAGGGGGCAGGGTCCATGTTTGGAGACATTACTGAGACTGAGGGGGAGGGGTCCATGGATGGAGACGTTTCTGAGACTGAGGGGGAGGGGTCCATGGATGGAGACGTTACTGAGATTGAGGGGGAGGGGTCCATGGATGGAGACGTTACTGAGACTGAGGGGGAGGCGCCCATGGATGGAGACCTTACTGAGATTGAGGGGGAAGGTTCCATGGATGGAGACCTTACTGAGATTGAGGGGGAAGGGTCCATGGATGGAGACGTTACTGAGACTGAGGGGGAGGCGTCCATGGATGGAGACGTTACTGAGACTGAGGGGGAGGGGTCCATGGATGGAGATGTTACTGAGATTGAGGGGGAAGGGTCCATGGATGGAGACATTACTGAGATTGAGGGGGAGGGGTCCATGGATGGAGACGTTACTGAGACTGAGGGGGAGAGGTCCATGGATGGAGACATTACTGAGATTGAGGCGGAAAGGGTCAATGGATGGAGACGTTACTGAGACTGAGGGGGAGAGGTCCATGGATGGAGACATTACTGAGATTGAGGGGGAGGGGTCCATGGATGGAGATGTTACTGAGATTGAGGGGGAAGGGTCCATGGATGGAGATGTTACTGAGACTGAAGGGGAGGGGTCCGTGGATGTAGACATTACTGACATTGAGGGGGAGGGGTCCATGGATGGAGACATTACTGCGACTGAGTGGGAGGGGTCCATGGGTGGAGATGTTACTGAGATTGAGGGGGAGGGGTCCATGGATGGAGATGTTACTGAGATTGAGGGGGAGGGGTCCATGGATGGAGACATTACTGAGATTGAGGGGGAGGGGTCCATGGATGGAGACGTTTCTGAGATTGAGGGGGAGGGGTCCATGGATGGAGACATTACTGAGATTGAGGAGGAGGGGTCCATGGATGGAGACGTTTCTGAGATAGAGGGGGTGGGGTCCATGGATGGAGACGTTTCTGAGATTGAGGGGGAGGGGTCCATGGATGGAGACATTACTGAGATTGAGGGGGAGGGGTCCATGGATGGAGACGTTACTGAGATTGAGGGGGAGGGGTCCACGGATGGAGACATTACTGAGACTGAGGGGGAGGGGTCCATGGATGGAGACGTTACTGAGACTGAGGGGGAGAGGTCCATGGATGGAGACATTACTGAGATTGAGGGGGAGGGGTCCATGGATGGAGATGTTACTGAGATTGAGGGGGAAGGGTCCATGGATGGAGATGTTACTGAGACTGAAGGGGAGGGGTCCGTGGATGGAGACATTACTGACATTGAGGTGGAGGGGTCCATGGATGGAGACATTACTGAGACTGAGTGGGAGGGGTTCATGGGTGGAGATGTTACTGAGATTGAGGGGGAGGGTTCCATGGATGGAGATGTTACTGAGATTGAGGGGGAGGGGTCCATGGATGGAGACATTACTGAGATTGAGGGGGAGGGGTCCATGGATGGAGACGTTTCTGAGATTGAGGGGGAGGGGTCCATGGATGGAGACATTACTGAGATTGAGGGGGAGGGGTCCATGGATGGAGACGTTTCTGAGATTGAGGGGGTGGGGTCCATGGATGGAGACGTTTCTGAGATTGAGGGGGAGGGGTCCATGGATGGAGACATTACTGAGATTGAGGGGGAGGGGTCCATGGATGGAGACGTTACTGAGATTGAGGGGGAGGGGTCCATGCATGGAGACATTACTGAGACTGAGGGGGAGGGGTCCATGGATGGAGACGTTACTGAGACTGAGGGGGAGGGGTCCATGGATGGAGTCATTACTGAGACTGAGGGGGTGGGGTCCATGGATGGAGACGTTACTGAGATTGAGGGGGCAGGGTCCATGTTTGGAGACATTACTGAGACTGAGGGGGAGGGGTCCATGGATGGAGACGTTTCTGAGACTGAGGGGGAGGGGTCCATGGATGGAGACGTTACTGAGATTGAGGGGGAGGGGTCCATGGATGGAGACGTTACTGAGACTGAGGGGGAGGCGCCCATGGATGGAGACCTTACTGAGATTGAGGGGGAAGGTTCCATGGATGGAGACCTTACTGAGATTGAGGGGGAAGGGTCCATGGATGGAGACGTTACTGAGACTGAGGGGGAGGCGTCCATGGATGGAGACGTTACTGAGACTGAGGGGGAGGGGTCCATGGATGGAGATGTTACTGAGATTGAGGGGGAAGGGTCCATGGATGGAGACATTACTGAGATTGAGGGGGAGGGGTCCATGGATGGAGACGTTACTGAGACTGAGGGGGAGAGGTCCATGGATGGAGACATTACTGAGATTGAGGCGGAAAGGGTCAATGGATGGAGACGTTACTGAGACTGAGGGGGAGAGGTCCATGGATGGAGACATTACTGAGATTGAGGGGGAGGGGTCCATGGATGGAGATGTTACTGAGATTGAGGGGGAAGGGTCCATGGATGGAGATGTTACTGAGACTGAAGGGGAGGGGTCCGTGGATGTAGACATTACTGACATTGAGGGGGAGGGGTCCATGGATGGAGACATTACTGCGACTGAGTGGGAGGGGTCCATGGGTGGAGATGTTACTGAGATTGAGGGGGAGGGGTCCATGGATGGAGATGTTACTGAGATTGAGGGGGAGGGGTCCATGGATGGAGACATTACTGAGATTGAGGGGGAGGGGTCCATGGATGGAGACGTTTCTGAGATTGAGGGGGAGGGGTCCATGGATGGAGACATTACTGAGATTGAGGAGGAGGGGTCCATGGATGGAGATGTTTCTGAGATAGAGGGGGTGGGGTCCATGGATGGAGACGTTTCTGAGATTGAGGGGGAGGGGTCCATGGATGGAGACATTACTGAGATTGAGGGGGAGGGGTCCATGGATGGAGACGTTACTGAGATTGAGGGGGAGGGGTCCACGGATGGAGACATTACTGAGACTGAGGGGGAGGGGTCCATGGATGGAGATGTTACTGAGACTGAGGGGGAGGGGTCCATGGATGGAGACATTACTGAGACTGAGGGGGTGGGGTCGATGGATGGAGACGTTACTGTGATTGAGGGGGAAGGGTCCATGGATGGAGACATTACTGAGACTGAGGGGGAGGGGTCCATGGATGGAGACGTTACTGAGACTGAGGGGGAGGGGTCCATGGATGGAGACATTACTGAGATTAAGGGGGAGGGGTCCATGGATGGAGACATTGCTGAGACTGAGGGGGAGGGGTCCATGGATGGAGACGTTACTGAGACTGAGGGGGAGGGGTCCATGGATGGAGACATTACTGAGACTGAGGGGGAGGGGTCCATGGATGGAGACATTAATGAGATTGAGGGGGAGGGGTCCATGGATGGAGAAATTACTGAGACTGAGGGGGTGAGGTCCATGGATGGAGACATTACTGAGATTGAGGGGGAGGGGTCCGTGGATGGAGATGTTACTGAGACTGAGGGGGAGGGGTCCATGGATGGAGACGTTACTGAGACTGAGGGGGAGGGGTCCATGGATGGAGACGTTACTGAGACTGAGGGGGAGGGGTCCATGGATGGAGACGTTACTGAGACTGAGGGGGAGGGGTCCATGGATGGAGACGTTACTGAGATTGAGGGGGAGAGGTCCATGGATGGAGACATTACTGAGATTGAGGGGGAGGGGTCCATGGATGGAGATGTTACTGAGATTGAGGGGCAGGGGTCCATGGATGGAGATGTTACTGAGACTGAAGGGGAGGGGTCCGTGGATGGAGACATTACTGACATTGAGGGAGAGGGGTCCATAGATGGACACGTTACTGAGACTGAAGGGGTGGGGTCCATGGATGGAGACATTACTGACATTGAGGGAGAGGGGTCCATGGATGGAGACGTTACTGAGATTGAGGGGGAAGGGTCCATGGATGGAGATGTTACTGAGACTGAAGGGGAGGGGTCCGTGGATGGAGACATTACTGACATTGAGGGGGAGGGGTCCATGGATGGAGACATTAATGAGACTGAGGGGGAGTGGTCCATGGAAGGAGACGTTACTGAGACTGAGGCGGATGGGTCCATGGATGGAGACATTACTGAGACTGAGGGGGAGGGGTCCATTAATGGAGACGTTACTGATACTGAAGGGGAGGGGTCCATGGATGGAGACATTACTGAGATTGAGGGGGAGGGGTCCATGGATGGAGACGTTACTGAGACTGAGGGGGAGGGGTCCATGGATGGAGACATTACTGAGATAGAGGGGGAGGGGTCCATGGATGGAGACATTACTGAGATTGAGGGGGAGGGGTCCATGGATGGAGATATTACTGAGACTGAGGGGGAGGGTTCCATGGATGGAGACATTACTGAGACTGAGGGGGAGGGGTCCATGAATGGAGACGTTTCTGAAATTGAGGGGGAGGGCTCCATGGATGGAGACATTACTGAGACTGAGGGGGTGGGGTCCATGGATGGAGACATTACTGAGACTGAGGGGGTGGGGTCCATGGATGGAGACGTTACTGAGACTGAGGGAGAGAGGTCCATGGATGGAGACGTTAATGAGACTGAGGGGGAGGTGTCCATGGATGGAGACGTTACTGAGACTGAGGGAGAGAGGTCCATGGATGGAGACGTTACTGAGACTGAGTGGGAGGGGCCCATGGATGGAGACCTTACTGAGACTGAGGGGGAGGGGTCCATGGATGGAGACGTTACTGAGACTGAGGGGGAGGGTTCCATGGATGGAGACATTACAGAGACTGAGGGGGAGGGGTCCATGGATGGAGACGTTACTGAGACTGAGGGGGAGGGGTCCATGGATGGAGACATTACTGAGATTGAGGGGGAGGGGTCCATGGATGGAGATGTTACTGAGATTGAGGGGGAGGGGTACATGGATGGCGACAGTACTGAGACTGAGGGGGAGGGGTCCATGGATGGAGACATTACTGAGACTGAAGGGGTGGGGTCCATGGATGGAGACATTACTGACATTGAGGGGGAGGGGTCCATGGATGGAGATGTTACTGAAATTGAGGGGGAAGGGTCCATGGATGGAGATGTTACTGAGACTAAGGGGGAAGGGTCCATGGATGGAGACAATACTGACATTGAGGGGGAGGGGTCCATGGATGGAGACATTACTGAGACTGAGTGGGAGGGGTCCATGGGTGGAGATGTTACTGAGATTGAGGGGGAAGGGTCCATGCATGGAGATGTTACTGAGACTGTGTGGGAGGGGTCCATGGATGGAGACGTTTCTGAGATTGAGGGGGAGGGGTCCATGGATGGAGACATTACTGAGATTGAGGGGGAGGGGTCCATGGATGGAGACGTTACTGAGATTGAGGGGGAGGGGTCCATGGATGGAGACGTTACTGAGATTGAGGGGGAGTTGTCCATGGATGGAGACATTACTGAGACTGAGGGGGAGGGGTCCATGGATGGAGACGTTACTGAGACTGAGGGGGAGGGGTCCATGGATGGAGACATTACTGAGACTGAGGGGGTGGGGTCCATGGATGGAGACGTTACTGTGATTGAGGGGGAAGGGTCCATGGATGGAGACGTTACTGAGACTGAGGGGGAGGGGTCCATGGATGGAGACGTTACTGAGACTGAGGGGGAGGCGTCCATGGATGGAGACGTTACTGAGATTGAGGGGGAGGGGTCCATGGATGGAGACGTTACTGAGACTGAGGGGGAGAGGTCCATGGATGGAGACATTACTGAGATTAAGGGGGAGGGGTCCATGGATGGAGACATTACTGTGACTGAGGGGGAGGGGTCCATGGATGGAGACGTTACTGAGACTGAGGGGGAGGGGTCCATGGATGGAGACATTACTGAGACTGAGGGGGAGGGGTCCATGGATGGAGACATTAATGAGATTGAGGGGGAGGGGTCCATGGATGGAGACATTACTGAGACTGAGGGGGAGAGGTCCATGGATGGAGACATTACTGAGACTCAGGGGGAGGGGTCCATGGATGGAGACGTTACTGAGACGGAGGGTGAGGGGTCCATGGATGGAGACGTTACTGAGACTGAGGGGGAGGGGTCCATGGATGGAGACGTTACTGAGACTGAGGGGAAGGGGTCCATGGATGGAGACATTACTGAGACTGAGGAGGAGGGGTCCATGGATGGAGACGTTACTGAGACTGAGGGGGAGAGGTCCATGGATGGAGACGTTACTGAGACTGAGGGGGAGGGGTCCATGGATGGAGACGTTACTGAGACTGAGGGGGAGGGGTCCATGGATGGAGACGTTACTGAGACTGAGGGGGAGGGGTCCATGGATGGAGACGTTGCTGAGACTGAGGGCGAGAGGTCCATGGATGGAGACATTACTGAGATTGAGGGGGAGGGGTCCATGGATGGAGACGTTACTGAGATTGAAGGGCAGGGGTCCATGGATGGAGACGTTACTAAGACTAAGGGGGAGGGGTCCATGGATGGAGACATTACTGAGATTAAGGGGAAGGGGTCCATGGATGGAGACATTACTGAGACTGAGGGGGAGGGGTTCATGGATGGAGACGTTACTGAGACTGAGGGGGAGGGGTCCATGGATGGAGACATTACTGAGACTGAGGGGGAGGGGTCCATGGATGGAGACATTACTGAGATTGAGGGGGAGGGTTCCATGGTTGGAGACATTACTGAGACTGAGGGGGAGAGGTCCATGGATGGAGACATTACTGAGATTGAGGGGGAGGGGTCCATGGATGGAGACGTTACTGAGACTGAGGGGGAGGGGTCCATGGGTGGAGACGTTACTGAGACTGAGGGGGAGGGGTCCATGGATGGAGACGTTACTGAGACTGAGGGGGAGGGGTCCATGGATGGTGACGTTACTGAGATTGAGGGGGAGGGGTCCATGGATGGAGACGTTACTGAGACTGAGGGGGAGGGGCTCATGGATGGAGACCTTACTGAGATTGAGAGGGAAGGGTCCATGGATGGAGACATTACTGAGACTGAGGGGGAGGGGTCCATGGATGGAGACGTTACTGAGACTGAGGGGGAGGGGTCCATGGATGGAGACATTACTGAGACTGAGGGGGAGGGGTCCATGGATGGAGACGTTACTGAGACTGAGGGGGAGGGGTCCATGGATGGAGACGTTACTGAGACTGAGGGGGAGGGGTCCATGGATGGAGACATTACTGAGACTGAGGGGGAGGGGTCCATGGATGGAGACGTTACTGAGACTGAGGGGGAGAGGTCCATGGATGGAGACATTACTGAGATTGAGGGGGAGGGGTCCATGGATGGAGATGTTACTGAGATTGAGGGGCAGGGGTCCATGGATGGAGATGTTACTGAGACTGAAGGGGAGGGGTCCGTGGATGGAGACATTACTGAGACTGAGGGGGAGGGGTCCATAGATGGAGACGTTACTGAGACTGAAGGGGTGGGGTCCATGGATGGAGACATTACTGACATTGAGGGAGAGGGGTCCATGGATGGAGACGTTACTGAGATTGAGGGGGAAGGGTCCATGGATGGAGATGTTACTGAGACTGAAGGGGAGGGGTCCGTGGATGGAGACATTACTGACATTGAGGGGGAGGGGTCCATGGATGGAGACATTACTGAGACTGAGGGGGAGTGGTCCATGGAAGGAGACGTTACTGAGACTGAGGCGGAGGGGTCCATGGATGGAGACATTACTGATACTGAAGGGGAGGGGTCCATGGATGGAGACATTACTGAGATTGAGGGGGAGGGGTCCATGGATGGAGACGTTACTGAGACTGAGGGGGAGGGGTCCATGGATGGAGACATTACTGAGATAGAGGGGGAGGGGTCCATGGATGGAGACATTACTGAGATTGAGGGGGAGGGGTCCATGGATGGAGATATTACTGAGACTGAGGGGGAGGGTTCCATGGATGGAGACATTACTGAGACTGAGGGGGAGGGGTCCATGGATGGAGACGTTTCTGAGATTGAGGGGGAGGGGTCCATGGATGGAGACATTACTGAGACTGAGGGGGTGGGGTCCATGGATGGAGACATTACTGAGACTGAGGGGGTGGGGTCCATGGATGGAGACGTTACTGAGACTGAGGGGGAGGGGTCCATGGATGGAGACGTTACTGAGACTGAGGGGGAGGGGTCCATGGATGGAGACATTACTGAGATTGAGGGGGAGGGGTCCATGGATGGAGATGTTACTGAGATTGAGGGGGAGGGGTCCATGGATAGAGATGTTACTTAGATTGAGGGGCAGGGGTCCATGGATGGGGATGTTACTGAGACTGAAGGGGAGGGGTCCGTGGATGGAGACATTACTGAAATTGAGGGAGAGGGGTCCATAGATGGAGACGTTACTGAGACTGAAGGGGTGGGGTCCATGGATGGAGACATTACTGACATTGAGGGAGAGGGGTCCATGGATGGAGACGTTACTGAGATTGAGGGGGAAGGGTCCATGGATGGAGATGTTACTGAGACTGAAGGGGAGGGGTCCGTGGATGGAGACATTACTGACATTGAGGGGGAGGGGTCCATGGATGGAGACATTACTGAGACTGAGGGGGAGTGGTCCATGGAAGGAGACGTTACTGAGACTGAGGCGGAGGGGTCCATGGATGGAGACATTACTGAGACTGAGTGGGAGGGGTCCATTAATGGAGACGTTACTGATACTGAAGGGGAGGGGTCCATGGATGGAGACATTACTGAGATTGAGGGGGAGGGGTCCATGGATGGAGACGTTACTGAGACTGAGGGGGAGGGCTCCATGGATGGAGACATTACTGAGATAGAGGGGGAGGGGTCCATGGATGGAGACATTACTGAGATTGAGGGGGTGGGGTCCATGGATGGAGACATTACTGAGACTGAGGGGGTGGGGTCCATGGATGGAGACGTTACTGAGACTGAGGGAGAGAGGTCCATGGATGGAGACGTTACTGAGATTGAGGGGGAGGGGTCCATGGATGGAGACGTTACGGAGACTGAGGGGGAGGGGTCCATGGATGGAGACGTTACTGAGACTGAGGGGTAGGGGTCCATGGATGGAGACGTTACTGAGACTGAGGGAGAGGGGTCCATGGATGGAGACGTTACTGAGACTGAGGGCGAGAGGTCCATGGATGGAGACATTACTGAGATTGAGGGGGAGGGGTCCATGGATGGAGACGTTACTGAGATTGAGGGGCAGGGGTCCATGGATGGAGACGTTACTAAGACTAAGGGGGAGGGGTCCATGGATGGAGACATTACTGAGATTAAGGGGAAGGGGTCCATGGATGGAGACATTACTGAGACTGAGGGGGAGGGGTCCATGGATGGAGATGTTACTGAGACTGAGGGGGAGGGGTCCATGGATGGAGACATTACTGAGACTGAGGGGGAGGGGTCCATGGATGGAGACGTTCCTGAGATTGAGGGGGAGGGTTCCATGGTTGGAGACATTACTGAGACTGAGGGGGAGAGGTCCATGGATGGAGACATTACTGAGATTGAGGGGGAGGGGTTCATGGATGGAGACGTTACTGAGACTGAGGGGGAGGGGTCCATGGATGGAGACGTTACTGAGACTGAGGGGGAGGGGTCCATGGATGGAGACGTTACTGAGACTGAGGGGGAGGGGTCCATGGATGGTGACGTTACTGAGATTGAGGGGGAGGGGTCCATGGATGGAGACGTTACTGAGACTGAGGGGGAGCGGCTCATGGATGGAGACCTTACTGAGATTGAGGGGGAAGGGTCCATGGATGGAGACATTACTGAGACTGAGGGGGAGGGGTCCATGGATGGAGACGTTACTGAGACTGAGGGGGAGGGGTCCATGGATGGAGACATTACTGAGACTGAGGGGGAGGGGTCCATGGATGGAGACGTTACTGAGACTGAGGGGGAGGGGTCCATGGATGGAGACATTACTGAGACTGAGGGGGAGGGGTCCATGGATGGAGACGTTACTGAGACTGAGGGGGAGAGGTCCATGGATGGAGACATTACTGAGATTGAGGGGGAGGGGTCCATGGATGGAGATGTTACTGAGATTGAGGGGCAGGGGTCCATGGATGGAGATGTTACTGAGACTGAAGGGCAGGGGTCCATGGATGGAGACATTACTGAGATTGTGGGGGAAGGGTCCATGGATGGAGACGTTACTGAGATTGAGGGGGAGGGGTCCATGGATGGAGACGTTACTGAGACTGAGGGGGAGGGGTCCATGGATGGAGACGTTACTGAGATTGAGGGGCAGGGGTCCATGGATGGAGATATTACTGAGATTGTTGGGTAAAGGTCCATGGATGGAGACATTACTGAGATTGTGGGGGAGGGGTCCATGGATGGAGACGTTACTGAGATTGAGGGGGAGTGGTCCATGGATGGAGACATTACTGAGACTGAGGGGGAGGGGTCCATGGATGGAGACGTTACTGAGATTGAGGGGGAGGGGTCCATGGATGGAGACGTTACTGAGATTGAGGGGCAGGGGTCCATGGATGGAGACGTTACTGAGACTAAGGGGGAGGGGTCCATGGATGGAGACATTACTGAGATTGAGGGGGAGGGGTCCATGGATGGAGACGTTACTGAGATTGAGGGGGAGGGGTCCATGGATGGAGACGTTACTGAGATTGAGGGGAAGGGGTCCATGGATGGAGACATTACTGAGACTGAGAGGGAGGGGTCCATGGATGGAGACATTACTGAGATTGTGGGGGAATGGTCCATGGATGGAGACGTTAATGAGATTGAGGGGGAGGGGTCCATCGATGGAGACGTTACTGAGACTGAGGGGGAAGGGTCCATGGATGGAGACGTTACTGAGACTGAGGGGGAGGGGTCCATGGATGGAGACATTACTGAGATTGGGGGGGAGGGGTCCATGGATGGAGACGTTACTGAGATTGAGGGGGAGGGTTCCATGGATGGAGACGTTACTGAGATTGAGGGGGAGTGGTCCATGGATGGAGACATTACTGAGACTGAGGGGGAGGGGTCCATGGATGGAGACATTACTGAGACTGAGGGGGAGGGGTCCATGGATGGAGACGTTACTGAGATTGAGGGGCAGGGGTCCATGGATGGAGACATTACTGAGATTGTGGGGGAACGGTCCATGAATGGAGACGTTACTGAGATTATGGGGGAAGGGTCCATGGATGGAGACGTTACTGAGATTGAGGGGGAGGGGTCCATGGATGGAGACGTTACTGAGATTGAGGGGCAGGGGTCCATGGATGGAGACGTTACTGAGATTGAGGGGCAGGGGTCCATGGATGGAGACGTTACTGAGACTGAGGGGGAGGGGTCCATGGATGGAGATGTTACTGAGATTGAGGGGGAGGGGTCCATGGATGGAGACGTTACTGAGATTGAGGGGGAGGGGTCCATGGATGGAGACGTTACTGAGACTAAGGGGGAGGGGTCCATGGATGGAGACATTACTGAGATTGAGGGGGAGGGGTCCATGGATGGAGACATTACTGAGACTGAGGGGGAGGGGTCCATGGATGGAGACATTACTGAGGCTGAGGGGGAGGGGTCCATGGATGGAGACATTACTGAGATTGAGGGGGAGGGGTCCATGGATGGAGACATTACTGAGATTGAGGGGGAGGGGTCCATGGATGGAGACATTACTGAGATTGAGCGGGAGGGGTCCATGGATGGAGACATTACTGAGACTAAGGGGGAGGGGTCCATGGATGGAGACATTACTGAGATTGAGGGGGAGTGGTCCATGGATGGAGACATTACTGAGACTGAGGGGGAGGGGTCCATGGATGGAGACGTTACTGAGACTGAGGGGGAGGGGTCCATGGATGGAGACGTTACTGAGATTGAGGGGCAGGGGTCCATGGATGGAGACATTACTGAGATTGTGAGGGAACGGTCCATGGATGGAGACGTTACTGAGATTGAGGGGGAGGGGTCCATGGATGGAGACATTACTCAGATTGAGGGGGAGGGGTCCATGGATGGAGACATGACTGAGACTTAGGGGGAGGGGTCCATGGATGGAGACGTTACCGAGACTGAGGGGGAGGGGCCCATGGATGGAGACCTTACTGACATTGAGGGGGAAGGGTCCATGGATGGAGACGTTACTGAGACTGAGGGGGAGGGGTCCATGGATGGAGACGTTACTGAGATTGAGGGGGAGGGGTCCATGGATGGAGACGTTACTGAGACTGAGGGGGAGGGGTCCATGGATGGAGACGTTACTGAGACTGCGGGGGAGGGGTCCATGGATGGAGACATTACTGAGATTGAGGGGGAGGGGTCCATGGATGGAGACGTTACTGAGATTGAGGGGGAGTGGCCCATGGATGGAGACATTACTGAGACTGAGGGGGAGGGGTCCATGGATGGAGACGTTACTGAGACTGAGGGGGAGGGGTCCATGGATGGAGACGTTACTGAGATTGAGGGGCAGGGGTCCATGGATGGAGACATTACTGAGATTGTGGGGGAACGGTTCATGGATGGAGACGTTACTGAGATTGTGGGGGAAGGGTCCATGGATGGAGACGTTACTGAGATTGAGAAGGAGGGGTCCATGGATGGAGACGTTACTTAGATTGAGGGGGAGGGGTCCATGGATGGAGACGTTACTGAGATTGAGGGGGAGGGGTCCATGGATGGAGACGTTACTGAGATTGAGGGGGAGGGGTCCATGGATGGAGACGTTACTGAGATTGAGGGGGAGGGGTCCATGGATGGAGACATTACTGAGACTGAGGGGGAGGGGTCAATGGATGGAGACATTACTGAGATTGTGGGGGAACGGTCCATGGATGGAGACGTTACTGAGATTGAGGGGGACGGGTCCATCGATGGAGACGTTACTGAGACTGAGGGGGAAGGGTCCATGGATGGAGACGTTACTGAGACTGAGGGGGAGGGGTCCATGGATGGAGACATTACTGAGATTGAGGGGGAGGGGTCCATGGATGGAGACGTTACTGAGATTGAGGGGGAGGGTTCCATGGATGGAGACGTTACTGAGATTGAGGGGGAGTGGTCCATGGATGGAGACATTACTGAGACTGAGGGGGAGGGGTCCATGGATGGAGACGTTACTGAGACTGAGGGGGAGGGGTCCATGGATGGAGACGTTACTGAGATTGAGGGGCAGGGGTCCATGGATGGAGACATTACTGAGATTGTGGGGGAACGGTCCATGAATGGAGACGTTACTGAGATTATGGGGAAAGGGTCCATGGATGGAGACGTTACTGAGATTGAGGGGCAGGGGTCCATGGATGGAGACGTTACTGAGATTGAGGGGCAGGGGTCCATGGATGGAGACGTTACTGAGACTGAGGGGGAGGCGTCCATGGATGGAGATATTTCTGAGATTGAGGGGGAGGGGTCCATGGATGGAGACGTTACTGAGATTGAGGGGGTGGGGTCCATGGATGGAGACGTTACTGAGACTAAGGGGGAGGGGTCCATGGATGGAGACATTACTGAGATTGAGGGGGAGGGGTCCATGGATGGAGACGTTACTGAGATTGAGGGGGAGGGGTCCATGGATGGAGACATTACTGAGGCTGAGGGGGAGGGGTCCATGGATGGAGTCATTACTGAGATTGAGGGGGAGGGGTCCATGGATGGAGACATTACTGAGATTGTGGGGGAGGGGTCCATGGATGGAGACATTACTGAGATTGAGGGGGAGGGATCCATGGATGGAGACGTTACTGAGACTGAGGGGGAGGGGTCCATGGATGGAGACGTTACTGAGAATGAGGGGGAGGGGTCCATGGATGGAGACGTTACTGAGACTGAGGGGGAGGGGTCCATGGATGGAGACATTACTGAGATTGAGGGGGAGGGGTCCATGGATGGAGACGTCACTGAAATTGAGGGGGAGTCGCCCATGGATGGAGACATTACTGAGACTGAGGGGGAGGGGTGCATGGATGGAGACGTTACTGAGACTGAGGGGGAGGGGTCCATGGATGGAGACGTTACTGAGATTGAGGGGCAGGGGTCCATGGATGGAGACATTACTGAGATTGTGGGGGAACGGTCCATGGATGGAGACGTTACTGAGATTGTGGGGGAAGGGTCCATGGATGGA
Source organism: Heterodontus francisci (assembly GCF_036365525.1). Taxonomy (NCBI): domain Eukaryota; kingdom Metazoa; phylum Chordata; class Chondrichthyes; order Heterodontiformes; family Heterodontidae; genus Heterodontus; species Heterodontus francisci. The sequence goes on from NC_090388.1 coordinate 83,530,960, forward strand.
GACGTTACTGAGATTGAGGGGGAGGGGTCCATGGATGGAGACGTTACTGAGATTGAGGGGCAGGGGTCCATGGATGGAGACGTTACTGAGACTGAGGGGGAGGGGTCCATGGATGGAGACATTTCTGAGATTGAGGGGGAGGGGTCCATGGATGGAGACGTTACTGAGATTGAGGGGGAGGGGTCCATGGATGGAGACGTTACTGAGATTGAGGGGGAGGGGTCCATGGATGGAGACATTACTGAGACTGAGTGGGAGGGGTCCATGGATGGAGACATTACTGAGATTGTGGGGGAACGGTCCATGGATGGAGACGTTACTGAGATTGAGGGGGAGGGGTCCATCGATGGAGACGTTACTGAGACTGAGGGGGAAGGGTCCATGGATGGAGACGTTACTGAGACTGAGGGGGAGGGGTCCATGGATGGAGACATTACTGAGATTGAGGGGAAGGGGTCCATGGATGGAGACGTTACTGAGATTGAGGGGGAGGTTTCCATGGATGGAGACGTTACTGAGATTGAGGGGGAGTGGTCCATGGATGGAGACATTACTGAGACTGCGGGGAAGGGGTCCATGGATGGAGACGTTACTGAGACTGAGGGGGAGGGGTCCATGGATGGAGACGTTACTGAGATTGAGGGACAGGGGTCCATGGATGGAGACATTACTGAGATTGTGGGGGAACGGTCCATGAATGGAGACGTTACTGAGATTATGGGGGAAGGGTCCATGGATGGAGACGTTACTGAGATTGAGGGGCAGGGGTCCATGGATGGAGACGTTACTGAGATTGAGGGGCAGGGGTCCATGGATGGAGACGTTACTGAGACTGAGGGGGAGGCGTCCATGGATGGAGATATTTCTGAGATTGAGGGGGAGGGGTCCATGGATGGAGACGTTACTGAGATTGAGGGGGTGGGGTCCATGGATGGAGACGTTACTGAGACTAAGGGGGAGGGGTCCATGGATGGAGACATTACTGAGATTGAGGGGGAGGGGTCCATGGATGGAGACGTTACTGAGATTGAGGGGGAGGGGTCCATGGATGGAGACATTACTGAGGCTGAGGGGGAGGGGTCCATGGATGGAGACATTACTGAGATTGAGGGGGAGGGGTCCATGGATGGAGACATTACTGAGATTGTGGGGGAGGGGTCCATGGATGGAGACATTACTGAGATTGAGGGGGAGGGATCCATGGATGGAGACGTTACTGAGACTGAGGGGTAGGGGTCCATGGATGGAGACGTTACTGAGACTGAGGGGGAGGGGTCCATGGATGGAGACGTTACTGAGACTGAGGGGGAGGGGTCCATGGATGGAGACATTACTGAGATTGAGGGGGAGGGGACCATGGATGGAGACGTTACTGAGATTGTGGGGGAGTGGCCCATGGATGGAGACATTACTGAGACTGAGGGGGAGGGGTCCATGGATGGAGACGTTACTGAGACTGAGGGGGAGGGCTCCATGGATGGAGACGTTACTGAGATTGAGGGGCAGGGGTCCATGGATGGAGACATTACTGAGATTGTGGGGGAACGGTCCATGGATGGAGACGTGACTGAGATTGTGGGGGAAGGGTCCATGGATGGAGACGTTACTGAGATTGAGGGGGAGGGGTCCATGGATGGAGACGTTACTGAGATTGAGGGGCAGGGGTCCATGGATGGAGACGTTACTGAGACTAAGGGGGAGGGGTCCATGGATGGAGACATTACTGAGATTGAGGGGGAGGGGTCCATGGATGGAGACGTTACTGAGACTGAGGGGGAGGGGTCCATGGATGGAGACGTTACTGAGACTGAGGGGGAGGGGTCCATGGATGGAGACATTACTGAGATTGAGGGGGAGGGGTCCATGGATGGAGACGTCACTGAAATTGAGGGGGAGTCGCCCATGGATGGAGACATTACTGAGACTGAGGGGGAGGGGTCCATGGATGGAGACGTTACTGAGACTGAGGGGGAGGGGTCCATGGATGGAGACGTTACTGAGATTGAGGGGCAGGGGTCCATGGATGGAGACATTACTGAGATTGTGGGGGAACGGTCCATGGATGGAGACGTTACTGAGATTGTGGGGGAAGGGTCCATGGATGGAGACGTTACTGAGATTGAGGGGGAGGGGTCCATGGATGGAGACGTTACTGAGATTGAGGGGCAGGGGTCCATGGATGGAGACGTTACTGAGACTGAGGGGGAGGGGTCCATGGATGGAGACATTTCTGAGATTGAGGGGGAGGGGTCCATGGATGGAGACGTTACTGAGATTGAGGGGGAGGGGTCCATGGATGGAGACGTTACTGAGATTGAGGGGGAGGGGTCCATGGATGGAGACATTACTGAGACTGAGGGGGAGGGGTCCATGGATGGAGACATTACTGAGATTGTGGGGGAACGGTCCATGGATGGAGACGTTACTGAGATTGAGGGGGAGGGGTCCATCGATGGAGACGTTACTGAGACTGAGGGGGAAGGGTCCATGGATGGAGACGTTACTGAGACTGAGGGGGAGGGGTCCATGGATGGAGACATTACTGAGATTGAGGGGGAGGGGTCCATGGATGGAGACGTTACTGAGATTGAGGGGGAGGGTTCCATGGATGGAGACGTTACTGAGATTGAGGGGGTGTGGTCCATGGATGGAGACATTACTGAGACTGCGGGGAAGGGGTCCATGGATGGAGACGTTACTGAGACTGAGGGGGAGGGGTCCATGGATGGAGACGTTACTGAGATTGAGGGGCAGGGGTCCATGGATGGAGACATTACTGAGATTGTGGGGGAACGGTCCATGAATGGAGACGTTACTGAGATTATGGGGGAAGGGTCCATGGATGGAGACGTTACTGAGATTGAGGGGCAGGGGTCCATGGATGGAGACGTTACTGAGATTGAGGGGCAGGGGTCCATGGATGGAGACGTTACTGAGACTGAGGGGGAGGCGTCCATGGATGGAGATATTTCTGAGATTGAGGGGGAGGGGTCCATGGATGGAGACGTTACAGAGATTGAGGGGGTGGGGTCCATGGATGGAGGCGTTACTGAGACTAAGGGGGAGGGGTCCATGGATGGAGACATTACTGAGATTGAGGGGGAGGGGTCCATGGATGGAGACGTTACTGAGATTGAGGGGGAGGGGTCCATGGATGGAGACATTACTGAGGCTGAGGGGGAGGGGTCCATGGATGGAGACATTACTGAGATTGAGGGGGAGGGGTCCATGGATGGAGACATTACTGAGATTGTGGGGGAGGGGTCCATGGATGGAGACATTACTGAGATTGAGGGGGAGGGATCCATGGATGGAGACGTTACTGAGACTGAGGGGGAGGGGTCCATGGATGGAGACGTTACTGAGACTGAGGGGGAGGGGTCCATGGATGGAGACGTTACTGAGACTGAGGGGGTGGGGTCCATGGATGGAGACATTACTGAGATTGAGGGGGAGGGGTCCATGGATGGAGACGTTACTGAGATTGAGGGGGAGTGGCCCATGGATGGAGACATTACTGAGACTGAGGGGGAGGGGTCCATGGATGGAGACGTTACTGAGACTGAGGGGGAGGGGTCCATGGATGGAGACGTTACTGAGATTGAGGGGCAGGGGTCCATGGATGGAGACATTACTGAGATTGTGGGGGAACGGTCCATGGATGGAGACGTGACTGAGATTGTGGGGGAAGGGTCCATGGATGGAGACGTTACTGAGATTGAGGGGGAGGGGTCCATGGATGGAGACATTACTGAGATTGAGGGGCAGGGGTCCATGGATGGAGACGTTACTGAGACTGAGGGGGAGGGGTCCATGGATGGAGACATTTCTGAGATTGAGGGGGAGGGGTCCATGGATGGAGACGTTACTGAGATTGAGGGGGAGGGGTCCATGGATGGAGACGTTACTGAGATTGAGGGGGAGGGGTCCATGGATGGAGACGTTACTGAGATTGAGGGGGAGGGGTCCATGGATGGAGACGTTACTGAGATTGAGGGGGAGGGGTCCATGGATGGAGACGTTACTGAGATTGAGGGGGAGGGGTCCATGGATGGAGACATTACTGAGACTGAGGGGGAGGGGTCCATGGATGGAGACATTACTGAGATTGTGGGGGAACGGTCCATGGATGGAGACGTTACTGAGATTGAGGGGGAGGGGTCCATCGATGGAGACGTTACTGAGTCTGAGGGGGAAGGGTCCATGGATGGGGACGTTACTGAGACTGAGGGGGAGGGGTCCATGGATGGAGACATTACTGAGATTGAGGGGGAGGGGTCCATGGATGGAGACGTTACTGAGATTGAGGGGGAGGGTTCCATGGATGGAGACGTTACTGAGATTGAGGGGGAGTGGTCCATGGATGGAGACATTACTGAGACTGAGGGGGAGGGGTCCATGGATGGAGACGTTACTGAGACTGAGGGGGAGGGGTCCATGGATGGAGACGTTACTGAGATTGAGGGGCAGGGGTCCATGGATGGAGACATTACTGAGATTGTGGGGGAACGGTCCATGAATGGAGACGTTACTGAGATTATGGGGGAAGAGTCCATGGATGGAGACGTTACTGAGATTGAGGGGCAGGGGTCCATGGATGGTGACGTTACTGAGATTGAGGGGCAGGGGTCCATGGATGGAGACGTTACTGAGACTGAGGGGGAGGCGTCCATGGATGGAGATATTTCTGAGATTGAGGGGGAGGGGTCCATGGATGGAGACGTTACTGAGATTGAGCGGGTGGGGTCCATGGATGGAGACGTTACTGAGACTAAGGGGGAGGGGTCCATGGACGGAGACATTACTGAGATTGAGGGGGAGGGGTCCATGGATGGAGACGTTACTGAGATTGAGGGGGAGGGGTCCATGGATGGAGACATTACTGAGGCTGAGGGGGAGGGGTCCATGGATGGAGACATTACTGAGATTGAGGGGGAGGGGTCCATGGATGGAGACATTACTGAGATTGTGGGGGAGGGGTCCATGGATGGAGACATTACTGAGATTGAGGGGGAGGGATCCATGGATGGAGACATTACTGAGACTAAGGGGGAGGGGTCCATGGATGGAGACATTACTGAGATTGAGGGGGAGTGGTCCATGGATGGAGACATTACTGAGACTGAGGGGGAGGGGTCAATGGATGGAGACGCTACTGAGACTGAGGGGGAGGGGTCCATGGATGGAGACGTTACTGAGATTGAGGGGCAGGGGTCCATGGATGGAGACATTACTGAGATTGTGGGGGAACGGTCCATGGATGGAGACGTTACTGAGATTGAGGGGGAGGGGTCCATGGATGGAGACATTACTGAGATTGAGGGGGAGGGGTCCATGGATGGAGACATTACTGAGACTGAGGGGGAGGGGTCCATGGATGGAGACGTTACTGAGACTGAGGGGGAGGGGCCCATGGATGGAGACCTTACTGACATTGAGGGGGAAGGGTCCATGGATGGAGACGTTACTGAGACTGAGGGGGAGGGGTCCATGGATGGAGACGTTACTGAGACTGAGGGGGAGGGGTCCATGGATGAAGACGTTACTGAGACTGAGGGGGAGGCGTCCATGGATGGAGACGTTACTGAGACTGAGGGGGAGGGGTCCATGGATGGAGACATTACTGAGATTGAGGGGGAGGGGTCCATGGATGGAGACGTTACTGAGATTGAGGGGGAGGGGTCCATGGATGGAGACGTTACTGAGACTGAGGGGGAGGGGTCCATGGATCGAGACGTTACTGAGATTGAGGGGCAGGGGTCCATGGATGGAGACGTTACTGAGACTGAGGGGGAGGAGTCCATGGATGGAGACATTACTGAGACTGAGGGGGAGGGGTCCATGGATGGAGACGTTACTGAGACTGAGGGGGAGGGGTCCATGGATCGAGACGTTACTGAGATTGAGGGGCAGGGGTCCATGGATGGAGACATTACTGAGATTGTGGGGGAACGGTCCATGGATGGAGACATTACTGAGATTGTGGGGGAAGGGTCCATGGATGGAGACGTTACTGAGATTGAGGGGGAGGGGTCCATGGATGGAGACGTTACTGAGATTGAGGGGCAGGGGTCCATGGATGGAGACGTTACTGAGACTGAGGGGGAGGAGTCCATGGATGGAGACATTACTGAGACTGAGGGGGAGGCGTCCATGGATGGAGATATTTCTGAGATTGAGGGGGAGGGGTCCATGGATGGAGACGTTACTGAGATTGAGCGGGTGGGGTCCATGGATGGAGACGTTACTGAGACTAAGGGGGAGGGGTCCATGGACGGAGACATTACTGAGATTGAGGGGGAGGGGTCCATGGATGGAGACGTTACTGAGATTGAGGGGGAGGGGTCCATGGATGGAGACATTACTGAGGCTGAGGGGGAGGGGTCCATGGATGGAGACATTACTGAGATTGAGGGGGAGGGGTCCATGGATGGAGACATTACTGAGATTGTGGGGGAGGGGTCCATGGATGGAGACATTACTGAGATTGAGGGGGAGGGATCCATGGATGGAGACATTACTGAGACTAAGGGGGAGGGGTCCATGGATGGAGACATTACTGAGATTGAGGGGGAGTGGTCCATGGATGGAGACATTACTGAGACTGAGGGGGAGGGGTCAATGGATGGAGACGTTACTGAGACTGAGGGGGAGGGGTCCATGGATGGAGACGTTACTGAGATTGAGGGGCAGGGGTCCATGGATGGAGACATTACTGAGATTGTGGGGGAACGGTCCATGGATGGAGACGTTACTGAGATTGAGGGGGAGGGGTCCATGGATGGAGACATTACTGAGATTGAGGGGGAGGGGTCCATGGATGGAGACATTACTGAGACTGAGGGGGAGGGGTCCATGGATGGAGACGTTACTGAGACTGAGGGGGAGGGGCCCATGGATGGAGACCTTACTGACATTGAGGGGGAAGGGTCCATGGATGGAGACGTTACTGAGACTGAGGGGGAGGGGTCCATGGATGGAGACGTTACTGAGACTGAGGGGGAGGGGTCCATGGATGAAGACGTTACTGAGACTGAGGGGGAGGCATCCATGGATGGAGACGTTACTGAGACTGAGGGGGAGGGGTCCATGGATGGAGACATTACTGAGATTGAGGGGGAGGGGTCCATGGATGGAGACGTTACTGAGATTGAGGGGGAGTGGTCCATGGATGGAGACATTACTGAGACTGAGGGGGAGGGGTCCATGGATGGAGACGTTACTGAGACTGAGGGGGAGGGGTCCATGGATGGAGACGTTACTGAGATTGAGGGGCAGGGGTCCATGGATGGAGACATTACTGAGATTGTGGGGGAACGGTCCATGGATGGAGACATTACTGAGATTGTGGGGGAAGGGTCCATGGATGGAGACGTTACTGAGATTGAGGGGGAGGGGTCCATGGATGGAGACGTTACTGAGATTGAGGGGCAGGGGTCCATGGATGGAGACGTTACTGAGACTGAGGGGGAGGAGTCCATGGATGGAGACATTACTGAGATTGAGGGGGAGGGGTCCATGGATGGAGACGTTACTGAGATTGAGGGGGAGGGGGTCCATGGATGGAGACGATACTGAGATTGAGGGGCAGGGGTCCATGGATGGAGACATTACTGAGACTGAGGGGGAGGGGTCCATGGATGGAGACATTACTGAGATTGTGGGGGAACGGTCCATGGATGGAGACGTTACTGAGATTGAGGGGGAGGGGTCCATCGATGGAGACGTTACTGAGACTGAGGGGGAAGGGTCCATGGATGGAGACGTTACTGAGACTGAGGGGGAGGGGTCCATGGATGGAGACATTACTGAGATTGAGGGGGAGGGGTCCATGGATGGAGACGTTACTGAGATTGAGGGGGAGGGTTCCATGGATGGAGACGTTACTGAGATTGAGGGGGAGTGGTCCATGGATGGAGATATTACTGAGACTGAGGGGGAGGGGTCCATGGATGGAGACGTTACTGAGACTGAGGGGGAGGGGTCCATGGATGGAGACGTTACTGAGATTATGGGGGAAGGGTCCATGGATGGAGACGTTACTGAGATTGAGGGGGAGGGGTCCATGGATGAAGACGTTACTGAGATTGAGGGGCAGGGGTCCATGGATGGAGACGTTACTGAGATTGAGGGGCAGGGGTCCATGGATGGAGACGTTACTGAGACTGAGGGGGAGGGGTCCATGGATGGAGACGTTCCTGGACTGAGGGGGAGGGGTCCATGGATGGAGATGTTACTGAGATTGAGGGGCAGGGGTCCATGGATGGAGACATTACTGAGATTGTGGGGGAAAGGTCCATGGATGGAGACATTACTGAGATTGAGGGGGAGGGGTCCATGGATGGAGACATTACTCAGATTGAGGGGGAGGGGTCCATGGATGGAGACTTTACTGAGACTGAGGGGGAGGGGTCCATGGATGGAGACGTTACTGAGACTGAGGGGGAGGGGCCCATGGATGGAGACCTTACTGACATTGAGGGGGAAGGGTCCATGGATGGAGACGTTACTGAGACTGAGGGGGAGGGGTCCATGGATGGAGACGTTACTGAGACTGAGGGGGAGGGGTCCATGGATGGAGACGTTACTGAGATTGTGGGGGAACGGTCCATGGATGGAGACGTTACTGAGATTGAGGGGGAGGGGTCCATCGATGGAGACGTTACTGAGACTGAGGGGGAAGGGTCCATGGATGGAGACGTTACTGAGACTGAGGGGGAGGGGTCCATGGATGGAGACATTACTGAGACTGAGGGGGAGGGGTCCATCGATGGAGACGTTACTGAGATTGAGGGGGAGGGTTCCATGGATGGAGACGTTACTGAGATTGAGGGGGAGTGGTCCATGGATGGAGACATTACTGAGACTGAGGGGGAGGGGTCCATGGATGGAGACGTTACTGATACTGAGGGGGAAGGGTCCATGGATGGAGACGTTACTGAGACTGAGGGGGAGGGGTCCATGGATGGAGACATTACTGAGATTGAGGGGGATGGGTCCATGGATGGAGACGTTACTGAGATTGAGGGGGAGGGTTCCATGGATGGAGACGTTACTGAGATTGAGGGGGAGTGGTCCATGGATGGAGATATTACTGAGACTGAGGGGGAGGGGTCCATGGATGGAGACGTTACTGAGACTGAGGGGGAGGGGTCCATGGATGGAGACGTTACTGAGATTATGGGGGAAGGGTCCATGGATGGAGACGTTACTGAGATTGAGGGGGAGGGGTCCATGGATGAAGACGTTACTGAGATTGAGGGGCAGGGGTCCATGGATGGAGACGTTACTGAGATTGAGGGGCAGGGGTCCATGGATGGAGACGTTACTGAGACTGAGGGGGAGGGGTCCATGGATGGAGATATTACTGAGATTGAGGGGGAGGGGTCCATGGATGGAGACGTTACTGAGACTAAGGGGGAGGGGTCCATGGATGGAGACATTACTGAGATTGAGGGGGAGGGGTCCATGGATGGAGACGTTACTGAGATTGAGGGGCAGGGGTCCATGGATGGAGACGTTACTGAGATTGAGGGGCAGGGGTCCATGGATGGAGACGTTACTGAGACTGAGGGGGAGGGGTCCATGGATGGAGATATTACTGAGATTGAGGGGGAGGGGTCCATGGATGGAGACGTTACTGAGACTAAGGGGGAGGGGTCCATGGATGGTGACATTACTGAGATTGAGGGGGAGGGGTCCATGGATGGAGACGTTACTGAGATTGAGGGGGAGGGGTCCATGGATGGAGACATTACTGAGGCTGAGGGGGAGGGGTCCATGGATGGAGACATTACTGAGATTGAGGGGGAGGGGTCCATGGATGGAGACATTACTGAGATTGAGGGGGAGGGGTCCATGGATGGAGACATTACTGAGATTGAGGGGGAGGGGTCCATGGATGGAGACATTACTGAAACTAAGGGGGAGGGGTCCATGGATGGAGACATTACTGAGATTGAGGGGGAGTGGTCCATGGATGGAGACATTACTGAGACTGCGGGGGAGGGGTCCATGGATGGAGACGTTACTGAGACTGAGGGGGAGGGGTCCATGGATGGAGACGTTACTGAGATTGAGGGGCAGGGGTCCATGGATGGAGACATTACTGAGATTGTGGGGGAACGGTCCATGGATGGAGACATTACTGAGATTGAGGGGGAGGGGTCCATGGATGGAGACATTACTCAGATTGAGGGGGAGGGGTCCATGGATGGAGACATTACTGAGACTGAGGGGGAGGGGTCCATGGATGGATACGTTACTGAGACTGAGGGGGAGTGGCCCATGGATGGAGACCTTACTGACATTGAGGGGGAAGGGTCCATGGATGGAGACGTTACTGAGACTGAGGGGGAGGGGTCCATGGATGGAGACGTTACTGAAACTGAGGGGGAGGGGTCCATGGATGGAGACGTTACTGAGATTGTGGGGGAACGGTCCATGGATGGAGACGTTACTGAGATTGAGGGGGAGGGGTCCATCGATGGAGACGTTACTGAGACTGAGGGGGAAGGGTCCATGGATGGAGACGTTACTGAGACTGAGGGGGAGGAGTCCATGGATGGAGACATTACTGAGATTGAGGGGGAGGGGTCCATGGATGGAGACGTCACTGAGATTGAGGGGGAGGGTTCCATGGATGGAGACGTTACTGAGATTGAGGGGGAGTGGTCCATGGATGGAGACATTACTGAGACTGAGGGGGAGGGGTCCATGGATGGAGACGTTACTGAGACTGAGGGGGAGGGGTCCATGGATGGAGACGTTACTGAGATTGAGGGGCAGGGGTCCATGGATGGAGACATTACTGAGATTGTGGGGGAACGGTCCATGAATGGAGACGTTACTGAGATTATGGGGGAAGGGTCCATGGATGGAGACGTTACTGAGATTGAGGGGCAGGGGTCCATGGATGGTGACGTTACTGAGATTGAGGGGCAGGGGTCCATGGATGGAGACGTTACTGAGACTGAGGGGGAGGCGTCCATGGATGGAGATATTTCTGAGATTGAGGGGGAGGGGTCCATGGATGGAGACGTTACTGAGATTGAGGGGGTGGGATCCATGGATGGAGACGTTACTGAGACTAAGGGGGAGGGGTCCATCGACGGAGACATTACTGAGATTGAGGGGGAGGGGTCCATGGATGGAGACGTTACTGAGATTGAGGGGGAGGGGTCCATGGATGGAGACGTTACTGAGGCTGAGGGGGAGGGGTCCATGGATGTAGACATTACTGAGATTGAGGGGGAGGGGTCCATGGATGGAGACATTACTGAGATTGTGGGGGAGGGGTCCATGGATGGAGATATTACTGAGATTGAGGGGGAGGGATCCATGGATGGAGACGTTACTGAGATTGAGGGGGAGTGGTCCATGGATGGAGACATTACTGAGACTGAGGGGGAGGGGTCCATGGATGGAGACGTTACTGAGACTGAGGGGGAGGGGTCCATGGATGGAGACGTTACTGAGATTGAGGGGCAGGGGTCCATGGATGGAGACATTACTGAGATTGTGCGGGAACGGTCCATGGATGGAGACGTTACTGAGATTGAGGGGGAGGGGTCCATGGATGGAGACATTACTGAGATTGAGTGGGAGGGGTCCATGGATGGAGACATTACTGAGACTGAGGGGGAGGGGTCCATGGATGGAGACGTTACTGAGACTGAGGGGGAGGGGCCCATGGATGGAGACCTTACTGACATTGAGGGGGAAGGGTCCATGGATGGAGACGTGACTGAGACTGAGGGGGAGGGGTCCATGGATGGAGACGTTACTGAGACTGAGGGGGAGGGGTCCATGGATGGAGACGTTACTGAGACTGAGGGGGAGGCGTCCATGGATGGAGACGTTACTGAGACTGAGGGGGAGGGGTCCATGGATGGAGACATTACTGAGATTGAGGGGGAGGGGTCCATGGATGGAGACGTTACTGAGATTGAGGGGGAGTGGTCCATGGATGGAGACATTACTGAGACTGAGGGGGAGGGGTCCATGGATGGAGACGTTACTGAGACTGAGGGGGAGGGGTCCATGGATGGAGACATTACTGAGATTGAGGGGCAGGGGTCCATGGATGGAGACGTTACTGAGATTGAGGGGGAGGGTTCCATGGATGGAGACGTTACTGAGATTGAGGGGGAGTGGTCCATGGATGGCGACATTACTGAGACTGAGGGGGAGGGGTCCATGGATGGAGACGTTACTGAGACTGAGGGGGAGGGGTCCATGGATGGAGACGTTACTGAGATTATGGGGGAAGGGTCCATGGATGGAGACGTTACTGAGATTGAGGGGGAGGGGTCCATGGATGAAGACGTTACTGAGATTGAGGGGCAGGGGTCCATGGATGGAGACGTTACTGAGATTGAGGGGCAGGGGTCCATGGATGGAGACGTTACTGAGACTGAGGGGGAGGGGTCCATGGATGGAGATATTACTGAGATTGAGGGGGAGGGGTCCATGGATGGAGACGTTACTGAGACTAAGGGGGAGGGGTCCATGGATGGAGACATTACTGAGATTGAGGGGGAGGGGTCCATGGATGGAGACGTTACTGAGATTGAGGGGCAGGGGTCCATGGATGGAGACGTTACTGAGATTGAGGGGCAGGGGTCCATGGATGGAGACGTTACTGAGACTGAGGGGGAGGGGTCCATGGATGGAGATATTACTGAGATTGAGGGGGAGGGGTCCATGGATGGAGACGTTACTGAGACTAAGGGGGAGGGGTCCATGGATGGAGACATTACTGAGATTGAGGGGGAGGGGTCCATGGATGGAGACGTTACTGAGATTGAGGGGGAGGGGTCCATGGATGGAGACATTACTGAGGCTGAGGGGGAGGGGTCCATGGATGGAGACATTACTGAGATTGAGGGGGAGGGGTCCATGGATGGAGACATTACTGAGATTGAGGGGGAGGGGTCCATGGATGGAGACATTACTGAGATTGAGGGGGAGGGGTCCATGGATGGAGACATTACTGAGACTAAGGGGGAGGGGTCCATGGATGGAGACATTACTGAGATTGAGGGGGAGTGGTCCATGGATGGAGACATTACTGAGACTGCGGGGGAGGGGTCCATGGATGGAGACGTTACTGAGACTGAGGGGGAGGGGTCCATGGATGGAGATGTTACTGAGATTGAGGGGCAGGGGTCCATGGATGGAGACATTACTGAGATTGTGGGGGAACGGTCCATGGATGGAGTCATTCCTGAGATTGAGGGGGAGGGGTCCATGGATGGAGACATTACTCAGATTGAGGGGGAGGGGTCCATGGATGGAGACATTACTGAGACTGAGGGGGAGGGGTCCATGGATGGAGACGTTACTGAGACTGAGGGGGAGGGGCCCATGGATGGAGACCTTACTGACATTGAGGGGGAAGGGTCCATGGATGGAGACGTTACTGAGACTGAGGGGGAGGGGTCCATGGATGGAGACGTTACTGAGACTGAGGGGGAGGGGTCCATGGATGGAGACGTTACTGAGACTGAGGGGGAGGGGTCCATGGATGGAGACGTTACTGAGACTGAGGGGGAGGGGTCCATGGATGGAGACGTTACTGAGACTGAGGGGGAGGGGTCCATGGATGGAGACGTTACTGAGATTGAGGGGCAGGGGTCCATGGATGGAGACATTACTGAGATTGTGGGGGAACGGTCCATGGATGGAGACGTTACTGAGATTGTGGGGGAAGGGTCCATGGATGGAGACGTTACTGAGATTGAGGGGGAGGGGTCCATGGATGGAGACGTTACTGAGATTGAGGGGCAGGGGTCCATGGATGGAGACGTTACTGAGACTGAGGGGGAGGGGTCCATGGATGGAGACATTTCTGAGATTGAGGGGGAGGGGTCCATGGATGGAGACGTTACTGAGATTGAGGGGGAGGGGTCCATGGATGAGGACGTAACTGAGACGAAGGTGGAGGGGTCCATGGATGGAGACATTACTGAGATTGAGGGGGAGGTGTCCATGGATGGAGACGTTACTGAGATTGAGGGGGAGGGGTCCATGGATGGAGACATTACTGAGACTCAGGGGGAGGGGTCCATGGATGGAGACATTACTGAGACTAAGGGGGAGGGGTCCATGGATGGAGACATTACTGAGACTAAGGGGGAGGGGTCCATGGATGGAGACTACTGAGACTGAGGGGGAGGGGTCTATGGATGGAGACATTACTGAGACTAAGGGGGAGGGGTCCATGGATGGAGACATTACTGAGACTAAGGGGGAGGGGTCCATGGATGGAGGCGTTACTGAGATTGAGGCCTCTCAATCTCTGAGAATTTCTGTCAACCAATGTCCAACTCTGGTCAGCCAATGACAGGAAAATGTAGGTGCCTTTGAGAGAAGTTAGAAGGGGCCACAATGATTCTGAGTATCAAGAACCTGATTAAAGGGAGAATGAGGAGGAAGTTGGAGAGTTTTCTTTGATAAAGAGGAGTCATTATGGTGATCCAATTGAGATTTGAGGGTTATGAAAGGATTTGAGAAACTATTCCAATGAAATTGGTTACTGGGGTGAAGAGTTAAAATCCCAGGGGACTTGAGGTGCATAGCAGAGGTTAAGATGGAATGTTGGGCTGGACAGGAGCTAGAGGGCATTGGAGATGTGGGGTAGGATAGGAGGTAGGCGCAGTATAAAAAACAGGATAGGTGGGTGTGAGAGACACAGAACAATGTATTCCCCTGTGTACACCAGTGGTAGTGGTTTAAACTGAGCACATTCAAGTCACACTTGCACTATTTTATTAATACTAAATAAAGGAAAGTGGGGGATAGGTTTTCTGATTTGACGCTGGAGGTGACTGACTCCACCATGGTCTTCACCAGGGCAGCATTTTGGAGGCCAGCGGGAGGACGACAATATAATTGACTTCAATGACCCTGAACAAACAAATATCAGCTAATACTGCTGTTCCTGGTCATTGTCCTAACATAAAGGACAACTGTTGGATATTGAGTGAGGGCAGGAGCAGGCTTGATTGTTAAATAGCCTGAAGATAGTCACTGTCTGGAATGGGGGTCTGCAACCTGTGACTCCAGAACCCCATGTGGCTCTCTAACATCTCATTCGCAACTCCCAACCTTTTTCAGTTGGATCGTATTAACATGAAAAAAGCCGAGGAAAAAATGATGTCAAAAAAAGTAAGAGCCATGTTTTCATTGTGGGAACAAAAGGCTAATCGTTATGCTGCAACTTATGGTTTCAAATTATTATTTGGGAAACATCATCATGCTCTACATAAACCTATTTGAGTAGTAAAGCTACACCATGTTTATAGATGATGCCTTTGGTTTGAGGAACCAGGTTTATGGTTGTGACTATTATTGTTTCTAATATAGCTGAGATGATCAATTATTCTCAATGTGCTATTCGAAGTTTTTGTTTAATCAGGAGAATCAATAGCTGAAAAATTGTCTTAATTCTACGCATCTTAAGCTAAAGTAGGTTTTAAAGCTGACTTTAATGACAAAATTATCGTTTTAAAAAATGCCAAAAAGTGCGATAATTCAGAGTTAGGTCTGTTTTGATTTTGATTTTTTTTTCTCTATTGATGCATAAATAATTCAACATGTAGTTTATTTATTATGTGTACAAATTATACAATCTTCCAGTGACACTTGACAATTTGCCAAGTATTTGGTTTAGAAATGCAGAAATTTTGTCTTGTCGGTCCCAATAGTTTTTATTTAGGCTTTTTTTTTAAAAAGGCGCTTAAGGTAAAAGGGTTGCCGGCCCCAGGTCTAGACTGATGGATGAAGAATGATTGCCAGGTATGAAGGCATGATGGGACCCACTGAACTGTTAACGAGCAACAGTCCTTGGGCTGTTAACAAGAAACCAACTACTGGGCTGCGAAACGAACCCAAACACAGCATCCTGATGACTCAATGGGAACTGGTCAGACCTGTGTCTCTGTGTGACCTGCTGCTTCATTCCCTGACACGGACAAGGAGGCACAACTATCAAAACTCTTGTCCTTCCACTAGCGTCATAGTTCTTGAAATCAGTGTTCATATCCAGCCGTCAGCAGGAGGTGAAGAGGAGGGTGGACACCTGATGCACTAAAGGCACTTGCCCCCTTCAGGGGGAATGACCTTTAGTCCCGGTCCAGTCCAGCTGAGAGAAAGACAGCCAACTCGCCTCTGAGTCAGAAGGTTCTGGGTTCAAGAGTCTTGAGTGTATAATCCAGGCTGACACCCCTTTATAGTACTGAGGGAGTGCTGCACTGTTAGAGGTGCCATCTTTCAGATCAGCACCTTCAGGGGAGAGGGGAGACAGAACCCTCAGGGGAGGGGGAGAGAGAGTCAGCACCTTCAGGGGAAGGGAAGAGAGTCAGCACCTTCAGGGGAAAGGGGGAAGAGAGTCAGCACCTTCAGGGGAAAGGGGGAATTGAGTCAGCACCTTCAAGGGAAGGGGGAAGAGAGTCAGCACCTTCAGGGGAAAGGGGGAAGAGAGTCAGCACCTTCCGGGGAAAGGGGGAAGAGAGTCAGCACCTTCAGGGGAAAGGGGGAGAGAGTCAGCGCCTTCAGAGGAAAGGGGGAAGAGAGTCAGCACCTTCAGGGGAAAGGGGGAAGAGAGTCAGCACCTTCAGGGGAAAGGGGGAAGAGAATCAGCACCTTCAGGGAATGGGGGAAAGAGTCAGCACCTTCAAGGGAAAGGGGGAAGTGAATCAGCACCTTCAGGGAATGGGGGAAAGAGTCAGCACCTTCAGGAGAAAGGGCGAAGAGAATCAGCACCTTCAGGGAATGGTGGAGAGAGTCAGCACCTTTAGGAGAAAGGGGGAAGAGAATCAACACCTTCAAGGGAAAGGGGGAAGAGAGTCAGCACCTTAAGGGGGAAGGGAGACAGCTCCTTCAAGGGAAAGGGGGAAGAGAGTCAGCACCTTCAGGGGGAAGAGAGTCAGCACCTTCAGGGGAAAGGGGGAAGAGAGTCAGCACCTTCAGGGGGAAGGGAGTCAGCTCCTTCAGGGAATGGGGGAGAGAGTCAGCACCTTCAGGGGAAAGGGGGAAGAGAGTCAGCACCTTAAGGGGGAAGGGAGTCAGCTCCTTCAAGGGAAAGGGGGAAGAGAGTCAGCACCTTCAAGGGGAAAGGGGGAAGAGAGTCAGCACCTTCAGGGAATGGGGGAGAGAGTCAGCACCTTCAGGGAAAGGGGGAAGAGAGTCAGCACCTTCAGGGGAAAGGGGGAAGAGAGTCAGCACCTTCAGGGGAAAGGGGGAAGGGAGTCAGTTCCTTCAAGGGAAAGGGGGAAGAGAGTCAGCATCTTCAGGGGAAAGGGGGAAGAGAGTCAGCACCTTCAGGGAATGGGGAAGAGAGTCAGCACCTTCAGGGAAATGGGGAAGAGAGTCAGCACCTTCAGGGGAAAGGGGGAAGGGAGTCAGCTCCTTCAAGGGAAAGGAGGAAGAGAGTCAGCACATTCAGGGGAAAGGGGGAAGAGAGTCAGCACCTTCAGAGAATGGGGAAGAGAGTCAGCACCTTCAGGGGAATGGGGAAGAGAGTCAGCAACTTCAGGGGGAAGGGGGAAGAGAGTCAGCAACTGCAGGGGAAAGGGGGAAGAGAGTCAGCAACTTCAGGGGAAAGGGGGAAGAGAGTCAGCACCTTCAGGGGAAAGGGGGAAGAGAGTCAGCACCTTCAGGGGAAAGGGGGAAGAGAGTCAGCACCTTCAGGGGAAGGGGAGAGTGTTAGTACCTTCAGGGGAAAGGGGGAAGAGAGTCAGCACCTTCAGGGGAAAGGGGGAAGAGAGTCAGCACCTTCAGGGAATGGGGGAGAGAGTCAGCACCTTCAGGGGAAAGGGGGAAGAGAATCAGCTCCTTCAGGGAATGGGGGAGAGAGTCAGCACCTTCAGGGGAAAGGGGAAGAGAGTCAGCATCTTCAGGGGAAAGGGGGAAGAGAATCAGCACCTTCAGGGAATGGTGGAGAGAGTCAGCACCTTCAGGAGAAAGGGCGAAGAGAATCAGCACCTTCAGGGAATGGGGGAAGAGAGTCAGCACCTTTAGGGGAAAGGGGGAAGAGAGTCAGCACCTTAAGGGGGAAGGGAGACAGCTCCTTCAAGGGAAAGGGGGAAGAGAGTCAGCACCTTCAGGGGGAAGAGAGTCAGCACCTTCAGGGGAAAGGGGGAAGAGAGTCAGCACCTTCAGGGGGAAGGGAGTCAGCTCCTTCAGGGAATGGGGGAGAGAGTCAGCACCTTCAGGGGAAAGGGGGAAGAGAGTCAGCACCTTAAGGGGGAAGGGAGTCAGCTCCTTCAAGGGAAAGGGGGAAGAGAGTCAGCACCTTCAAGGGGAAAGGGGGAAGAGAGTCAGCACCTTCAGGGAATGGGGGAGAGAGTCAGCACCTTCAGGGAAAGGGGGAAGAGAGTCAGCACCTTCAGGGGAAAGGGGGAAGAGAGTCAGCACCTTCAGGGGAAAGGGGGAAGGGAGTCAGTTCCTTCAAGGGAAAGGGGGAAGAGAGTCAGCATCTTCAGGGGAAAGGGGGAAGAGAGTCAGCACCTTCAGGGAATGGGGAAGAGAGTCAGCACCTTCAGGGAAATGGGGAAGAGAGTCAGCACCTTCAGGGGAAAGGGGGAAGGGAGTCAGCTCCTTCAAGGGAAAGGAGGAAGAGAGTCAGCACATTCAGGGGAAAGGGGGGAGAGAGTCAGCACCTTCAGAGAATGGGGAAGAGAGTCAGCACCTTCAGGGGAAAGGGGGAAGGGAGTCAGCACCTTCAAGGGAAAGGAGGAAGAGAGTCAGCACCTTCAGGGGAATGGGGAAGAGAGTCAGCAACTTCAGGGGGAAGGGGGAAGAGAGTCAGCAACTGCAGGGGAAAGGGGGAAGAGAGTCAGCACCTTCAGGGGAAAGGGGGAAGAGAATCAGCTCCTTCAGGGAATGGGGGAGAGAGTCAGCACCTTCAGGGGAAAGGGGGAAGAGAGTCAGCATCTTCAGGGGAAAGGGGGAATAGAATCAGCACCTTCAGGGAATGGTGGAGAGAGTCAGCACCTTCAGGAGAAAGGGCGAAGAGAATCAGCACCTTCAGGGAATGGGGGAAGAGAGTCAGCACCTTTAGGGGAAAGGGGGAAGAGAGTCAGCACCTTAAGGGGGAAGGGAGACAGCTCCTTCAAGGGAAAGGGGGAAGAGAGTCAGCACCTTCAGGGGGAAGAGAGTCAGCACCTTCAGGGGAAAGGGGGAAGAGAGTCAGCACCTTCAGGGGGAAGGGAGTCAGCTCCTTCAGGGAATGGGGGAGAGAGTCAGCACCTTCAGGGGAAAGGGGGAAGAGAGTCAGCACCTTAAGGGGGAAGGGAGTCAGCTCCTTCAAGGGAAAGGGGGAAGAGAGTCAGCACCTTCAAGGGGAAAGGGGGAAGAGAGTCAGCTCCTTCAGGGAATGGGTGAGAGAGTCAGCACCTTCAGGGAAAGGGGGAAGAGAGTCAGCACCTTCAGGGGAAAGGGGGAAGAGAGTCAGCACCTTCAGGGGAAAGGGGGAAGGGAGTCAGTTCCTTCAAGGGAAAGGGGGAAGAGAGTCAGCATCTTCAGGGGAAAGGGGTAAGAGAGTCAGCACCTTCAGGGAATGGGGAAGAGAGTCAGCACCTTCAGGGAAATGGGGAAGAGAGTCAGCACCTTCAGGGGAAAGGGGGAAGGGAGTCAGCTCCTTCAAGGGAAAGGAGGAAGAGAGTCAGCACATTCAGGGGAAAGGGGGAAGAGAGTCAGCACCTTCAGAGAATGGGGAAGAGAGTCAGCACCTTCAGGGGAAAGGGGGAAGGGAGTCAGCTCCTTCAAGGGAAAGGAGGAAGAGAGTCAGCACCTTCAGGGGAATGGGGAAGAGAGTCAGCAACTTCAGGGGGAAGGGGGAAGAGAGTCAGCAACTGCAGGGGAAAGGGGGAAAAGAGTCAGCACCTTCAGGGGAAAGGGGGAAGAGAGTCAGCACCTTCAGGGGAAAGGGGGAAGAGAGTCAGCACCTTCAGGGGAAAGGGGGAAGAGAGTCAGCACCTTCAGGGAAAGGGGGAAGAGAGTCAGCACCTTCAGGGGAAAGGGGGAAGGGAGTCAGCTCCTTCAAGGGAAAGGAGGAAGAGAGTCAGCACATTCAGGGGAAAGGGGGAAGAGAGTCAGCACCTTCAGAGAATGGGGAAGAGAGTCAGCACCTTCAGGGGAATGGGGAAGAGAGTCAGCAACTTCAGGGGAAGGGGGAAGAGAGTCAGCAACTGCAGGGGAAAGGGGGAAGAGAGTCGGCACCTTCAGGGAATGGGGAGAGTGTCAGCACCATCAGGGGAAAGTGGGAAGAGATTCAGCACCTTCAGGGAAAGGGGGAAGAGAGTCAGCACCATCAGGGGAAAGTGGGAAGAGATTCAGCACATTCAGGGAAAGGGGGAAGAGAGTCAGCACCTTCAGTGAATGGGGGAGAGAGTCAGCACCTTCAGGGAAAAGGGGGAAGAGAGTCAGCACCTTAAGGGGGAAGGGAGTCAGCTCCTTCAAGGGAAAGGGGGAAAAGAGTCAGCACCTTCAGGGGAAAGGGGGAAGAGAGTCAGCACCTTCAGGGAATGGGGGAGAGAGTCAGCACCTTCAGGGGAAAGGGGGAAGAGAGTCAGCACCTTCAGGGGAAAGTGGGAAGAGATTCAGCACCTTCAGGGAAAGGGGGAAGAGAGTCAGCACCTTTAGGGGAAAGGGGGAAGAGAGTCAGCACCTTCAGGGAATGGGGGAGAGAGTCAGCACCATCAGGGGAAAGGGGGAAGAGAGTCAGCTCCTTCAGGGGAAAGGGGGAAGAGAGTCAGCAACTTCAGCGGGAAGGGGGAAGAGAGTCAGCACCTTCAAGGGAAAGGGGGAAGAGTGTCAGCACCTTCAGGAGAAAGGGGGAAGAGAATCAGCTCCTTCAGGGAATGGGGGAGAGAGTCAGCACCTTCAGGGGAAAGGGGGAAGAGAGTCAACACCTTCAGGGGAAAGGGGGAAGAGAGTCAGCACCTTCAGGGAATGGGGGAGAGTGTCAGCACCATCAGGGGAAAGGGGGAGGAGATTCAGCTCCTTCAGGGGAAAGGGGAGAGAGCCAGCACCTTCAGCGGAAAGGGGGAAGAGAGTCAGCACCTTCAGGGGAAGGGGAGAGTGTCAGCACCATCAGGGGAAAGGGGGAAGAGAGTCAGCACCTTCAGGGGAAGGGGAGAGAGTCAGCACCTTCAGAGGAAAGGGGGTAAGAGTGTCAGCACCTTCAGGGGAAGGTGGGAAGAGAGTCAGCACCTTCAGGGGAAAGGGGGAAGAGAGTCACCACCTTCAGGGGAAAGGGGGAAGAGAGTCAGCACCTTCAGGGGAAAGGGGGAAGAGAGTCAGCACCTTCAGGGGAAGGGGAGAGTGTTAGTACCTTCAGGGGAAAGGGGGAAGAGAGTCAGCACCTTCAGGGGAAAGGGGGAAGAGAGTCAGCACCTTCAGGGAATGGGGGAGAGAGTCAGCACCTTCAGGGGAATGGGGGAGAAAGTCAGCCCCATCAGGGGAAAGGGGGAAGAGAGTCAGCACCTTCAGAGGAAAGGGGGAAGAGAGTCAGCACCATCAGGGGAAAGTGGGAAGAGATTCAGCACATTCAGGGAAAGGGGGAAGAGAGTCAGCACCTTCAGGGAATGGGGGAGAGAGTCAGCACCTTCAGGGGAAAGGGGGAAGAGAGTCAGCACCTTAAGGGGGAAGGGAGTCAGCTCCTTCAAGGGAAAGGGGGAAAAGAGTCAGCACCTTCAGGGGAAAGGGGGAAGAGAGTCAGCACCTTCAGGGAATGGGGGAGAGAGTCAGCACCTTCAGGGGAAAGGGGGAAGAGAGTCAGCACCTTCAGGGGAAAGTGGGAAGAGATTCAGCACCTTCAGGGAAAGGGGGAAGAGAGTCAGCACCTTTAGGGGAAAGGGGGAAGAGAGTCAGCACCTTCAGGGAATGGGGGAGAGAGTCAGCACCATCAGGGGAAAGGGGGAAGAGAGTCAGCTCCTTCAGGGGAAAGGGGGAAGAGTGTCAGCACCTTCAGGAGAAAGGGGGAAGAGAATCAGCTCCTTCAGGGAATGGGGGAGAGAGTCAGCACCTTCAGGGGAAAGGGGGAAGAGAGTCAACACCTTCAGGGGAAAGGGGGAAGAGAGTCAGCACCTTCAGGGAATGGGGGAGAGTGTCAGCACCATCAGGGGAAAGGGGGAGGAGATTCAGCTCCTTCAGGGGAAAGGGGAGAGAGCCAGCACCTTCAGGGGAAAGGGGGAAGAGAGTCAGCACCTTCAGGGGAAGGGGAGAGTGTCAGCACCATCAGGGGAAAGGGGGAAGAGAGTCAGCACCTTCAGGGGAAGGGGAGAGAGTCAGCACCTTCAGAGGAAAGGGGGTAAGAGTGTCAGCACCTTCAGGGGAAGGTGGGAAGAGAGTCAGCACCTTCAGGGGAAAGGGGGAAGAGAGTCACCACCTTCAGGGGAAAGGGGGAAGAGAGTCAGCACCTTCAGGGGAAAGGGGGAAGAGAGTCAGCACCTTCAGGGGAAGGGGAGAGTGTTAGTACCTTCAGGGGAAAGGGGGAAGAGAGTCAGCACCTTCAGGGGAAAGGGGGAAGAGAGTCAGCACCTTCAGGGAATGGGGGAGAGAGTCAGCACCTTCAGGGGAATGGGGGAGAAAGTCAGCCCCATCAGGGGAAAGGGGGAAGAGAGTCAGCACCTTCAGAGGAAAGGGGGAAGAGAGTCAGCACCTTCAGGAGAAAGGGGGAGAGAGTCAGCACCTTCAGGGGAAAGGGGGAAGAGAGTCAGCACCTTCTGGGGAAAGGGGGAGAGAGTCAGCACCTTCAGGGGAAAGTGGGAAGAGAGTCCGCACCTTCAGAGGAAAGGGGGAAGAGAGTCAGCACCTTCAGGGGAAAGGGGGAAGAGAGTCAGCACCTTACCGGGAAAGGGGGAGAGAGTCAGCACCTTCAGGGGAAAGGGGGAAGAGAGTCAGCACCTTAAGGGGGAAGGGAGTCAGCTCCTTCAAGGGAAAGGGGGAAGAGAGTCAGCATCTTCAGGGGAAAGGGGGAAGAGAGTCAGCACCTTCAGGGGAAAGGGGGAAGAGAGTCAGCACCTTCAGGGAAAGGGGGAAGAGTGTCAGCACCTTCAGGGAATGGGGGAGAGTGTCAGCACCTTCAGGGGAAAGGGGGAAGAGAGTCAGCAACTTCAGGGGGAAGGGAGTCAGCACCTTCAGGGGAATGGGGGAGGGAGTCAGCACCTTCAGGAGAAAGTGGGAAGAGAATCAGCACCTTCAGGGAATGGGGGAGAGAGTCAGCACCTTCAGGGGAAAGGGGGAAGAGAATCAGCACCTTCAGGGAATGGGGGAGAGAGTCAGCACCTTCAGGAGAAAGGGGGAAGAGAATCAGCACCTTCAGGGAATGGGGGAGAGAGTCAGCACCTTCCGGGGAAAGGGGGAAGAGAATCAGCACCTTCAGGGAAAGGGGGAGAGAGTCAGCACCTTCAGGAGAAAGGGCGAAGAGAATCAGCACCTTCAGGGGAAAGGGGAGAGAGTCAGCACCTTCAGGGGAAAGGGGGAAGAGAGTCAGCACCTTCAGGAGGAAGGGGGAAGAGAATCAGCACCTTCAGGGAATGGGGGAGAGAGTCAGCACCTTCAGGGGAAAGGGGGAAGAGAGTCAGCACCTTCAGGGGAAAGGGGGAAGAGAGTCAGCACCTTCAGGGAATGGGGGAGAGTGTCAGCACCATCAGGGGAAAGGGGGAAGAGAGTCAGCTCCTTCAGGGGAAAGGGGAGAGAGTCAGCACCTTCAGGGGAAAGGGGGAAGAGAGTCAGCACCTTCGGGGAAGGGGAGAGTGTCAGCACCATCAGGGGAAAGGGAGAAGAGAGTCAGCACCTTCAGGGGAAGGGGAGAGTGTCAGCACCTTCAGAGGAAAGGGGGTAAGAGTGTCAGCACCTTCAGGGGCAGGTGGGAAGAGAGTCAGCACCTTCAGGGGAAAGGGGGAAGAGAGTCAGCACCTTCAGGGGAAAGGGGGAAGAGTGTCAGCACCTTCAGGGAATGGGGGAGAGAGTCAGCACCTTCAGGGGAAAGGGGGAAGAGAGTCAGCACCTTAAGGGGGAAGGGAGTCAGCTCCTTCAAGGGAAAGGGGGAAGAGAGTCAGCACCTTCAGGGGGAAGAGAGTCAGCACCTTCAGGGGAAAGGGGGAAGAGAGTCAGCACCTTCAGGGGAAAGGGAGTCAGCTCCTTCAGGGAATGGGGGACAGAGTCAGCACCTTCAGGGGAAAGGGGGAAGAGAGTCAGCACCTTCAGGGGGAAGGGAGTCAGCTCCTTCAAGGGAAAGGGGGAAGAGAGTCAGCACCTTCAGGGGAAAGGGGGAAGAGAGTCAGCACCTTCAGGGAATGGGGGAGAGAGTCAGCACCTTCAGGGAAAGGGGGAAGAGAGTCAGCACCTTCAGGGGAAAGGGGGAAGAGAATCAGCACCTTCAGGGGAAAGGGGGAAGGTAGTCAGCTACTTCAAGGGAAAGGGGGAAGAGAGTCAGCATCTTCAGGGGAAAGGGGGAAGAGAGTCAGCACCTTCAGGGAATGGGGAAGAGAGTCAGCACCTTCAGGGGAATGGGGAAGAGAGTCAGCACCTTCAGGGGAAAGGGGGAAGGGAGTCAGCTCCTTCAAGGGAAAGGGGGAAGAGAGTCAGCACATTCAGGGGAAAGGGGGAAGAGAGTCAGCACCTTCAGGGAATAGGGAAGAGAGTCAGCACCTTCAGGGGAATGGGGAAGAGAGTCAGCACCTTCAGGGAATGGGGAAGAGAGTCAGCAACTTCAGGGGGAAGGGGGAAGAGAGTCAGCATTTTCAGGGGAAAGGGGGAAGAGATTCAGCACCTTTAGGGAATGGGGGAGAGAGTCAGCACCTTCAGGGGAAAGGGGGAAGAGAGTCAGCACCTTCAGGAGAAAAGGGGAAGAGAGTCAGCACCTTCAGGGAATGGGGGAGAGTGTCAGCACCATCAGGGGAAAGGGGGAAGAGAGTCAGCTCCTTCAGGGGAAAGGGGAGAGTGTCAGCACCATCAGGGGAAAGGGGGAAGAGAGTCAGCACCTTCAGGGAATGGGGGAGAGTGTCAGCACCTTCAGGGGAAAGGGGGAAGAGAGTCAGCACCTTCAGGGGAAGGGGAGAGTGTCAGCACCATCAGGGGAAAGGGGGAAGAGAGTCAGCACCTTCAGGGGAAGGGGAGAGAGTCAGCACCTTCAGAGGAAAGGGGGTAAGAGTGTCAGCACCTTCAGGGGAAGGTGGGAGGAGAGTCAGCACCTTCAGGGGAAAGGGGGAAGAGAGTCAGCACCTTCAGGGGAAAGGGGGAAGAGAGTCAGCACCTTCAGGGGAAAGGGGGAAGAGAGTCAGCACCTTCAGGGGAAGGGGAGAGTGTTAGTACCTTCAGGGGAAAGGGGGAAGAGAGTCAACACCTTCAGGGAATGGGGGAGAGTGTCAGCACCTTCAGGGGAAAGGGGGACGAGAGTCAGCACCTTCAGGGAATGGGGGAGAGAGTCAGCAACTTCAGGGGAAAGGGGAAGAGAATCAGCAGCTTCAGGGAATGGGGGAGAGAGTCAGCACCTTCAGGGGAATGGGGGAGAGAGTCAGCCCCTTCAGGGGAAAGGGGGAGAGAGTCAGCACCTTCAGGGGAAAGGGGGAAGAGAGTCAGCACCTTCAGAGGAAAGGGGGAAGAGAGTCAGCACCTTCAGGAGAAAGGGGGAGAGAGTCAGCACCTTCTGGGGAAAGGGGGAAGAGATTCAGCACCTTCTGGGGAAAGGGGGAGAGAATCAGCACCTTCAGGGGAAAGTAGGAAGAGAGTCAGCACCTTCAGAGGAAAGGGGGAAGAGAGTCAGCACCTTCAGGGGAAAGGGGGAAGAGAGTCAGCACCTTACCGGGAAAGGGGGAGAGAGTCAGCACCTTCAGGGGAAAGGGGGAAGAGAGTCAGCACCTTCAGGGAATGGGGAAGAGAGTCAGCACCTTCAGGGGAATGGGGAAGAGAGTCAGCACCTTCAGGGGAAAGGGGGAAGGGAGTCAGCTCCTTCAAGGGAAAGGGGGAAGAGAGTCAGCACCTTCAGGGGAAAGTGGGAAGAGATTCAGCACCTTTAGGGGAAAGGGGGAGAGAGTCAGCACCTTCAGGGGAAAGGGGGAAGAGACTCAGCACCTTCAGAGGAAAGGGGGAAGAGAGTCAGCACCTTCAGGAGAAAGGGGGAGAGAGTCAGCACCTTCTGGGGAAAGGGGGAGAGAGTCAGCACCTTCAGGGGAAAGTAGGAAGAGAGTCAGCACCTTCAGAGGAAAGGGGGAAGAGAGTCAGCACCTTCAGGGGAAAGGGGGAAGAGAGTCAGCACCTTCAGAGGAAAGGGGGAAGAGAGTCAGCACCTTCAGGGGAAAGGGGGAAGAGAGTCAGCACCTTCTGGGGAAAGGGGGAGAGAGTCAGCACCTTCAGGGGAAAGAAGGAAGAGAGTCAGCACCTTCAGAGGAAAGGGGGAAGAGAGTCAGCACCTTCAGGGGAAAGGGGGAAGAGAGTCAGCACCTTCAGGGGAAAGGGGTAAGAGAGTCAGCACCTTACCGGGAAAGGGGGAGAGAGTCAGCACCTTCAGGGGAAAGGGGGAAGATAGTCAGCACCTTCAGGGAATGGGGAAGAGAGTCAGCACCTTCAGGGGAATGGGGAAGAGAGTCAGCACCTTCAGGGGAAAGGGGGAAGGGAGTCAGCTCCTTCAAGGGAAAGGGGGAAGAGAGTCAGCACCTTCAGGGGAAAGTGGGAAGAGATTCAGCACATTCAGGGAAAGGGGGAAGAGAGTCAGCACCTTCAGGGAATGGGGGAGAGAGTGAGCACCTTCAGGGGAAAGGGGGAAGAGAGTCAGCACCTTAAGGGGGAAGGGAGTCAGCTCCTTCAAGGGAAAGGGGGAAGAGAGTAAGCACCTTCAGGGGAAAGGGGGAAGAGAGTGTGCACCTTCAGGGAATGGGGGAGAGAGTCAGCACCTTCAGGGGAAAGGGGGAAGAGAGTCAGCAACTTCAGGGGGAAGTGAGTCAGCACCTTTAGGGGAAAGGGGGAAGAGAGTCAGCACCTTCAGGGAATGGGGGAGTGTGTCAGCACCATCAGGGGAAATGGGGAAGAGAGTCAGCTCCATCAGGGAAAAGGGGGAAGAGAGTCAGCTCCTTCAGGGGAAAGGGGAGACAGTCAGCTCCTTCAGGGGAAAGGGGGAAGAGAGTCAGCACCTTCAGGGGAAGGGGAGAGTGTCAGCACCATCAGGGGAAAGGGGGAAGAGAGTCAGCACCTTCAGGGGAAGGGGAGAGAGTCAGCACCTTCAGAGGAAAGGGGGTAAGAGTGTCAGCACCTTCAGGGGAAGGTGGGAGGAGAGTCAGCACCTTCAGGGGAAAGGGGGAAGAGAGTCAGCACCTTCAGGGAAAGGGGGAAGAGAGTCAGCACCTTCAGGGGAAAGGGGGAAGAGAGTCAGCACCTTCAGGGGAAGGGGAGAGTGTTAGTACCTTCAGGGGAAAGGGGGAAGAGAGTCAGCACCTTCAGGGAATGGGGGAGAGAGTCAGCACATTCAGGGGAAAGGGGGAAGAGAGTCAGCACCTTCAGGGAATGGGGGAGAGAGTCAGCACCTTCAGGGGAAAGGGGGAAGAGAATCAGCACCTTCAGGGAATGGGGGAGAGAGTCAGCACCTTCAGGGGAATGGGGGAGAGAGTCAGCCCCTTCAGGGGAAAGGGGGAGAGAGTCAGCACCTTCAGGGGAAAGGGGGAAGAGAGTCAGCACCTTCAGAGGAAAGGGGGAAGAGAGTCAGCAACTTCAGGAGAAAGGGGGAGAGAGTCAGCACCTTCAGGGGAAAGGGGGAAGAGAGTCAGCACCTTCTGGGGAAAGGGGGAGAGAGTCAGCACCTTCAGGGGAAAGTAGGAAGAGAGTCAGCACCTTCAGAGGAAAGGGGGAAGAGAGTCAGCACCTTCAGGGGAAAGGGGGAAGAGAGTCAGCACCTTACCGGGAAAGGGGGAGAGAGTCAGCACCTTCAGGGGAAAGGGGGAAGAGAGTCAGCACCTTCAGGGAATGGGGAAGAGAGTCAGCACCTTCAGGGGAATGGGGAAGAGAGTCAGCACCTTCAGGGGAAAGGGGGAAGGGAGTCAGCGCCTTCAAGGGAAAGGGGGAAGAGAGTCAGCACCTTCAGGGGAAAGTGGGAAGAGATTCAGCACATTCAGGGAAAGGGGGAAGAGAGTCAGCACCTTCAGGGAATGGGGGAGAGAGTGAGCACCTTCAGGGGAAAGGGGGAAGAGAGTCAGCACCTTAAGGGGGAAGGGAGTCAGCTCCTTCAAGGGAAAGGGGGAAGAGAGTAAGCACCTTCAGGGGAAAGGGGGAAGAGAGTCAGCACCTTCAGGGAATGGGGGAGAGAGTCAGCACCTTCAGGGGAAAGGGGGAAGAGAGTCAGCAACTTCAGGGGGAAGAGAGTCAGCACCTTCAGGGGAAAGTGGGAAGAGATTCAGCACCTTCAGGGAAAGGGGGAAGAGAGTCAGCACCTTTAGGGGAAAGGGGGAAGAGAGTCAGCACATTCAGGGAATGGGGAAGAGTGTCAGCACCATCAGGGGAAAGGGGGAAGAGAGTCAGCTCCATCAGGGGAAAGGGGGAAGAGAGTCAGCTCCTTCAGGGGAAAGGGGAGACAGTCAGCACCTTCAGGGGAAAGGGGGAAGAGAGTCAGCACCTTCAGGGGAAGGGGAGAGTGTCAGCACCATCAGGGGAAAGGGGGAAGAGAGTCAGCACCTTCAGGGGAAGGGGAGAGAGTCAGCACCTTCAGTGGAAAGGGGGTAAGAGTGTCAGCACCTTCAGCGGAAGGTGGGAGGAGAGTCAGCACCTTCAGGGGAAAGGGGGAAGAGAGTCAGCACCTTCAGGGGAAAGGCGGAAGAGAGTCAGCACCTTCAGGGGAAAGGGGGAAGAGAATCAGCACCTTCAGGGAATGGGGGAGAGAGTCAGCACCTTCAGGGGAATGGGGGAGAGAGTCAGCCCCTTCAGGGGAAAGGGGGAGAGAGTCAGCACCTTCAGGGGAAAGGGGGAAGAGAGTCAGCACCTTCAGAGGAAAGGGGGAAGAGAGCCAGCACTTTCAGGAGAAAGGGGGAGAGAGTCAGCACCTTCAGGGGAAAGGGGGAAGAGAGTCAGCACCTTCTGGGTAAAGGGGGAGAGAGTCAGCACCTTCAGAGGAAAGGGGGAAGAGAGTCAGCACCTTCAGGGGAAAGGGGGAAGAGAGTCAGCACCTTACCGGGAAAGGGGGAGAGAGTCAGCACCTTCAGGGGAAAGGGGGAAGAGAGTCAGCACCTTCAGGGAATGGGGAAGAGAGTCAGCACCTTCAGGGGAATGGGGAAGAGAGTCAGCAACTTCAGGGGAAAGGGGGAAGGGAGTCAGCTCCTTCAAGGGAAAGGGGGAAGAGAGTCAGCACCTTCGGGGAAAGGGGGAAGAGAGTCAGCACCTTCAGGGAATGGGGGAGAGTGTCAGCACCATCAGGGGAAAGTGGGAAGAGATTCAGCACCTTCAGTGAAAGGGGGAAGAGAGTCAGCACCATCAGTGGAAAGTGGGAAGAGATTCAGCATATTCAGGGAAAGGGGGAAGAGAGTCAGCACCTTCAGGGAATGGGGGAGAGAGTCAGCACCTTCAGGGGAAAGGGGGAAGAGAGTCAGCACCTTAAGGGGAAGGGAGTCAGCTCCTTCAGGGGAAAGGGGGAGAGAGTCAGCACCTTCAGGGGAAAGTAGGAAGAGAGTCAGCACCTTCAGAGGAAAGGGGGAAGAGAGTCAGCACCTTCAGGGGAAAGGGGGAAGAGAGTCAGCACCTTACCGGGAAAGGGGCAGAGAGTCAGCACCTTCAGGGGAAAGGGGGAAGAGAGTCAGCACCTTCAGGGAATGGGGAAGAGAGTCAGCACCTTCAGGGGAATGGGGAAGAGAGTCAGCACCTTCAGGGGAAAGGGGGAAGAGAGTCAGCACCTTCAGGGAATGGGGGAGAGTGTCAGCACCATCAGGGGAACGTGGGAAGAGATTCAGCACCTTCAGTGAAAGGGGGAAGAGAGTCAGCACCATCAGGGGAAAGTGGGAAGAGATTCAGCATATTCAGGGAAAGGGGGAAGAGAGTCAGCACCTTCAGGGAATGGGGGAGAGAGTCAGTACCTTCAGGGGAAAGGGGGAAGAGAGTCAGCACCTTAAGGGGGAAGGGAGTCAGCTCCTTCAGGGGAAAGGGGGAGAGAGTCAGCACCTTCAGGGGAAAGTAGGAAGAGAGTCAGCACCTTCAGAGGAAAGGGGGAAGAGAGTCAGCACCTTCAGGGGAAAGGGGGAAGAGAGTCAGCACCTTACCGGGAAAGGGGGAGAGAGTCAGCACCTTCAGGGGAAAGGGGGAAGAGAGTCAGCACCTTCAGGGGAAAGGGGGAAGAGAGTCAGCAACTTCAGGGGGAAGAGAGTCAGCACCTTCAGGGGAAAGTGGGAAGAGATTGAGCACCTTCAGGGAAAGGGGGAAGTGAGTCAGCACCTTTAGGGGAAAGGGGGAAGAGAGTCAGCACCTTCAGGGAATGGGGGAGAGTGTCAGCACCATCAGGGGAAAGGGGGAAGAGAGTCAGCTCCATCAGGGGAAAGGGGGAAGAGAGTCAGCTCCTTCAGGGGAAAGGGGAGACAGTCAGCACCTTCAGGGGAAAGGGGGAAGAGAGTCAGCACCTTCAGGGGAAGGGGAGAGTGTCAGCACCATCAGGGGAAAGGGGGAAGAGAGTCAGCACCTTCACGGGAAGGTGAGAGAGTCAGCACCTTCAGAGGAAGGGGGGTAAGAGTGTCAGCACCTTCAGGGGAAGGTGGGAGGAGAGTCAGCACCTTCAGGGGAAAGGGGGAAGAGAGTCAGCACCTTCAGGGGAAAGGGGGAAGAGAGTCAGCACCTTCAGGGGAAAGGGGGAAGAGAGTCAGCACCTTCAGGGGAAGGGGAGAGTGTTAGTACCTTCAGGGGAAAGGGGGAAGAGAGTCAGCACCTTCAGGGAATGGGGGAGAGAGTCAGCACCTTCAGGGGAAAGGGGGAAGAGAGTCAGCACCTTCAGGGAATGGGGGAGAGAGTCAGCACCTTCAGGGGAAAGGGGGAAGAGAATCAGCACCTTCAGGGAATGGGGGAGAGAGTCAGCACCTTCAGGGGAATGGGGGAGAGAGTCAGCCCCTTCAGGGGAAAGGGGGAGAGAGTCAGCACCTTCAGGGGAAAGGGGGAAGAGAGTCAGCACCTTCAGAGGAAAGGGGGAAGAGAGTCAGCACCTTCAGGAGAAAGGGGGAGAGAGTCAGCACCTTCAGGGGAAAGGGGGAAGAGAGTCAGCACCTTCTGGGGAAAGGGGGAGAGAGTCAGCACCTTCAGGGGAAAGTAGGAAGAGAGTCAGCACCTTCAGAGGAAAGGGGGAAGAGAGTCAGCACCTTCAGGGAATGGGGAAGAGAGTCAGCACCTTCAGGGGAATGGGGAAGAGAGTCAGCACCTTCAGGGGAAAGGGGGAAGGGAGTCAGCTCCTTCAAGGGAAAGGGGGAAGAGAGTCAGCACCTTCAGGGGAAAGTGGGAAGAGATTCAGCACATTCAGGGAAAGGGGGAAGAGAGTCAGCACCTTCAGGGAATGGGGGAGAGAGTGAGCACCTTCAGGGGAAAGGGGGAAGAGAGTCAGCACCTTAAGGGGGAAGGGAGTCAGCTCCTTCAAGGGAAAGGGGGAAGAGAGTAAGCACCTTCAGGGGAAAGGGGGAAGAGAGTCAGCACCTTCAGGGAATGGGGGAGAGAGTCAGCACCTTCAGGGGAAAGGGGGAAGAGAGTCAGCAACTTCAGGGGGAAGAGAGTCAGCACCTTCAGGGGAAAGTGGGAAGAGATTCAGCACCTTCAGGGAAAGGGGGAAGAGAGTCAGCACCTTTAGGGGAAAGGGGGAAGAGAGTCAGCACCTTCAGGGAATGGGGGGAGTGTCAGCACCATCAGGGGAAAGGGGGAAGAGAGTCAGCTCCATCAGGGGAAAGGGGGAAGAGAGTCAGCTCCTTCAGGGGAAAGGGGAGACAGTCAGCACCTTCAGGGGAAAGGGGGAAGAGAGTCAGCACCTTCAGGGGAAGGGGAGAGTGTCAGCACCATCAGGGGAAAGGGGGAAGAGAGTCAGCACCTTCAGGGGAAAGGGGGAAGAGAGTCAGCACCTTCAGGGGAAGGGGAGAGTGTTAGTACCTTCAGGGGAAAGGGGGAAGAGAGTCAGCACCTTCAGGGAATGGGGGAGAGAGTCAGCACCTTCAGGGGAAAGGGGGAAGAGAGTCAGCACCTTCAGGGAATGGGGGAGAGAGTCAGCACCTTCAGGGGAAAGGGGGAAGAGAATCAGCACCTTCAGGGAATGGGGGAGAGAGTCAGCACCTTCAGGGGAATGGGGGAGAGAGTCAGCCCCTTCAGGGGAAAGGGGGAGAGAGTCAGCACCTTCAGGGGAAAGGGGGAAGAGAGTCAGCACCTTCAGAGGAAAGGGGGAAGAGAGTCAGCACCTTCAGGAGAAAGGGGGAGAGAGTCAGCACCTTCAGGGGAAAGGGGGAAGAGAGTCAGCACCTTCTGGGGAAAGGGGGAGAGAGTCAGCACCTTCAGGGGAAAGTAGGAAGAGAGTCAGCACCTTCAGAGGAAAGGGGGAAGAGAGTCAGCACCTTCAGGGAATGGGGAAGAGAGTCAGCACCTTCAGGGGAATGGGGAAGAGAGTCAGCACCTTCAGGGGAAAGGGGGAAGGGAGTCAGCTCCTTCAAGGGAAAGGGGGAAGAGAGTCAGCACCTTCAGGGGAAAGTGGGAAGAGATTCAGCACATTCAGGGAAAGGGGGAAGAGAGTCAGCACCTTCAGGGAATGGGGGAGAGAGTGAGCACCTTCAGGGGAAAGGGGGAAGAGAGTCAGCACCTTAAGGGGGAAGGGAGTCAGCTCCTTCAAGGGAAAGGGGGAAGAGAGTAAGCACCTTCAGGGGAAAGGGGGAAGAGAGTCAGCACCTTCAGGGAATGGGGGAGAGAGTCAGCACCTTCAGGGGAAAGGGGGAAGAGAGTCAGCAACTTCAGGGGGAAGAGAGTCAGCACCTTCAGGGGAAAGTGGGAAGAGATTCAGCACCTTCAGGGAAAGGGGGAAGAGAGTCAGCACCTTTAGGGGAAAGGGGGAAGAGAGTCAGCACCTTCAGGGAATGGGGGGAGTGTCAGCACCATCAGGGGAAAGGGGGAAGAGAGTCAGCTCCATCAGGGGAAAGGGGGAAGAGAGTCAGCTCCTTCAGGGGAAAGGGGAGACAGTCAGCACCTTCAGGGGAAAGGGGGAAGAGAGTCAGCACCTTCAGGGGAAGGGGAGAGTGTCAGCACCATCAGGGGAAAGGGGGAAGAGAGTCAGCACCTTCAGGGGAAGGGGAGAGAGTCCGCACCTTCAGAGGAAAGGGGGTAAGAGTGTCAGCACCTTCAGGGGAAAGTGGGAGGAGAGTCAGCACCTTCAGGGGAAAGGGGGAAGAGAGTCAGCACCTTCAGGGGAAAGGGGGAAGAGAGTCAGCACCTTCAGGGGAAGGGGAGAGTGTTAGTACCTTCAGGGGAAAGGGGGAAGAGAGTCAGCACCTTCAGGGAATGGAGGAGAGAGTCAGCACCTTCAGGGGAAAGGGGGAAGAGAGTCAGCACCTTCAGGGAATGGGGGAGAGAGTCAGCACCTTCAGGGGAAAGGGGGAAGAGAATCAGCACCTTCAGGGAATGGGGGAGAGAGTCAGCACCTTCAGGGGAATGGGGGAGAGAGTCAGCCCCTTCAGGGGAAAGGGGGAGAGAGTCAGCACCTTCAGGGGAAAGGGGGAAGAGAGTCAGCACCTTCAGAGGAAAGGGAGAAGAGAGCCAGCATCTTCAGGAGAAAGGGGGAGAGAGTCAGCACCTTCAGGGGAAAGGGGGAAGAGAGTCAGCACCTTCTGGGGAAAGGGGGAGAGAGTCAGCACCTTCAGAGGAAAGGGGGAAGAGAGTCAGCACCTTCAGGGGAAAGGGGGAAGAGAGTCAGCACCTTACCGGGAAAGGGGGAGAGAGTCAGCACTTTCAGGGGAAAGGGGGAAGAGAGTCAGCACCTTCAGGGAATGGGGAAGAGAGTCAGCACCTTCAGGGGAATGGGGAAGAGAGTCAGCACCTTCAGGGGAAAGGGGGAGAGAGTCAGCACCTTCAGGGGAAAGGGGGAAGAGAGTCAGCACCTTAAGGGGGAAGGGAGTCAGCTCCTTCAGGGGAAAGGGGGAGAGAGTCAGCACCTTCAGGGGAAAGTAGGAAGAGAGTCAGCACCTTCAGAGGAAAGGGGGAAGAGAGTCAGCACCTTCAGGGGAAAGGGGGAAGAGAGTCAGCACCTTCAGGGAATGGGGGAGAGTGTCAGCACCATCAGGGGAAAGTGGGAAGAGATTCAGCATATTCAGGGAAAGGGGGAAGAGAGTCAGCACCTTCAGGGAATGGGGGAGAGAGTCAGCACCTTCAGGGGAAAGGGTGAAGAGAGTCAGCACTTTAAGGGGGAAGGGAGTCAGCTCCTTCAGGGGAAAGGGGGAGAGAGTCAGCACCTTCAGGGGAAAGTAGGAAGAGAGTCAGCACCTTCAGAGGAAAGGGGGAAGAGAGTCAGCACCTTCAGGGGAAAGGGGGAAGAGAGTCAGCACCTTCAGGGAATGGGGAAGAGAGTCAGCACCTTCAGGGGAATGGGGAAGAGAGTCAGCACCTTCAGGGGAAAGGGGGAAGAGAGTCAGCACCTTCAGGGAATGGGGGAGAGTGTCAGCACCATCAGGGGAAAGTGGGAAGAGATTCAGCACCTTCAGTGAAAGGGGGAAGAGAGTCAGCACCATCAGGGGAAAGTGGGAAGAGATTCAGCATATTCAGGGAAAGGGGGAAGAGAGTCAGCACCTTCAGGGAATGGGGGAGAGAGTCAGCACCTTCAGGGGAAAGGGGGAAGAGAGTCAGCACCTTAAGGGGGAAGGGAGTCAGCTCCTTCAGGGGAAAGGGGGAGAGAGTCAGCACCTTCAGGGGAAAGTAGGAAGAGAGTCAGCACCTTCAGAGGAAAGGGGGAAGAGATTCAGCACCTTCAGGGGAAAGGGGGAAGAGAGTCAGCACCTTACCGGGAAAGGGGGAGAGAGTCAGCACCTTCAGGGGAAAGGGGGAAGAGAGTCAGCACCTTCAGGGAATGGGGAAGAGAGTCAGCACCTTCAGGGGAATGGGGAAGAGAGTCAGCACCTTCAGTGGAAAGGGAGAAGGGAGTCAGCTCCTTCAAGGGAAAGGGGGAAGAGAGTCAGCACATTCAGGGGAAAGTGGGAAGAGATTCAGCACATTCAGGGAAAGGGGGAAGAGAGTCAGCACCTTCAGGGAATGGGGGAGAGAGTCAGCACCTTCAGGGGAAAGGGGGAAGAGAGTCAGCACCTTAAGGGGGAAGGGAGTCAGCTCCTTCAAGGGAAAGGGGGAAGAGTTTAAGCACCTTCAGGGGAAAGGGGGAAGAGAGTCAGCACCTTCAGGGAATGGGGGAGAGAGTCAGCACCTTCAGGGGAAAGGGGGAAGAGAGTCAGCAACTTCAGGGGGAAGAGAGTCAGCACCTTCAGGGGAAAGGGGGAAGAGATTCAGCACCTTCAGGGAAAGGAGGAAGAGAGTCAGCACCTTTAGGGGAAAGGGGGAAGAGAGTCAGCACCTTCAGGGAATGGGGGAGAGTGTCAGCACCATCAGGGGAAAGGGGGAAGAGAGTCAGCTCCATCAGGGGAAAGGGGGAAGAGAGTCAGCAACTTCAGGGGGAAGGGGGACGAGAGTCAGCACCTTCAGGGGAAAGGGGGAAGAGAGTCAGCACCTTCAGCAGAAAGGGGGAAGAGAGTCAGCACCTTCAGGGAATGGGGGAGAGTGTCAGCACCATCAGGGGAAAGGGGGAAGAGAGTCAGCTCCTTCAGGGGAAAGGGGAGACAGTCAGCACCTTCAGGGGAAAGGAGGAAGAGAGTCAGCACCTACAGGGGAAGGGGAGAGTGTCAGCACCATCAGGGGAAAGGGGGAAGAGAGTCAGCACCTTCAGGGGAAGGGGAGATAGTCAGCACCTTCAGAGGAAAGGGGGTAAGAGTGTCAGCACCTTCAGGGGAAGGTGGGAGGAGAGTCAGCACCTTCAGGGGAAAGGGGGAAGAGAGTCAGCATCTTCAGGGGAATGGGGAAGAGAGTCAGCACCTTCAGGGGAAAGGGGGAAGGGAGTCAGCTCCTTCAAGGGAAAGGGGGAAGAGAGTCAGCACCTTACCGGGAAAGGGGGAGAGAGTCAGCACCTTCAGGGGAAAGGGGGAAGAGAGTCAGCACCTTCAGGTAATGGGGAAGAGAGTCAGCACCTTCAGGGGAATGGGGAAGAGAGTCAGCACCTTCAGGGGAAAGGGGGAAGGGAGTCAGCTCCTTCAAGGGAAAGGGGGAAGAGAGTCAGCACCTTCAGGGGAAAGTGGGAAGAGATTCAGCACATTCAGGGAAAGGGGGAAGAGAGTCAGCACCTTCAGGGAATGGGGGAGAGAGTCAGCACCTTCAGGGGAAAGGGGGAAGGGAGTCAGCACCTTAAGGGGGAAGGGAGTCAGCTCCTTCAAGGGAAAGGGGGAAGAGTTTAAGCACCTTCAGGGGAAAGGGGGAAGAGAGTCAGCACCTTCAGGGAATGGGGGAGAGAGTCAGCACCTTCAGGGGAAAGGGGGAAGAGAGTCAGCACCTTAAGGGGGAAGGGAGTCAGCTCCTTCAGGGGAAAGGGGGAGAGAGTCAGCACCTTCAGGGGAAAGTAGGAAGAGAGTCAGCACCTTCAGAGGAAAGGGGGAAGAGAGTCAGCACCTTCAGGGGAAAGGGGGAAGAGAGTCAGCACCTTCAGGGAATGGGGAAGAGAGTCAGCACCTTCAGGGGAATGGGGAAGAGAGTCAGCACCTTCAGGGGAAAGGGGGAAGAGAGTCAGCACCTTCAGGGAATGGGGGAGAGTGTCAGCACCATCAGGGGAAAGTGGGAAGAGATTCAGCACCTTCAGTGAAAGGGGGAAGAGAGTCAGCACCATCAGGGGAAAGTGGGAAGAGATTCAGCATATTCAGGGAAAGGGGGAAGAGAGTCAGCACCATCAGGGGAAAGTGGGAAGAGATTCAGCATATTCAGGGAAAGGGGGAACAGAGTCAGCACCTTCAGGGAATGGGGTGAGAGTCAGCACCTTCAGGGGAAAGGGGGAAGAGAGTCAGCACCTTAAGGGGGAAGGGAGTCAGCTCCTTCAGGGGAAAGGGGGAGAGAGTCAGCACCTTCAGGGGACAGTAGGAAAAGAGTCAGCACCTTCAGAGGAAAGGGGGAAGAGATTCAGCACCTTCAGGGGAAAGGGGGAAGAGAGTCAGCACCTTACCGGGAAAGGGGGAGAGAGTCAGCACCTTCAGGGGAAAGGGGGAAGAGAGTCAGCACCTTCAGTGAATGGGGAAGAGAGTCAGCACCTTCAGGGGAATGGGGAAGAGAGTCAGCACCTTCAGTGGAAAGGGGGAAGGGATTCAGCTCCTTCAAGGGAAAGGGGGAAGAGAGTCAGCACCTTCAGGGGAAAGTGGGAAGAGATTCAGCACATTCAGGGAAAGGGGGAAGAGAGTCAGCACCTTCAGGGAATGGGGGAGAGTGTCAGCACCATCAGGGGAAAGGGGGAAGAGAGTCAGCTCCATCAGGGGAAAGGGGGAAGAGAGTCAGCTCCTTCAGGGGAAAGGGGAGACAGTCAGCACCTTCAGGGGAAAGGGGGAAGAGAGTCAGCACCTTCAGGGGAAGGGGAGAGTGTCAGCACCATCAGGGGAAAGGGGGAAGAGAGTCAGCACCTTCAGGGGAAGGGGAGAGAGTCAGCACCTTCAGAGGAAAGGGGGTAAGAGTGTCAGCACCTTCAGGGGAAAGTGGGAGGAGAGTCAGCACCTTCAGGGGAAAGGGGGAAGAGAGTCAGCACCTTCAGGGGAAAGGGGGAAGAGAGTCAGCACCTTCAGGGGAAGGGGAGAGTGTTAGTACCTTCAGGGGAAAGGGGGAAGAGAGTCAGCACCTTCAGGGAATGGAGGAGAGAGTCAGCACCTTCAGGGGAAAGGGGGAAGAGAGTCAGCACCTTCAGGGAATGGGGGAGAGAGTCAGCACCTTCAGGGGAAAGGGGGAAGAGAATCAGCACCTTCAGGGAATGGGGGAGAGAGTCAGCACCTTCAGGGGAATGGGGGAGAGAGTCAGCCCCTTCAGGGGAAAGGGGGAGAGAGTCAGCACCTTCAGGGGAAAGGGGGAAGAGAGTCAGCACCTTCAGAGGAAAGGGGGAAGAGAGCCAGCATCTTCAGGAGAAAGGGGGAGAGAGTCAGCACCTTCAGGGGAAAGGGGGAAGAGAGTCAGCACCTTCTGGGGAAAGGGGGAGAGAGTCAGCACCTTCAGAGGAAAGGGGGAAGAGAGTCAGCACCTTCAGGGGAAAGGGGGAAGAGAGTCAGCACCTTACCGGGAAAGGGGGAGAGAGTCAGCACTTTCAGGGGAAAGGGGGAAGAGAGTCAGCACCTTCAGGGAATGGGGAAGAGAGTCAGCACCTTCAGGGGAATGGGGAAGAGAGTCAGCACCTTCAGGGGAAAGGGGGAGAGAGTCAGCACCTTCAGGGGAAAGGGGGAAGAGAGTCAGCACCTTAAGGGGGAAGGGAGTCAGCTCCTTCAGGGGAAAGGGGGAGAGAGTCAGCACCTTCAGGGGAAAGTAGGAAGAGAGTCAGCACCTTCAGAGGAAAGGGGGAAGAGAGTCAGCACCTTCAGGGGAAAGGGGGAAGAGAGTCAGCACCTTCAGGGAATGGGGGAGAGTGTCAGCACCATCAGGGGAAAGTGGGAAGAGATTCAGCATATTCAGGGAAAGGGGGAAGAGAGTCAGCACCTTCAGGGAATGGGGGAGAGAGTCAGCACCTTCAGGGGAAAGGGTGAAGAGAGTCAGCACTTTAAGGGGGAAGGGAGTCAGCTCCTTCAGGGGAAAGGGGGAGAGAGTCAGCACCTTCAGGGGAAAGTAGGAAGAGAGTCAGCACCTTCAGAGGAAAGGGGGAAGAGAGTCAGCACCTTCAGGGGAAAGGGGGAAGAGAGTCAGCACCTTCAGGGAATGGGGAAGAGAGTCAGCACCTTCAGGGGAATGGGGAAGAGAGTCAGCACCTTCAGGGGAAAGGGGGAAGAGAGTCAGCACCTTCAGGGAATGGGGGAGAGTGTCAGCACCATCAGGGGAAAGTGGGAAGAGATTCAGCACCTTCAGTGAAAGGGGGAAGAGAGTCAGCACCATCAGGGGAAAGTGGGAAGAGATTCAGCATATTCAGGGAAAGGGGGAAGAGAGTCAGCACCTTCAGGGAATGGGGGAGAGAGTCAGCACCTTCAGGGGAAAGGGGGAAGAGAGTCAGCACCTTAAGGGGGAAGGGAGTCAGCTCCTTCAGGGGAAAGGGGGAGAGAGTCAGCACCTTCAGGGGAAAGTAGGAAGAGAGTCAGCACCTTCAGAGGAAAGGGGGAAGAGATTCAGCACCTTCAGGGGAAAGGGGGAAGAGAGTCAGCACCTTACCGGGAAAGGGGGAGAGAGTCAGCACCTTCAGGGGAAAGGGGGAAGAGAGTCAGCACCTTCAGGGAATGGGGAAGAGAGTCAGCACCTTCAGGGGAATGGGGAAGAGAGTCAGCACCTTCAGTGGAAAGGGAGAAGGGAGTCAGCTCCTTCAAGGGAAAGGGGGAAGAGAGTCAGCACATTCAGGGGAAAGTGGGAAGAGATTCAGCACATTCAGGGAAAGGGGGAAGAGAGTCAGCACCTTCAGGGAATGGGGGAGAGAGTCAGCACCTTCAGGGGAAAGGGGGAAGAGAGTCAGCACCTTAAGGGGGAAGGGAGTCAGCTCCTTCAAGGGAAAGGGGGAAGAGTTTAAGCACCTTCAGGGGAAAGGGGGAAGAGAGTCAGCACCTTCAGGGAATGGGGGAGAGAGTCAGCACCTTCAGGGGAAAGGGGGAAGAGAGTCAGCAACTTCAGGGGGAAGAGAGTCAGCACCTTCAGGGGAAAGGGGGAAGAGATTCAGCACCTTCAGGGAAAGGAGGAAGAGAGTCAGCACCTTTAGGGGAAAGGGGGAAGAGAGTCAGCACCTTCAGGGAATGGGGGAGAGTGTCAGCACCAACAGGGGAAAGGGGGAAGAGAGTCAGCTCCATCAGGGGAAAGGGGGAAGAGAGTCAGCAACTTCAGGGGGAAGGGGGACGAGAGTCAGCACCTTCAGGGGAAAGGGGGAAGAGAGTCAGCACCTTCAGCAGAAAGGGGGAAGAGAGTCAGCACCTTCAGGGAATGGGGGAGAGTGTCAGCACCATCAGGGGAAAGGGGGAAGAGAGTCAGCTCCTTCAGGGGAAAGGGGAGACAGTCAGCACCTTCAGGGGAAAGGGGGAAGAGAGTCAGCACCTACAGGGGAAGGGGAGAGTGTCAGCACCATCAGGGGAAAGGGGGAAGAGAGTCAGCACCTTCAGGGGAAGGGGAGATAGTCAGCACCTTCAGAGGAAAGGGGGTAAGAGTGTCAGCACCTTCAGGGGAAGGTGGGAGGAGAGTCAGCACCTTCAGGGGAAAGGGGGAAGAGAGTCAGCATCTTCAGGGGAATGGGGAAGAGAGTCAGCACCTTCAGGGGAAAGGGGGAAGGGAGTCAGCTCCTTCAAGGGAAAGGGGGAAGAGAGTCAGCACCTTACCGGGAAAGGGGGAGAGAGTCAGCACCTTCAGGGGAAAGGGGGAAGAGAGTCAGCACCTTCAGGTAATGGGGAAGAGAGTCAGCACCTTCAGGGGAATGGGGAAGAGAGTCAGCACCTTCAGGGGAAAGGGGGAAGGGAGTCAGCTCCTTCAAGGGAAAGGGGGAAGAGAGTCAGCACCTTCAGGGGAAAGTGGGAAGAGATTCAGCACATTCAGGGAAAGGGGGAAGAGAGTCAGCACCTTCAGGGAATGGGGGAGAGAGTCAGCACCTTCAGGGGAAAGGGGGAAGGGAGTCAGCACCTTAAGGGGGAAGGGAGTCAGCTCCTTCAAGGGAAAGGGGGAAGAGTTTAAGCACCTTCAGGGGAAAGGGGGAAGAGAGTCAGCACCTTCAGGGAATGGGGGAGAGAGTCAGCACCTTCAGGGGAAAGGGGGAAGAGAGTCAGCACCTTAAGGGGGAAGGGAGTCAGCTCCTTCAGGGGAAAGGGGGAGAGAGTCAGCACCTTCAGGGGAAAGTAGGAAGAGAGTCAGCACCTTCAGAGGATAGGGGGAAGAGAGTCAGCACCTTCAGGGGAAAGGGGGAAGAGAGTCAGCACCTTCAGGGAATGGGGAAGAGAGTCAGCACCTTCAGGGGAATGGGGAAGAGAGTCAGCACCTTCAGGGGAAAGGGGGAAGAGAGTCAGCACCTTCAGGGAATGGGGGAGAGTGTCAGCACCATCAGGGGAAAGTGGGAAGAGATTCAGCACCTTCAGTGAAAGGGGGAAGAGAGTCAGCACCATCAGGGGAAAGTGGGAAGAGATTCAGCATATTCAGGGAAAGGGGGAAGAGAGTCAGCACCATCAGGGGAAAGTGGGAAGAGATTCAGCATATTCAGGGAAAGGGGGAACAGAGTCAGCACCTTCAGGGAATGGGGTGAGAGTCAGCACCTTCAGGGGAAAGGGGGAAGAGAGTCAGCACCTTAAGGGGGAAGGGAGTCAGCTCCTTCAGGGGAAAGGGGGAGAGAGTCAGCACCTTCAGGGGAAAGTAGGAAAAGAGTCAGCACCTTCAGAGGAAAGGGGGAAGAGATTCAGCACCTTCAGGGGAAAGGGGGAAGAGAGTCAGCACCTTACCGGGAAAGGGGGAGAGAGTCAGCACCTTCAGGGGAAAGGGGGAAGAGAGTCAGCACCTTCAGGGAATGGGGAAGAGAGTCAGCACCTTCAGGGGAATGGGGAAGAGAGTCAGCACCTTCAGTGGAAAGGGGGAAGGGAGTCAGCTCCTTCAAGGGAAAGGGGGAAGAGAGTCAGCACCTTCAGGGGAAAGTGGGAAGAGATTCAGCACATTCAGGGAAAGGGGGAAGAGAGTCAGCACCTTCAGGGAATGGGGGAGAGAGTCAGCACCTTCAGGGGAAAGGGGGAAGAGAGTCAGCACCTTAAGGGGGAAGGGAGTCAGCTCCTTCAAGGGAAAGGGGGAAGAGTTTAAGCACCTTCAGGGGAAAGGGGGAAGAGAGTCAGCACCTTCAGGGAATGGGGGAGAGAGTCAGCACCTTCAGGGGAAAGGGGGAAGAGAGTCAGCAACTTCAGGGGGAAGAGAGTCAGCACCTTCAGGGGAAAGTGGGAAGAGATTCAGCACCTTCAGGGAAAGGGGGAAGAGAGTCAGCACCTTCAGGGGAAAGGGGGAAGGTAGTCAGCTCCTTCAAGGGAAAGGGGGAAGAGAGTCAGCACCTTCAGGGGAAAGTGGGAAGAGATTCAGCACATTCAGGGAAAGGGGGAAGAGAGTCAGCACCTTCAGGGAATGGGGGAGAGAGTCAGCACCTTCAGGGGAAAGGGGGAAGAGAGTCAGCACCTTAAGGGGGAAGGGAGTCAGCTCCTTCAAGGGAAAGGGGGAAGAGTTTAAGCACCTTCAGGGGAAAGGGGGAAGAGAGTCAGCACCTTCAGGGAATGGGGGAGAGAGACAGCACCTTCAGGGGAAAGGGGGAAGAGAGTCAGCAACTTCAGGGGGAAGAGAGTCAGCAACTTCAGGGGTAAGTGGGAAGAGATTCAGCACCTTCAGGGAAAGGGGGAAGAGAGTCAGCACCTTTAGGGGAAAGGGGGAAGAGAGTCAGCACCTTCAGGGAATGGGGGAGAGTGTCAGCACCATCAGGGGAAAGGGGGAAGAGAGTCAGCTCCATCAGGGGAAAGGGGGAAGAGAGTCAGCAACTTCAGGGGGAAGGGGGACGAGAGTCAGCACCTTCAGGGGAAAGGGGGAAGAGAGTCAGCACCTTCAGGAGAAAGGGGGATGAGAGTCAGCACCTTCAGGGAATGGGGGAGAGTGTCAGCACCATCAGGGGAAAGGGGGAAGAGAGTCAGCTCCTTCAGGGGAAAGGGGAGACAGTCAGCACCTTCAGGGGAAAGGGGGAAGAGAGTCAGCACCTTCAGGGGAAGGGGAGAGTGTCAGCACCATCAGGGGAAAGGGGGAAGAGAGTCAGCACCTTCAGGGGAAGGGGAGAGAGTCAGCACTTTCAGAGGAAAGGGGGTAAGAGTGTCAGCACCTTCAGGGGAAGGTGGGAGGAGAGTCAGCACCTTCAGGGGAAAGGGGGAAGAGATTCAGCACCTTCAGGGGAAAGGGGGAAGACAGTCAGCACCTTCAGGGGAAAGGGGGAAGAGAGTCAGCACGTTCAGGAGAAAGGGGGAAGAGAGTCAGCACCTTCAGGGAATGGGGGAGAGTGTCAGCACCATGAGGGGAAAGGGGGAAGAGATTCAGCTCCTTCAGGGGAAAGGGGAGACAGTCAGCACCTTCAGGGGAAAGGGGGAAGAGAGTCAGCACCTTCAGGGGAAGGGGAGAGTGTCAGCACCATCAGGGGAAAGGGGGAAGAGAGTCAGCACCTTCAGGGGAAGGGGAGAGAGACAGCACCTTCAGAGGAAAGGGGGTAAGAGTGTCAGCACCTTCAGGGGAAGGTGGGAGGAGAGTCAGCACCTTCAGGGGAAAGGGGGAAGAGAGTCAGCACCTTCAGGGGAAAGGGGGAAGAGAGTCAGCACCTTCAGGGGATGGGGAGAGTGTTAGTACCTTCAGGGGAAAGGGGGAAGAGAGTCAGCACCTTCAGGGGATGGGGGAGAGACTCAGCACCTTCAGGGGAAAGGGGGAAGAGAGTCAGCACCTTCAGGGAATGGGGGAGAGAGTCAGCACCTTCAGGGCAAAGGGGGAAGAGAATCAGCACCTTCAGGGAATGGGGAAGAGAGTCAGCACCTTCAGGGGAATGGGGGAGAGAGTCAGCCCCTTCAGGGGAAAGGGGGAGAGAGTCAGCACCTTCAGGGGAAAGGGGGAAGAGAGTCAGCACCTTCAGAGGAAAGGGGGAAGAGAGTCAGCACCTTCAGGAGAAAGGGGGAGAGAGTCAGCACATTCAGGGGAAAGGGGGAACAGAGTCAGCACCTTCTGGGGAAAGGGGGAGAGAGTCAGCACCTTCAGGGGAAAGTAGGAAGAGAGTCAGCACCTTCAGAGGAAAGGGGGAAGAGAGTCAGCACCTTCAGGGGAAAGGGTGAAGAGAGTCAGCACCTTCAGGGAATGGGGAAGAGAGTCAGCACCTTCAGGGGAATGGGGAAGAGAGTCAGCACCTTCAGGGGAAAGGGGGAAGGGAGTCAGCTCCTTCAAGGGAACGGGGGAAGAGTGTCAGCACCTTCAGGGGAAAGGGGGAAGAGAGTCAGCACCTTCAGGGAATGGGGGAGAGTGTCAGCACCATCAGGGGAAAGTGGGAAGAGATTCAGCAACTTCAGAGAAAGGGGGAAGAGAGTCAGCACCATCAGGGGAAAGTGGGAAGAGATTCAGCACATTCAGGGAAAGGGGGAAGAGAGTCAGCACCTTCAGGGAATGGGGGAGAGAGTCAGCACCTTCAAGGGAAAGGGGTAAGAGAGTCAGCACCTTAAGGGGGAAGGGAGTCAGCTCCTTCAGGGGAATGGGGAAGAGAGTCAGCACCTTCAGGGGAAAGGGTGAAGAAAGTCAGCACCTTCAGGGGGAAGAGAGTCAGCACCTTCAGGGGAAAGTGGGAAGAGATTCAGCACCTTCAGGGAAAGGGGGAAGAGAGTCAGCACCTTTCGGGGAAAGGGGGAAGAGAGTCAGCACTTTCAGGGAATGGGGGAGAGTGTCAGCACCATCAGGGGAAAGGGGGAAGAGAGTCAGCTCCATCAGGGGAAAGGGGGAAGAGAGTCAGCAACTTCAGGGGGAAGGGGGAAGAGAGTCAGCACCTTCAGGGGAAAGGGGGAAGAGAGTCAGCACCTTCAGGAGAAAGGGGGAAGAGAGTCAGCACCTTCAGGGAATGGGGGAGAGTGTCAGCACCATCAGTGGAAAGGGGGAAGAGAGTCAGCTCCTTCAGGGGAAAGGGGAGACAGTCAGCACCTTCAGGGGAAAGGGGGAAGAGAGTCAGCACCTTCAGGGGAAGGGGAGAGTGTCAGCAACATCAGGGGAAAGGGGGAAGAGAGTCAGTACCTTCAGGGGAAGGGGAGAGAG
Organism: Heterodontus francisci; assembly: GCF_036365525.1. NCBI lineage: Eukaryota > Metazoa > Chordata > Chondrichthyes > Heterodontiformes > Heterodontidae > Heterodontus > Heterodontus francisci. The sequence continues at coordinate 83,575,936 of NC_090388.1, forward strand.
TCAGCACCTTCAGAGGAAAGGGGGTAAGATTGTCAGCACCTTCAGGGGAAGGTGGGAGGAGAGTCAGCACCTTCAGGGGAAAGGGGAAGAGAGTCAGCACCTTCAGGGCAAAGGGGGAAGAGAGTCAGCACCTTCAGGGGAAAGGGGGAAGAGAGTCAGCACCTTCAGGGGAAGTGGAGAGTGTTAGTACCTTCAGGGGAAAGGGGGAAGAGAGTCAGCACCTTCAGGGGAAAGGGGGAAGAGAGTCAGCACCTTCAGGGAATGGGGGAGAGAGTCAGCACCTTCAGGGGAAAGGGGGAAGAGAATCAGCACCTTCAGGGAAAGGGGGAGAGAGTCAGCACCTTCAGGAGAAAGGGGGAAGAGAGTCAGCACCTTCAGGGAATGGGGGAGAGAGTCAGCACCTTCAGGGGAAAGGGGGAAGAGAGTCAGCACCTTCAGGGAATGGGGGAGAGAGTCAGCACCTTCAGGGGAAAGGGGGAAGAGAATCAGCACCTTCAGGGAATGGGGGAGAGAGTCAGCACCTTCAGGGGAATGGGGTAGAGAGTCAGCCCCTTCAGGGGAAAGGGGGAGAGAGTCAGCACCTTCAGGGGAAAGGGGGAAGAGAGTCAGCACCTTCAGAGGAAAGGGGGAAGAGAGTCAGCACCTTCAGGAGAAAGGGGGAGAGAGTCAGCACCTTCTGGGGAAAGTGGGAGAGAGTCAGCACCTTCAGGGGAAAGTAGGAAGAGAGTCAGCACCTTCAGAGGAAAGGGGGAAGAGAGTCAGCACCTTCAGGGGAAAGGGGGAAGAGAGTCAGCACCTTACCGGGAAAGGGGGAGAGAGTCAGCACCTTCAAGGGGAAAGGGGGAAGAGAGTCAGCACCTTCAGGGAATGGGGAAGAGAGTCAGCACCTTCAGGGGAATGGGGAAGAGAGTCAGCACCTTCAGGGGAAAGGGGGAAGGGAGTCAGCTCCTTCAAGGGAAAGGGGGAAGAGAGTCAGCACCTTCAGGGGAAAGGGGAAAAGAGTCAGCACCTTCAGGGAATGGGGAAGAGAGTCAGCACCTTCAGGGGGAAGGGGGAAGAGAGTCCGCAACTTCAGGGGAAAGGGGGAAGAGAGTCAGCACCTTCAGGAAATGGCGAAGAGAGTCAGCAACTTCAGGGGGAAGGGGGAAGAGAGTCCGCAACTTCAGGGGAAAGGGGGAAGAGAGTCAGCACCTTCAGGGAATGGGGAAGAGAGTCAGCAACTTCAGGGGGAAGGGGGAAGAGAGTCAGCACCTTCAGGGAATGGGGAAGAGAGTCAGCAACTTCAGGGGGAAGGGGGAAGAGAGTCAGCACCTTCAGGGAATGGGGAAGAGAGTCAGCAACTTCAGGGGGAAGGGGGAAGAGAGTCCGCAACTTCAGGGGAAAGAGGGAAGAGAGTCAGCACCTTCAGGAAATGGCGAAGAGAGTCAGCAACTTCAGGGGGAAGGGGGAAGAGAGTCAGCATCTTAAGGGGAAAGGGGGAAGAGATTCAGCACCTTTAGGGAATGGGGGAGAGTGTCAGCACCTTCAGGGAATGGGGGAGAGTGTCAGCACCATCAGGGGAAAGTGGGAAGAGATTCAGCACCTTCAGTGAAAGGGGGAAGAGAGTCAGCACCATCAGTGGAAAGTGGGAAGAGATTCAGCACATTCAGGGAAAGGGGGAAGAGAGTCAGCACCTTCAGGGAATGGGGGAGAGAGTCAGCACCTTCAGGGGAAAGGGGGAAGAGAGTCAGCTTCTTCAGGGGAAAGGGGGAAGAGATTCAGCACCTTTAGGGAATGGGGGAGAGTGTCAGCACCTTCAGGGAATGGGGGAGAGTGTCAGCACCATCAGGGGAAAGTGGGAAGAGATTCAGCACCTTCAGTGAAAGGGGGAAGAGAGTCAGCACATTCAGGGAAAGGGGGAAGAGAGTCAGCACCTTCAGGGAATGGGGGAGAGAGTCAGCACCTTCAGGGGAAAGGGGGAAGAGAGTCAGCACCTTAAGGGGGAAGGGAGTCAGCTTCTTCAAGGGAAAGGGGGAAGAGAGTCAGCACCTTCAGGGGAAAGGGGGAAGAGAGTCAGCACCTTCAGGGAATGGGGGAGAGAGTCAGCACCTTCAGGGGAAAGGGGGAAGAGAGTCAGCAACTTCAGGGGGAAGAGAGTCAGCACCTTCAGGGGAAAGTGGGAAGAGATTCAGCACCTTCAGGGAAAGGGGGAAGAGAGTCAGCACCTTTAGGGGAAAGGGGGAAGAGAGTCAGCACCTTCAGGGAATGGGGGAGAGTGTCAGCACCATCAGGGGAAAGGGGGAAGAGAGTCAGCTCCATCAGGGGAAAGGGGGAAGAGAGTCAGCAACTTCAGGGGGAAGGGGGAAGAGAGTCAGCACCTTCAGGGGAAAGGGGGAAGAGAGTCAGCACCTTCAGGAGAAAGGGGGAAGAGAGTCAGCTCCTTCAGGGGAAAGGGGAGACAGTCAGCACCTTCAGGGGAAAGGGGGAAGAGAGTCAGCACCTTCAGGGGAAGGGGAGAGTGTCAGCACCATCAGGGGAAAGGGGGAAGAGAGTCAGCACCTTCAGGGGAAGGGGAGAGAGTCAGCACCTTCAGAGGAAAGGGGGTAAGAGTGTCAGCACCTTCAGGGGAAGGTGGGAGGAGAGTCAGCACCTTCAGGGGAAAGGGGGAAGAGAGTCAGCACCTTCAGGGGAAAGGGGGAAGAGAGTCAGCACCTTCAGTGAATGGGGGAGAGAGTCAGCACCTTCAGGGAAAGGGGGAAGAGAATCAGCACCTTCAGGGAATGGGGGAGATAGTCAGCACCTTCAGGGGAATGGGGGAGAGAGTCAGCCCCTTCAGGGGAAAGGGGGAGAGAGTCAGCACCTTCAGGGGAAAGGGGGAAGAGAGTCAGCACCTTCAGAGGAAAGGGGGAAGAGAGTCGGCACCTTCAGGAGAAAGGGGGAGAGAGTCAGCACCTTCAGGGGAAAGGGGGAAGAGAGTCAGCACCTTCTGGGGAAAGAGGAAGAGTGTCAGCACCTTCAGGGGAAAGTAGGAAGAGAGTCAGCACCTTCAGAGGAAAGGGGGGAGAGAGTCAGCACCTTCAGGGGAAAGGGGGAAGAGAGTCAGCAACTTACCGGGAAAGGGGGAGAGAGTCAGCACCTTCAGGGGAAAGGGGGAAGAGAGTCAGCACCTTCAGGGAATGGGGAAGAGAGTCAGCACCTTCAGGGGAATGGGGAAGAGAGTCAGCACCTTCAGGGGAAAGGGGGAAGGGAGTCAGCTCCTTCAAGGGAAAGGGGGAAGAGAGTCAGCACCTTCAGGGGAAAGGGGGAAGAGAGTCAGCACCTTCAGGGAATGGGGGAGAGTGTCAGCACCATCAGGGGAAAGTGGGAAGAGATTCAGCACCTTCAGTGAAAGGGGGAAGAGAGTCAGCACCATCAGGGGAAAGTGGGAAGAGATTCAGCACCTTCAGTGAAAGGGGGAAGAGAGTCAGCACCATCAGGGGAAAGTGGGAAGAGATTCAGCACATTCAGGGGAAAGGGGGAAGAGAGTCAGCACCTTAAGGCGGAAGGGAGTCAGCTCCTTCAGGGGAATGGGGAAGAGAGTCAGCACCTTCAGGGGAAAGGGTGAAGAGAGTCAGCAATTTCAGGGGGAAGAGAGTCAGCACCTTCAGGGGAAAGTGGGAAGAGATTCAGCACCTTCAGGGAAAGGGGAAAGAGAGTCAGCACCTTCAGGGAATGGGGGAGAGTGTCAGCACCATCAGGAAAAGTAGGAAGAGAGTCAGCACCTTCAGAGGAAAGGGGGAAGAGATTCAGCACCTTCAGGGGAAAGGGGGAAGAGAGTCAGCACCTTACCGGGAAAGGGGGAGAGAGTCAGCACCTTCAGGGGAAAGGGGGAAGAGAGTCAGCACCTTAAGGCGGAAGGGAGTCAGCTCCTTCAGGGAATGGGGAAGAGAGTCAGCACCTTCAGGGGAATGGGGAAGAGAGTCAGCAACTTCAGGGGGAAGGGGGAAGAGAGTCCGCAACTTCAGGGGAAAGGGGGAAGAGAGTCAGCACCTTCAGGAAATGGCGAAGAGAGTCAGCAACTTCAGGGGGAAGGGGGAAGAGAGTCAGCATCTTCTGGGGAAAGGGGGAAGAGATTCAGCACCTTTAGGGAATGGGGGAGAGTGTCAGCACCTTCAGGGAATGGGTGAGGGTGTCAGCACCTTCAGGGAATGGGGGAGAGTGTCAGCACCATCAGGGGAAAGTGGGAAGAGATTCAGCACCTTCAGTGAAAGGGGGAAGAGAGTCAGCACCATCAGGGGAAAGTGGGAAGAGATTCAGCACATTCAGGGAAAGGGGGAAGAGAGTCAGCACCTTCAGGGGAAAGGGGGAAGAGAGTCAGCACCTTAAGGGGGAAGGGAGTCAGCACCTTCAGGGGAAAGGGGGAAGAGAGTCAGCACCTTCAGGGAATGGGGGAGAGAGTCAGCACCTTCAGGGGAAAGGGGGAAGAGAGTCAGCAGCTTCAGGGGGAAGAGAGTCTGCACCTTCAGGGGGAAGAGATTCAGCACCTTCAGGGAAAGGGGGAAGAGAGTCAGCACCTTTAGGGGAAAGGGGGAAGAGAGTCAGCACCTTCAGGGAATGGGGGAGAGTGTCAGCACCATCAGGGGAAAGGGGGAAGAGAGTCAGCTCCATCAGGGGAAAGGGGGAAGAGAGTCAGCAACTTCAGGGGGAAGGGGGAAGAGAGTCAGCACCTTCAGGGGAAAGGGGGAAGAGAGTCAGCACCTTCAGGAGAAAGGGGGAAGAGAATCAGCACCTTCACGGAATGGGGGAGAGTGTCAGCACCATCAGGGGAAAGGGGGAAGAGTGTCAGCTCCTTCAGGGGAAAGGGGAGACAGTCAGCACCTTCAGGGGAAAGGGGGAAGAGAGTCAGCACCTTCAGGGGAAGGTGAGAGTGTCAGCACCATCAGGGGAAAGGGGGAAGAGAGTCAGCACCTTCAGGGGAAGGGGAGAGAGTCAGCACCTTCAGAGGAAAGGGGGTAAGAGTGTCAGCACCTTCAGGGGAAGGTGGGAGGAGAGTCAGCACCTTCAGGGGAATGGGGGAAGAGAGTCAGCACCTTCAGGGGAAAGGGGGAAGAGAGTCAGCACCTTCAGGGAATGGGGGAGAGAGTCAGCACCTTCAGGGGAAAGGGGGAAGAGAATCAGCACCTTCAGGGAATGGGGGAGAGAGTCAGCACCTTCAGGGGAATGGGGGAGAGAGTCAGCCCCTTCAGGGGAAAGGGGGAGAGAGTCAGCACCTTCAGGGGAAAGGGGGAAGAGAGTCAGCACCTTCAGAGGAAAGGGGGAAGAGAGTCAGCACCTTCAGGAGAAAGGGGGAGAGAGTCAGCACCTTCAGGGGAAAGGGGGAAGAGAGTCAGCACCTTCTGGGGAAAGGGGGAGAGAGTCAGCACCTTCAGGGGAAAGTAGGAAGAGAGTCAGCACCTTCAGAGGAAAGGGGGAAGAGAGTCAGCACCTTCAGGGGAAAGGGGGAAGAGAGTCAGCACCTTCAGGGGAAAGGGGGAAGAGAGTCAGCACCTTCAGGGAATGGGGGAGAGAGTCAGCACCTTCAGGGGAAAGGGGGAAGAGAATCAGCACCTTCAGGGAATGGGGGAGAGAGTCAGCACCTTCAGGGGAATGGGGGAGAGAGTCAGCCCCTTCAGGGGAAAGGGGGAGAGAGTCAGCACCTTCAGGGGAAAGGGGGAAGAGAGTCAGCACCTTCAGAGGAAAGGGGGAAGAGAGTCAGCACCTTCAGGAGAAAGGGGGAGAGAGTCAGCACCTTCAGGGGAAAGGGGGAAGAGAGTCAGCACCTTCTGGGGAAAGTGGGAGAGAGTCAACACCTTCAGGGGAAAGTAGGAAGAGAGTCAGCACCTTCAGAGGAAAGGGGGAAGAGAGTCAGCACCTTCAGGGGAAAGCGGGAAGAGAGTCAGCACCTTCAGGGAATGGGGAAGAGAGTCAGCACCTTCAGGGGAAAGGGGGAAGAGAGTCAGCACCTTCAGGGAATGGGGAAGAGAGTCAGCACCTTCAGGGGAATGGGGAAGAGAGTCAGCACCTTCAGGGGAAAGGGGGAAGGGAGTCAGCTCCTTCAAGGGAAAGGGGGAAGGGAGTCAGCACCTTACCGGGAAAGGGGGAGAGAGTCAGCACCTTCAGGGGAAAGGGGGAAGGGAGTCAGCACCTTACCGGGAAAGGGGGAGAGAGTCAGCACCTTCAGGGGAAAGGGGGAAGAGAGTCAGCACCTTCAGGGAATGGGGAAGAGAGTCAGCACCTTCAGGGGAATGGGGAAGAGAGTCAGCACCTTCAGGGGAAAGGGGGAAGGGAGTCAGCTCCTTCAAGGGAAAGGGGGAAGAGAGTCAGCACATTCAGGGGAAAGGGGGAAGAGAGTCAGCACCTTCAGGGAATGGGGAAGAGAGTCAGCACCTTCAGGGGAAAGTGGGAAGAGATTCAGCACCTTCAGTGAAAGGGGGAAGAGAGTCAGCACCATCAGGGGAAAGTGGGAAGAGATTCAGCACATTCAGGGAAAGGGGGAAGAGAGTCAGCACCTTCAGGGAATGGGGGAGAGAGTCAGCACCTTCAGGGGAAAGGGGGAAGAGAGTCAGCACCTTAAGGCGGAAGGGAGTCAGCTCCTTCAGGGGAATGGGGAAGAGAGTCAGCACCTTCAGGGGAAAGGGTGAAGAGAGTCAGCAACTTCAGGGGGAAGGGAGTCAGCACCTTCAGGGGAAAGTGGGAAGAGATTCAGCAACTTCAGGGAAAGGGGGAAGAGAGTCAGCACCTTTCGGGGAAAGGGGAAAGAGAGTCAGCTCCATCAGGGGAAAGGGGGAAGAGAGTCAGCAACTTCAGGGGGAAGGGGGCAGAGAGTCAGCACCTTCAGGGGAAAGGGGGAAGAGAGTCAGCACCTTCAGGAGAAAGGGGGAAGAGAGTCAGCACCTTCAGGGAATGGGGGAAGAGTGTCAACACCATCAGGGGAAAGGGGGAAGAGAGTCCGCTCCTTCAGGGGAAAGGGGAGACAGTCAGCACCTTCAGGGGAAAGGGGGAAGAGAGTCAGCACCTTCAGGGGAAGGGGAGAGTGTCAGCACCATCAGGGGAAAGGGGGAAGAGAGTCAGCACCTTCAGGGGAAGGGGAGAGAGTCAGCACCTTCAGAGGAAAGGGGGTAAGAGTGTCAGTACCTTCAGGGGAAGGTGGGAGGAGAGTCAGCACCTTCAGGGGAATGGGGGAAGAGAGTCAGCACCTTCAGGGGAAAGGGGGAAGAGAGTCAGCACCTTCAGGGGAAAGGGGGAAGAGAGTCAGCACCTTCAGGGGAAGGGGAGAGTGTTACTACCTTCAGGGGAAAGGGGGAAGAGAGTCAGCACCTTCAGGGAATGGGGGAGAGAGTCAGCACCTTCAGGGGAAAGGGGGAAGAGAGTCAGCACCTTCACGGAATGGGGGAGAGAGTCAGCACCTTCAGGGGAAAGGGGTAAGAGAATCAGCACCTTCAGGGAATGGGGCAGAGAGTCAGCACCTTCAGGGGAATGGGGGAGAGAGTCAGCCCCTTCAGGGGAAAGGGGGAGAGAGTCAGCACCTTCAGGGGAAAGGGGGAAGAGAGTCAGCACCTTCAGAGGAAAGGGGGAAGAGAGTCAGCACCTTCAGGAGAAAGGGGGAGAGAGTCAGCACCTTCGGGGGAGAGAGTCAGCACCTTCAGGGGAAAGGGGGAGAGAGTCAGCACCTTCAGGGAAAGTAGGAAGAGAGTCAGCACCTTCAGAGGAAAGGGAGACGAGAGTCAGCACCTTCAGGGGAAAGGGGGAAGAGAGTCAGCACCTTACCGGGAAAGGGGGAGAGAGTCAGCACCTTCAGGGGAAAGGGGGAAGAGAGTCAGCACCTTCAGGGAATGGGGAAGAGAGTCAGCACCTTCATCGGAATGGGGAAGAGAGTCAGCACCTTCAGGGGAAAGGGGGAAGGGAGTCAGCTCCTTCAAGGGAAAGGGGGAAGAGAGTCAGGACCTTCAGGGGAAAGGGGGAAGAGAGTCAGCACCTTAAGGCGGAAGGGAGTCAGCTCCTTCAGGGAATGGGGAAGAGAGTCAGCACCTTCAGGGGAATGGGGAAGAGAGTCAGCAACTTCAGGGGGAAGGGGGAAGAGAGTCCGCAACTTCAGGGGAAAGGGGGAAGAGAGTCAGCACCTTCAGGAAATGGCGAAGAGAGTCAGCAACTTCAGGGGGAAGGGGGAAGAGAGTCAGCATCTTCAGGGGAAAGGGGGAAGAGTTTCAGCACCTTTAGGGAATGGGGGAGAGTGTCAGCACCTTCAGGGAATGGGTGAGGGTGTCAGCACCTTCAGGGAATGGGGGAGAGTGTCAGCACCATCAGGGGAAAGTGGGAAGAGATTCAGCACCTTCAGTGAAAGGGGGAAGAGAGTCAGCACCATCAGGGGAAAGTGGGAAGAGATTCAGCACATTCAGGGAAAGGGGGAAGAGAGTCAGCACCTTCAGGGAATGGGGGAGAGAGTCAGCACCTTCAGGGGAAAGGGGGAAGAGAGTCAGCACCTTAAGGGGGAAGGGAGTCAGCTCCTTCAAGGGAAAGGGGGAAGAGATTCAGCACCTTCAGGGGAAAGGGGGAAGAGAGTCAGCACCTTCAGGGAATGGGGGAGAGAGTCAGCACCTTCAGGGGAAAGGGGGAAGACAGTCAGCAGCTTCAGGGGGAAGAGAGTCTGCACCTTCAGGGGGAAGAGATTCAGCACCTTCAGGGAAAGGGGGAAGAGAGTCAGCACCTTTAGGGGAAAGGGGGAAGAGAGTCAGCACCTTCAGGGAATGGGGGAGAGTGTCAGCACCATCAGGGGAAAGGGGGAAGAGAGTCAGCTCCATCAGGGGAAAGGGGGAAGAGAGTCAGCAACTTCAGGGGGAAGGGGGAAGAGAGTCAGCACCTTCAGGGGAAAGGGGGAAGAGAGTCAGCACCTTCAGGAGAAAGGGGGAAGAGAATCAGCACCTTCAGGGAATGGGGGAGAGTGTCAGCACCATCAGGGGAAAGGGGGAAGAGTGTCAGCTCCTTCAGGGGAAAGGGGAGACAGTCAGCACCTTCAGGGGAAAGGGGGAAGAGAGTCAGCACCTTCAGGGGAAGGTGAGAGTGTCAGCACCATCAGGGGAAAGGGGGAAGAGAGTCAGCACCTTCAGGGGAAGGGGAGAGAGTCAGCACCTTCAGAGGAAAGGGGGTAAGAGTGTCAGCACCTTCAGGGGAAGGTGGGAGGAGAGTCAGCACCTTCAGGGGAATGGGGGAAGAGAGTCAGCACCTTCAGGGGAAAGGGGGAAGAGAGTCAGCACCTTCAGGGAATGGGGGAGAGAGTCAGCACCTTCAGGGGAAAGGGGGAAGAGAATCAGCACTTTCAGGGAATGGGGGAGAGAGTCAGCACCTTCAGGGGAATGGGGGAGAGAGTCAGCCCCTTCAGGGGAAAGGGGGAGAGAGTCAGCACCTTCAGGGGAAAGGGGGAAGAGAGTCAGCACCTTCAGAGGAAAGGGGGAAGAGAGTCAGCACCTTCAGGAGAAAGGGGGAGAGAGTCAGCACCTTCAGGGGAAAGGGGGAAGAGAGTCAGCACCTTCTGGGGAAAGGGGGAGAGAGTCAGCACCTTCAGGGGAAAGTAGGAAGAGAGTCAGCACCTTCAGAGGAAAGGGGGAAGAGAGTCAGCACCTTCAGGGGAAAGGGGGAAGAGAGTCAGCACCTTCAGGGAATGGGGGAGAGAGTCAGCCCCTTCAGGGGAAAGGGGGAGAGAGTCAGCACCTTCAGGGGAAAGGGGGAAGAGAGTCAGCACCTTCAGAGGAAAGGGGGAAGAGAGTCAGCACCTTCAGGAGAAAGGGGGAGAGAGTCAGCACCTTCAGGGGAAAGGGGGAAGAGAGTCAGCACCTTCTGGGGAAAGTGGGAGAGAGTCAACACCTTCAGGGGAAAGTAGGAAGAGAGTCAGCACCTTCAGAGGAAAGGGGGAAGAGAGTCAGCACCTCCAGGGGAAAGCGGGAAGAGAGTCAGCACCTTCAGGGAATGGGGAAGAGAGTCAGCACCTTCAGGGGAAAGGGGGAAGAGAGTCAGCACCTTCAGGGAATGGGGAAGAGAGTCAGCACCTTCAGGGGAATGGGGAAGAGAGTCAGCACCTTCAGGGGAAAGGGGGAAGGGAGTCAGCTCCTTCAAGGGAAAGGGGGAAGGGAGTCAGCACCTTACCGGGAAAGGGGGAGAGAGTCAGCACCTTCAGGGGAAAGGGGGAAGGGAGTCAGCACCTTACCGGGAAAGGGGGAGAGAGTCAGCACCTTCAGGGGAAAGGGGGAAGAGAGTCAGCACCTTCAGGGAATGGGGAAGAGAGTCAGCACCTTCAGGGGAATGGGGAAGAGAGTCAGCACCTTCAGGGGAAAGGGGGAAGGGAGTCAGCTCCTTCAAGGGAAAGGGGGAAGAGAGTCAGCACATTCAGGGGAAAGCGGGAAGAGAGTCAGCACCTTCAGGGAATGGGGAAGAGAGTCAGCACCTTCAGGGGAAAGTGGGAAGAGATTCAGCACCTTCAGTGAAAGGGGGAAGAGAGTCAGCACCATCAGGGGAAAGTGGGAAGAGATTCAGCACATTCAGGGAAAGGGGGAAGAGAGTCAGCACCTTCAGGGAATGGGGGAGAGAGTCAGCACCTTCAGGGGAAAGGGGGAAGAGAGTCAGCACCTTAAGGCGGAAGGGAGTCAGCTCCTTCAGGGGAATGGGGAAGAGAGTCAGCACCTTCAGGGGAAAGGGTGAAGAGAGTCAGCAACTTCAGGGGGAAGAGAGTCAGCACCTTCAGGGGAAAGTGGGAAGAGATTCAGCAACTTCAGGGAAAGGGGGAAGAGTGTCAGCACCTTTCGGGGAAAGGGGAAAGAGAGTCAGCTCCATCAGGGGAAAGGGGGAAGAGAGTCAGCAACTTCAGGGGGAAGGGGTAAGAGAGTCAGCACCTTCAGGGGAAAGGGGGAAGAGAGTCAGCACCTTCAGGAGAAAGGGGGAAGAGAGTCAGCACCTTCAGGGAATGGGGGAAGAGTGTCAACACCATCAGGGGAAAGGGGGAAGAGAGTCCGCTCCTTCAGGGGAAAGGGGAGACAGTCAGCACCTTCAGGGGAAAGGGGGAAGAGAGTCAGCACCTTCAGGGGAAGGGGAGAGTGTCAGCACCATCAGGGGAAAGGGGGAAGAGAGTCAGCACCTTCAGGGGAAGGGGAGAGAGTCAGCACCTTCAGAGGAAAGGGGGTAAGAGTGTCAGTACCTTCAGGGGAAGGTGGGAGGAGAGTCAGCACCTTCAGGGGAATGGGGAAAGAGAGTCAGCACCTTCAGGGGAAAGGGGGAAGAGAGTCAGCACCTTCAGGGGAAAGGGGGAAGAGAGTCAGCACCTTCAGGGGAAGGGGAGAGTGTTACTACCTTCAGGGGAAAGGGGGAAGAGAGTCAGCACCTTCAGGGAATGGGGGAGAGAGTCAGCACCTTCAGGGGAAAGGGGGAAGAGAGTCAGCACCTTCACGGAATGGGGGAGAGAGTCAGCACCTTCAGGGGAAAGGGGTAAGAGAATCAGCACCTTCAGGGAATGGGGCAGAGAGTCAGCACCTTCAGGGGAATGGGGGAGAGAGTCAGCCCCTTCAGGGGAAAGGGGGAGAGAGTCAGCACCTTCAGGGGAAAGGGGGAGAGAGTCAGCACCTTCAGAGGAAAGGGGGAAGAGAGTCAGCACCTTCAGGAGAAAGGGGGAGAGAGTCAGCACCTTCAGGGGAAAGGGGGAGAGAGTCAGCACCTTCAGGGAAAGTAGGAAGAGAGTCAGCACCTTCAGAGGAAAGGGGGAAGAGAGTTAGCACCTTCAGGGGAAAGGGGGAAGAGAGTCAGCACCTTACCGGGAAAGGGGGAGAGAGTCAGCACCTTCAGGGGAAAGGGGGAAGAGAGTCAGCACCTTCAGGGAATGGGGAAGAGAGTCAGCACCTTCATCGGAATGGGGAAGAGAGTCAGCACCTTCAGGGGAAAGGGGGAAGGGAGTCAGCTCCTTCAAGGGAAAGGGGGAAGGGAGTCAGCACCTTCAGGGGAAAGGGGGAAGAGAGTCAGCACCTTAAGGCGGAAGGGAGTCAGCTCCTTCAGGGAATGGGGAAGAGAGTCAGCAACTTCAGGGGGAAGGGGGAAGAGAGTCCGCAACTTCAGGGGAAAGGGGGAAGAGAGTCAGCACCTTCAGGAAATGGCGAAGAGAGTCAGCAACTTCAGGGGGAAGGGGGAAGAGAGTCAGCATCTTCAGGGGAAAGGGGGAAGAGATTCAGCACCTTTAGGGAATGGGGGAGAGTGTCAGCACCTTCAGGGAATGGGTGAGGGTGTCAGCACCTTCAGGGAATGGGGGAGAGTGTCAGCACCATCAGGGGAAAGTGGGAAGAGATTCAGCACCTTCAGTGAAAGGGGGAAGAGAGTCAGCACCATCAGGGGAAAGTGGGAAGAGATTCAGCACATTCAGGGAAAGGGGGAAGATAGTCAGCACCTTCAGGGAATGGGGGAGAGAGTCAGCACCTTCAGGGGAAAGGGGGAAGAGAGTCAGCACCTTAAGGGGGAAGGGAGTCAGCTCCTTCAAGGGAAAGGGGGAAGAGAGTCAGCACCTTCAGGGGAAAGGGGGAAGAGAGTCAGCACCTTCAGGGAATGGGGGAGAGAGTCAGCACCTTCAGGGGAAAGGGGGAAGAGTGTAAGCAGCTTCAGGGGGAAGAGAGTCTGCACCTTCAGGGGGAAGAGATTCAGCACCTTCAGGGAAAGGGGGAAGAGAGTCAGCACCTTTAGGGGAAAGGGGGAAGAGAGTCAGCACCTTCAGGGAATGGGGGAGAGTGTCAGCACCATCAGGGGAAAGGGGGAAGAGAGTCAGCTCCATCAGGGGAAAGGGGGAAGAGAGTCAGCAACTTCAGGGGGAAGGGGGAAGAGAGTCAGCACCTTCAGGGGAAAGGGGGAAGAGAGTCAGCACCTTCAGGAGAAAGGGGGAAGAGAGTCAGCACCTTCAGGGAATGGGGGAGAGTGTCAGCACCATCAGGGGAAAGGGGGAAGAGTGTCAGCTCCTTCAGGGGAAAGGGGAGACAGTCAGTACCTTCAGGGGAAAGGGGGAAGAGAGTCAGCACCTTCAGGGGAAGGTGAGAGTGTCAGCACCATCAGGGGAAAGGGGGAAGAGAGTCAGCACCTTCAGGGGAAGGGGAGAGAGTCACCACCTTCAGAGGAAAGGGGGTAAGAGTGTCAGCACCTTCAGGGGAAGGTGGGAGGAGAGTCAGCACCTTCAGGGGAATGGGGGAAGAGAGTCAGCACCTTCAGGGGAAAGGGGGAAGAGAGTCAGCACCTTCAGGGAATGGGGGAGAGAGTCAGCACCTTCAGGGGAAAGGGGGAAGAGAATCAGCACCTTCAGGGAATGGGGGAGAGAGTCAGCACCTTCAGGGGAATGGGGGAGAGAGTCAGCCCCTTCAGGGGAAAGGGGGAGAGAGTCAGCACCTTCAGGGGAAAGGGGGAAGAGAGTCAGCACCTTCAGAGGAAAGGGGGAAGAGAGTCAGCACCTTCAGGAGAAAGGGGGAGAGAGTCAGCACCTTCAGGGGAAAGGGGGAAGAGAGTCAGCACCTTCTGGGGAAAGGGGGAGAGAGTCAGCACCTTCAGGGGAAAGTAGGAAGAGAGTCAGCACCTTCAGAGGAAAGGGGGAAGAGAGTCAGCACCTTCAGGGGAAAGGGGGAAGAGAGTCAGCACCTTCAGGGGAAAGGGGGAAGAGAGTCAGCACCTTCAGGGAATGGGGGAGAGAGTCAGCACCTTCAGGGGAAAGGGGGAAGAGAATCAGCACCTTCAGGGAATGGGGGAGAGAGTCAGCACCTTCAGGGGAATGGGGGAGAGAGTCAGCCCCTTCAGGGGAAAGGGGGAGAGAGTCAGCACCTTCAGGGGAAAGGGGGAAGAGAGTCAGCACCTTCAGAGGAAAGGGGGAAGAGAGTCAGCACCTTCAGGAGAAAGGCAGAGAGAGTCAGCACCTTCAGGGGAAAGGGGGAAGAGAGTCAGCACCTTCTGGGGAAAGGGGGAGAGAGTCAACACCTTCAGGGGAAAGTAGGAAGAGAGTCAGCACCTTCAGAGGAAAGGGGGAAGAGAGTCAGCACCTTCAGGGGAAAGCGGGAAGAGAGTCAGCACCTTCAGGGAATGGGGAAGAGAGTCAGCACCTTCAGGGGAAAGGGGGAAGAGAGTCAGCACCTTCAGGGAATGGGGAAGAGAGTCAGCACCTTCAGGGGAATGGGGAAGAGAGTCAGCACCTTCAGGGGAAAGGGGGAAGGGAGTCAGCTCCTTCAAGGGAAAGGGGGAAGGGAGTCAGCACCTTACCGGGAAAGGGGGAGAGAGTCAGCACCTTCAGGGGAAAGGGGGAAGGGTGTCAGCACCTTACCGGGAAACGGGGAGAGAGTCAGCACCTTCAGGGGAAAGGGGGAAGAGAGTCAGCACCTTCAGGGAATGGGGAAGAGAGTCAGCACCTTCAGGGGAATGGGGAAGAGAGTCAGCACCTTCAGGGGAAAGGGGGAAGGGAGTCAGCTCCTTCAAGGGAAAGGGGGAAGAGAGTCAGCACATTCAGGGGAAAGGGGGAAGAGAGTCAGCACCTTCAGGGAATGGGGAAGAGAGTCAGCACCTTCAGGGGAAAGTGGGAAGATATTCAGCACCTTCAGTGAAAGGGGGAAGAGAGTCAGCACCATCAGGGGAAAGTGGGAAGAGATTCAGCACATTCAGGGAAAGGGGGAAGAGAGTCAGCACCTTCAGGGAATGGGGGAGAGAGTCAGCACCTTCAGGGGAAAGGGGGAAGAGAGTCAGCACCTTAAGGCGGAAGGGAGTCAGCTCCTTCAGGGGAATGGGGAAGAGAGTCAGCACCTTCAGGGGAAAGGGTGAAGAGAGTCAGCAACTTCAGGGGGAAGAGAGTCAGCACCTTCAGGGGAAAGTGGGAAGAGATTCAGCAACTTCAGGGAAAGGGGGAAGAGAGTCAGCACCTTTCGGGGAAAGGGGGAAGAGAGTCAGCACCTTCAGGAGAAAGGGGGAAGAGAGTCAGCACCTTCAGGGAATGGGGGAGAGTGTCAACACCATCAGGGGAAAGGGGGAAGAGAGTCCGCTCCTTCAGGGGAAAGGGGAGACAGTCAGCACCTTCAGGGGAAAGGGGGAAGAGAGTCAGCACCTTCAGGGGAAGGGGAGAGTGTCAGCACCATCAGGGGAAAGGGGGAAGAGAGTCAGCACCTTCAGGGGAAGGGGAGAGAGTCAGCACCTTCAGAGGAAAGGGGGTAAGAGTGTCAGCACCTTCAGGGGAAGGTGGGAGGAGAGTCAGCACATTCAGGGGAATGGGGGAAGAGAGTCAGCACCTTCAGGGGAAAGGGGGAAGAGTGTCAGCACCTTCAGGGGAAAGGGGGAAGAGAGTCAGCACCTTCAGGGGAAGGGGAGAGTGTTACTACCTTCAGGGGAAAGGGGGAAGAGAGTCAGCACCTTCAGGGAATGGGGGAGAGAGTCAGCACCTTCAGGGGAAAGGGGGAAGAGAGTCAGCACCTTCACGGAATGGGGGAGAGAGTCAGCACCTTCAGGGGAAAGGGGTAAGAGAATCAGCACCTTCAGGGAATGGGGCAGAGAGTCAGCACCTTCAGGGGAATGGGGGAGAGAGTCAGCCCCTTCAGGGGAAAGGGGGAGAGAGTCAGCACCTTCAGGGGAAAGGGGGAAGAGAGTCAGCACCTTCAGAGGAAAGGGGGAAGAGAGTCAGCACCTTCAGGAGAAAGGGGGAGAGAGTCAGCACCTTCAGGGGAAAGGGGTAGAGAGTCAGCACCTTCAGGGAAAGTAGGAAGAGAGTCAGCACCTTCAGAGGAAAGGGGGAAGAGAGTCAGCACCTTCAGGGGAAAGGGGGAAGAGAGTCAGCACCTTACCGGGAAAGGGGGAGAGAGTCAGCACCTTCAGGGGAAAGGGGGAAGAGAGTCAGCACCTTCAGGGAATGGGGAAGAGAGTCAGCACCTTCATCGGAATGGGGAAGAGAGTCAGCACCTTCAGGGGAAAGGGGGAAGGGAGTCAGCTCCTTCAAGGGAAAGGGGGAAGAGAGTCAGCACCTTCAGGGGAAAGGGGGAAGAGAGTCAGCACCTTCAGGGAATGGGGAAGAGAGTCAGCACCTTCAGGGTAATGGGGAAGAGAGTCAGCAACTTCAGGGGGAAGGGGGAAGAGAGTCCGCAACTTCAGGGGAAAGGGGGAAGAGAGTCAGCACCTTCAGGAAATGGCGAAGAGAGTCAGCAACTTCAGGGGGAAGGGGGAAGAGAGTCAGCATCTTCAGGGGAAAGGGGGAAGAGATTCAGCACCTTTAGGGAATGGGGGAGAGTCTCAGCACCTTCAGGGAATGGGGGAGAGTGTCAGCACCATCAGGGGAAAGTGGGAAGAGATTCAGCACCTTCAGTGAAAGGGGGAAGAGAGTCAGCACCATCAGGGGAAAGTGGGAAGAGATTCAGCACATTCAGGGAAAGGGGGAAGAGAGTCAGCACCTTCAGGGAATGGGGGAAGAGAGTCAGCACCTTAAGGGGGAAGGGAGTCAGCTCCTTCAAGGGAAAGGGGGAAGAGAGTCAGCACCTTCAGGGGAAAGGGGGAAGAGAGTCAGCACCTTCAGGGAATGGGGGAGAGAGTAAGCACCTTCAGGGGAAAGGGGGAAGAGAGTCAGCAACTTCAGGGGGAAGAGAGTCAGCACCTTCAGGGGAAAGTGGGAAGAGATTCAGCACCTTCAGGGAAAGGGGGAAGAGAGTCAGCACCTTTAGGGGAAAGGGGGAAGAGAGTCAGCACCTTCAGGGAATGGGGGAGAGTGTCAGCACCATCAGGGGAAAGGGGGAATAGTGTCAGCTCCATCAGGGGAAAGGGGGAAGAGAGTCAGCTCCTTCAGGGGAATGGGGAAGAGAGTCAGCACCTTCAGGGGAAAGGGTGAAGAGAGTCAGCAACTTCAGGGGGAAGAGAGTCAGCACCTTCAGGGGAAAGTGGGAAGAGATTCAGCACCTTCAGGGAAAGGGGGAAGAGAGTCAGCACCTTTCGGGGAAAGGGGAAAGAGAGTCAGCACCTTCAGGGAATGGGGGAGAGTGTCAGCACCATCAGGGGAAAGGGGGAAGAGAGTCAGCTCCATCAGGGGAAAGGGGGAAGAGAGTCAGCAACTTCAGGGGGAAGGGGGAAGAGAGTCAGCACCTTCAGGGGAAAGGGTGAAGAGAGTCAGCACCTTCAGAAGAAAGGGGGAAGAGAGTCAGCACCTTTAGGGAATGGGGGAGAGTGTCAGCACCATCAGGGGAAAGGGGGAAGAGAGTCAGCTCCTTCAGGGGAAAGGGGAGACAGTCAGCACCTTCAGGGGAAAGGGGGAAGAGAGTCAGCACCTTCAGGGGAAGGGGAGAGTGTCAGCACCATCAGGGGAAAGGGGGAAGAGAGTCAGCACCTTCAGGGGAAGGGGAGAGAGTCAGCACCTTCAGAGGAAAGGGGGTAAGAGTGTCAGCACCTTCAGGGGAAGGTGGGAGGAGAGTCAGCACCTTCAGGGGAAAGGGGGAAGAGAGTCAGCACCTTCAGGGGAAAGGGGGAAGAGAGTCAGCACCTTCAGGGGAAAGGGGGAAGAGAGTCAGCACCTTCAGGGGAAGGGGGAGAGAGTCAGCATCTTCAGGGGAAAGGGGGAAGAGAGTCAGCACCTTCAGGGAATGGGGGAGAGAGTCAGCACCTTCAGGGGAAAGGGGGAAGAGAGTCAGCACCTTCACGGAATGGGGGAGAGAGTCAGCACCTTCAGGGGAAAGGGGTAAGAGAATCAGCACCTTCAGGGAATGGGGCAGAGAGTCAGCACCTTCAGGGGAATGGGGGAGAGAGTCAGCCCTTTCAGGGGAAAGGGGGAGAGAGTCAGCACCTTCAGGGGAAAGGGGGAAGAGAGTCAGCACCTTCAGAGGAAAGGGGGAAGAGAGTCAGCACCTTCAGGAGAAAGGGGGAGAGAGTCAGCACCTTCAGGGGAAAGGGGGAAGAGAGTCAGCACCTTCTGGGGAAAGGGGGAGAGAGTCAGCACCTTCAGGGAAAGTAGGAAGAGAGTCAGCACCTTCAGAGGAAAGGGGGAAGAGAGTCAGCACCTTCAGGGGAAAGGGGGAAGAGGAGTCAGCACCTTACCGGGAAAGGGGGAGAGAGTCAGCACCTTCAGGGGAAAGGGGGAAGAGAGTCAGCACCTTCAGGGAATGGGGAAGAGAGTCAGCACCTTCAGGGGAATGGGGAAGAGAGGCAGCACCTTAAGGGGAAAGGGGGAAGGGAGTCAGCTCCTTCAAGGGAAAGGGGGAAGAGAGTCAGCACCTTCAGGGGAAAGGGGGAAGAGAGTCAGCACCTTCTGGGAATGGGGAAGAGAGTCAGCACCTTCAGGGGAATGGGGAAGAGAGTCAGCAACTTCAGGGGGAAGGGGGAAGAGAGTCCGCAACTTCAGGGGAAAGGGGGAAGAGAGTCAGCACCTTCAGGAAATGGCGAAGAGAGTCAGCAACTTCAGGGGGAAGGGGGAAGAGAGTCAGCACCTTCAGGGAATGGGGGAAGAGAGTCAGCTCCATCAGGGGAAAGGGGGAAGAGAGTCAGCTCCTTCAGGGGAAAGGGGAAGAGAGTCAGCACCTTCAGGGGAAAGTGGGAAGAGATTCAGCACCTTCAGGGAAAGGGGGAAGAGAGTCAGCACCTTTCGGGGAAAGGGGAAAGAGAGTCAGCACCTTCAGGGAATGGGGGAGAGTGTCAGCACCATCAGGGGAAAGGGGGAAGAGAGTCAGCTCCATCAGGGGAAAGGGGGAAGAGAGTCAGCAACTTCAGGGGGAAGGGGGAAGAGAGTCAGCACCTTCAGGGGAAAGGGGGAAGAGAGTCAGCACCTTTAGGGAATGGTGGAGAGTGTCAGCACCATCAGGGGAAAGGGGGAAGAGAGTCAGCTCCTTCAGGGGAATGGGGAAGAGAGTCAGCACCTTCAGGGGAAAGGGTGAAGAGAGTCAGCAACTTCAGGGGGAAGAGAGTCAGCACCTTCAGGGGAAAGTGGGAAGAGATTCAGCACCTTCAGGGAAAGGGGGAAGAGAGTCAGCACCTTTCGGGGAAAGGGGAAAGAGATTCAGCACCTTCAGGGAATGGGGGAGAGTGTCAGCACCATCAGGGGAAAGGGGGAAGAGAGTCAGCTCCATCAGGGGAAAGGGGGAAGAGAGTCAGCAACTTCAGGGGGAAGGGGGAAGAGAGTCAGCACCTTCAGGGGAAAGGGGGAAGAGGGTCAGCACCTTCAGAAGAAAGGGGGAAGAGAGTCAGCACCTTTAGGGAATGGGGGAGAGTGTCAGCACCATCAGGGGAAAGGGCGAAGAGAGTCAGCTCCTTCAGGGGAAAGGGGAGACAGTCAGCACCTTCAGGGGAAAGGGGGAAGAGAGTCAGCACCTTCAGGGGAAGGGGAGAGTGTCAGCACCATCAGGGGAAAGGGGGAAGAGAGTCAGCACCTTCAGGGGAATTGTGGAGAGTCAGCACCTTCAGAGGAAAGTGGGTAAGAGTGTCAGCACCTTCAGGGGAAGGTGGGAGGAGAGTCAGCAACTTCAGGGGAAAGGGGGAAGAGAGTCAGCACCTTCAGGGGAAAGGGGGAAGAGAGTCAGCACCTTCAGGGGAAAGGGGGAAGAGAGTCAGCACCTTCAGGGGAAGGGGAGAGTGTTAGTACCTTCAGGGGAAAGGGGGAAGAGAGTCAGCACCTTCAGGGGAAAGGGGGAAGAGAGTCAGCACCTTCAGGGAATGGGGGAGAGAGTCAGCACCTTCAGGGGAAAGGGGGAAGAGAATCAGCACCTTCAGGGAATGGGGGAAGAGAGTCAGCACCTTCAGGGGAATGGGGGAGAGAGTCAGCCCCTTCAGGGGAAAGGGGGAGAGAGTCAGCACCTTCAGGGGAAAGGGGGAAGAGAGTCAGCACCTTCAGAGGAAAGGGGGAAGAGAGTCAGCACCTTCAGGAGAAAGGGGGAGAGAGTCAGCACCTTCAGGGGAAAGGGGGAAGAGAGTCAGCACCTTCTGGGGAAAGGGGGAGAGAGTCAGCACCTTCAGGGGAAAGTAGGAAGAGAGTCAGCAGCTTCAGAGGAAAGGGGGAAGAGAGTCAGCACCTTCAGGGGAAAGGGGGAAGAGAGTCAGCACCTTACCGGGAAAGGGGGAGAGAGTCAGCACCTTCAGGGGAAAGGGGGAAGAGAGTCAGCACCTTCAGGGAATGGGGAAGAGAGTCAGCACCTTCAGGGGAATGGGGAAGAGAGGCAGCACCTTCAGGGGAAAGGGGGAAGGGAGTCAGCTCCTTCAAGGGAAAGGGGGAAGAGAGTCAGCACCTTCAGGGGAAAGGGGGAAGAGAGTCAGCACCTTCAGGGGAATGGGGAAGAGAGTCAGCAACTTCAGGGTGAAGGGGGAAGAGAGTCCGCAACTTCAGGGGAAAGGGGGAAGAGAGTCAGCACCTTCAGGAAATGGCGAAGAGAGTCAGCAACTTCAGGGGGAAGGGGGAAGAGAGTCAGCATCTTCAGGGGAAAGGGGGAAGAGATTCAGCACGTTTAGGGAATGGGGGAGAGTGTCAGCACCTTCAGGGAATGGGGGAGGGTGTCAGCACCTTCAGGGAATGGGGGAGAGTGTCAGCACCATCAGGGGAAAGTGGGAAGAGATTCAGCACCTTCAGTGAAAGGGGGAAGAGAGTCAGCACCATCAGGGGAAAGTGGGAAGAGATTCAGCACCTTCAGTGAAAGGGGGAAGAGAGTCAGCACCATCAGGGGAAAGTGGGAAGAGATTCAGCACATTCAGGGAAAGGGGGAAGAGAGTCAGCACCTTCAGGGAATGGGGGAGAGAGTCAGCACCTTCAGGGGAAAGGGAGAAGAGAGTCAGCACCTTAAGGGGGAAGGGAGTCAGCTCCTTCAAGGGAAAGGGGGAAGAGAGTCAGCACCTTCAGGGGAAAGGGGGAAGAGAGTAAGCACCTTCAGGGAATGGGGGAGAGAGTCAGCACCTTCAGGGGAAAGGGGGAAGAGAGTCAGCAACTTCAGGGGGAAGAGAGTCAGCACCTTCAGGGGAAAGTGGGAAGAGATTCAGCACCTTCAGGGAAAGGGGGAAGAGAGTCAGCACCTTTAGGGGAAAGGGGGAAGAGAGTCAGCACCTTCAGGGAATGGGGGAGAGTGTCCGCACCATCAGGGGAAAGGGGGAAGAGAGTCAGCTCCATCAGGGGAAAGGGGGAAGAGAGTCAGCAACTTCAGGGGGAAGGGGGAAGAGAGTCAGCACCTTCAGGGGAAAGGGGGAAGAGAGTCAGCACCTTCAGGAGAAAGGGGGAAGAGAGTCAGCACCTTCAGGGAATGGGGGAGAGTGTCAGCACCATCAGGGGAAAGGGGGAAGAGAGTCAGCTCCTTCAGGGGAAAGGGGAGACAGTCAGCACCTTCAGGGGAATGGGGGAAGAGAGTCAGCACCTTCAGGGGAAGGGGAGAGTGTCAGCACCATCAGGGGAAAGGGGGAAGTGAGTCAGCACCTTCAGGGGAAGGGGAGAGAGTCAGCACCTTCAGAGGAAAGGGGGTAAGAGTGTCAGCACCTTCAGGGGAAGGTGGGAGGAGAGTCAGCACCTTCAGGGGAAAGGGGGAAGAGAGTCAGCACCTTCAGGGGAAAGGGGGAAGAGAGTCAGCACCTTCAGGGGAAAGGGGGAAGAGAGTCAGCACCTTCAGGGGAAGGGGAGAGTGTTAGTACCTTCAGGGGAAAGGGGGAAGAGAGTCAGCACCTTCAGGGAATGGGGGAGAGAGTCAGCACCTTCAGGGGAATGGGGGAAGAGAGTCAGCACCTTCAGGGAATGGGGGAGAGAGTCAGCACCTTCAGGGGAAAGGGGGAAGAGAATCAGCACCTTCAGGGAATGGGGGAGAGAGTCAGCACCTTCAGGGGAATGGGGGAAAGAGTCAGCCCCTTCAGGGGAAAGGGGGAGAGAGTCAGCACCTTCAGGGGAAAGGGGGAAGAGAGTCAGCACCTTCAGAGGAAAGGGGGAAGAGAGTCAGCACCTTCAGGAGAAAGTGGGAGAGAGTCAGCACCTTCAGGGGAAAGGGGGAAGAGATTCAGCACCTTCTGGGGAATGGGGGAGAGAGTCAGCAACTTCAGGGGAAAGTAGGAAGAGAGTCAGCACCTTCAGAGGAAAGGGGGAAGAGAGTCAGCACCTTCAGGGGAAAGGGGGAAGAGAGTCAGCACCTTACCGGGAAAGGGGGAGAGAGTCAGCACCTTCAGGGGAAAGGGGGAAGAGAGTCAGCACCTTAAGGGGGAAGGGAGTCAGCTCCTTCAAGGGAAAGGGGGAAGAGAGTCAGCATCCTCAGGGGAAAGGGGGAAGAGAGTCAGCACCTTCAGGGGAAAGGGGGTAAGAGAATCAGCACCTTCAGGGAAAGGGGGAAGAGAGTCAGCACCTTCAGGGAATGGGGGAGAGTGTCAGCACCTTCAGGGGAAAGGGGGAAGAGAGTCAGCACCTTCAGGGAATGGGGGAGAGAGTCAGCACCTTCAGGGGAAAGGGGGAAGAGAATCAGCACCTTCAGGGAATGGGGGAGAGAGTCAGCACCTTCAGGGGAAAGGGGGAAGTGAACCAGCACCTTCAGGGAATGGGGGAGATGTCAGCACCTTCAGGAGAAAGGGTGAAGAGAATCAGCACCTTCAGGGAATGGGGGAAGAGAGTCAGCACCTTCAGGGGAAAGGGGGAAGAGAGTCAGCACCTTCAGGGGAAAGGGGGAAGAGAGTCAGCACCTTCAGGGAATGGGGGAGAGAGTCAGCTCCTTCAAGGGAAAGGGGGAAGAGAGTCAGCATCTTCAGGGGAAAGGGGGAAGAGAATCAGCACCTTCAGGGGAAAGGGGGAAGAGAGACAGCACCTTCAGGGAAAGGGGGAAGAGAGTCAGCACCTTCAGGGAATGGTGGAGAGTGTCAGCACCTTCAGGGGGAAGGGGGAAGAGAGTCAGCAACTTCAGGGGGAAGGGAGTCGAGAATCAGCACCTTCAGGGAATGGGGGAGAGAGTCAGCACCTTCAGGGGAAAGGGGGAAGAGAATCAGCACCTTCAGGGAATGGGGGAGAGAGTCAGCACCTTCAGGGGAAAGGGGGAAGAGAATCAGCACCTTCAGGGAATGGGGGAGAGAGTCAGCACCTTCAGGGAATGGGGGAAGAGAGTTAGCAACTTTTGGGGAAAGGGGGAAGAGAGACAGCACCTTAAGGGGGAAGGGAGTCAGCTCCTTCAAGGGAATGGGGGAAGAGAGTCAGCACCTTCAGGGGAAAGGGGGAAGAGAGTCAGCTCCTTCAGGGGAAAGGGGAGAGAGTCAGCACCTTCAGGGGAAAGGGGGAAGAGAGTCAGCACCTTCAGGAGAAAGGGGGAAGAGAATCAGCACCTTCAGGGGAAAGGGGGAAGAGAGTCAGCACCTTCAGGGGAAAGGGGGAAGAGAGTCAGCACCTTCAGGGAATGGGGGAGAGTGTCAGCACCATCAGGGGAAAGGCAGAAGAGAGTCAGCTCCTTCAGGGGAAAGGGGAGAGAGTCAGCACCTTCAGGGGAAAGGGGCAAGAGAGTCAGCACCTTCAGGGGAAGGGGAGAGTGTCAGCACCATCAGGGGAAAGGGGGAAGAGAGTCAGCACCTTCAGGGGAAGGGGAGAGAGTCAGAACCTTCAGAGGAAAGGGGGTAAGAGTGTCAGCACCTTCAGGGGAAGGTGGGAAGAGAGTCAGCACCTTCAGGGGAAAGGGGGAAGAGAGTCAGCACCTTCAGGGGAAAGGGGGAAGAGAGTCAGCACCTTCAGGGGAAGGGGAGAGTGTTAGTACCTTCAGGGGAAAGGGGGAAGAGAGTCAGCACCTTCAGGGAATGGGGGAGAGAGTCAGCACCTTCAGGGGAAAGGGGGAAGAGAGTCAGCACCTCAAGGGGGAAGGGAGTCAGCTCCTTCAAGGGAAAGGGGGAAGAGAGTCAGCACCTTCAGGGGAAAGGGGGAAGAGAGTCAGCACCGTCAGGGAATGGGGGAGAGAGTCAGCTCCTTCAGGGGAAAGGGGGAAGAGATTCAGCTCCTTCAGGGGAAAGGGGAGACAGTCAGCACCTTCAGGGGAAAGGGGGAAGAGAGTCAGCACCTTCTGGGGAAGGGGAGAGTGTCAGCACCATCAGGGGAAAGGGGGAAGAGAG
Organism: Heterodontus francisci; assembly: GCF_036365525.1. Classification (NCBI taxonomy): domain Eukaryota; kingdom Metazoa; phylum Chordata; class Chondrichthyes; order Heterodontiformes; family Heterodontidae; genus Heterodontus; species Heterodontus francisci. The sequence continues at coordinate 83,599,960 of NC_090388.1, forward strand.
TCAGCACCTTCAGGGGAAGGGGAGAGAGTCAGCACCTTCAGAGAAAAGGGGGTAAGAGTGTCCGCACCTTCAGGGGAAGGTGGGAGGAGAGTCAGCACCTTCAGGGGAAAGGGGGAAGAGAGTCAGCACCTTCAGGGGAAGGGGGGAAGAGAGTCAGCACCTTCAGGGGAAAGGGGGAAGAGAGTCAGCACCTTCAGGGGAAGGGGAGAGTGTTAGTACCTTCAGGGGAAAGGGGGAAGAGAGTCAGCACCTTCAGGGAATGGGGGAGAGAGTCAGCACCTTCAGGGGAAAGGGGGAAGAGAGTCAGCACCTTCAGGGAATGGGGGAGAGAGTCAGCACCTTCAGGGGAAAGGGGGAAGAGAATCAGCACCTTCAGGGAATGGGGGAGAGAGTCAGCACCTTCAGGGGAATGGGGGAGAGAGTCAGCCCCTTCAGGGGAAAGGGGGAGAGAGTCAGCACCTTCAGGGGAAAGGGGGAAGAGAGTCAGCACCTTCAGAGGAAAGGGGGAAGAGAGTCAGCACCTTCAGGAGAAAGGGGGAGAGAGTCATCACCTTCAGGGGAAAGGGGGAAGAGAGTCAGCACCTTCTGGGGAAAGGGGGAGAGAGTCAGCACCTTCAGGGAAAGTAGGAAGAGAGTCAGCACCTTCAGAGGAAAGGGGGAAGAGAGTCAGCACCTTCAGGGGAAAGGGGGAAGAGAGTCAGCACCTTACCGGGAAAGGGGGAGAGAGTCAGCACCTTCAGGGGAAAGGGGGAAGAGAGTCAGCACCTTCAGGGAATGGGGAAGAGAGTCAGCACCTTCAGGGGAATGGGGAAGAGAGGCAGCACCTTCAGGGGAAAGGGGGAAGGGAGTCAGCTCCTTCAAGGGAAAGGGGGAAGAGAGTCAGCACCTTCAGGGGAAAGGGGGAAGAGAGTCAGCACCTTCAGGGAATGGGGAAGAGAGTCAGCACCTTCAGGGGAATGGGGAAGAGAGTCAGCAACTTCAGGGGGAAGGGGGAAGAGAGTCCGCAACTTCAGGGGAAAGGGGGAAGAGAGTCAGCACCTTCAGGGAATGGCGAAGAGAGTCAGCAACTTCAGGGGGAAGGGGGAAGAGAGTCAGCATCTTCAGGGGAAAGGGGGAAGAGATTCAGCACCTTTAGGGAATGGGGGAGAGTGTCAGCACCTTAAGGGTGAAGGGAGTCAGCTCCTTCAAGGGAAAGGGGGAAGAGAGTCAGCACCTTCAGGGGAAAGGGGGAAGAGAGTCAGCACCTTCAGGGAATGGGGGAGAGAGTAAGCACCTTCAGGGGAAAGGGGGAAGAGAGTCAGCAACTTCAGGGGGAAGAGAGTCAGCACCTTCAGGAGAAAGTGGGAAGAGATTCAGCACCTTCAGTGAAAGGGGGAAGAGAGTCAGCACCATCAGGGGAAAGTGGGAAGAGATTCAGCACATTCAGGGAAAGGGGGAAGAGAGTCAGCACCTTCAGGGAATGGGGGAAGAGAGTCAGCACGTTAAGGGTGAAGGGAGTCAGCTCCTTCAAGGGAAAGGGGGAAGAGAGTCAGCACCTTCAGTGAAAGGGGGAAGAGAGTCAGCACCATCAGGGGAAAGTGGGAAGAGATTCAGCACATTCAGGGAAAGGGGGAAGAGAGTCAGCACCTTAAGGGTGAAGGGAGTCAGCTCCTTCAAGGAAAAGGGGGAAGAGAGTCAGCACCTTCAGGGGAAAGGGGGTAAGAGTGTCCGCACCTTCAGGGGAAGGTGGGAGGAGAGTCAGCACCTTCAGGGGAAAGGGGGAAGAGAGTCAGCACCTTCAGGGGAAAGGGGGAAGAGAGTCAGCACCTTCAGGGGAAAGGGGGAAGAGAGTCAGCACCTTCAGGGGAAGGGGAGAGTGTTAGTACCTTCAGGGGAAAGGGGGAAGAGAGTCAGCACCTTCAGGGAATGGGGGAGAGAGTCAGCACCTTCAGGGGAAAGGGGGAAGAGAGTCAGCACCTTCAGGGAATGGGGGAGAGAGTCAGCACCTTCAGGGGAAAGGGGGAAGAGAATCAGCACCTTCAGGGAATGGGGGAGAGAGTCAGCACCTTCAGGGGAATGGGGGAGAGAGTCAGCCCCTTCAGGGGAAAGGGGGAGAGAGTCAGCACCTTCAGGGGAAAGGGGGAAGAGAGTCAGCACCTTCAGAGGAAAGGGGGAAGAGAGTCAGCACCTTCAGGAGAAAGGGGGAGAGAGTCAGCACCTTCAGGGGAAAGGGGGAAGAGAGTCAGCACCTTCTGGGGAAAGGGGGAGAGAGTCAGCACCTTCAGGGAAAGTAGGAAGAGAGTCAGCACCTTCAGAGGAAAGGGGGAAGAGAGTCAGCACCTTCAGGGGAAAGGGGGAAGAGAGTCAGCACCTTACCGGGAAAGGGGGAGAGAGTCAGCACCTTCAGGGGAAAGGGGGAAGAGAGTCAGCACCTTCAGGGAATGGGGAAGAGAGTCAGCACCTTCAGGGGAATGGGGAAGAGAGGCAGCACCTTCAGGGGAAAGGGGGAAGGGAGTCAGCTCCTTCAAGGGAAAGGGGGAAGAGAGTCAGCACCTTCAGGGGAAAGGGGGAAGAGAGTCAGCACCTTCAGGGAATGGGGAAGAGAGTCAGCACCTTCAGGGGAATGGGGAAGAGAGTCAGCAACTTCAGGGGGAAGGGGGAAGAGAGTCCGCAACTTCAGGGGAAAGGGGGAAGAGAGTCAGCACCTTCAGGGAATGGCGAAGAGAGTCAGCAACTTCAGGGGGAAGGGGGAAGAGAGTCAGCATCTTCAGGGGAAAGGGGGAAGAGATTCAGCACCTTTAGGGAATGGGGGAGAGTGTCAGCACCTTAAGGGTGAAGGGAGTCAGCTCCTTCAAGGGAAAGGGGGAAGAGAGTCAGCACCTTCAGGGGAAAGGGGGAAGAGAGTCAGCACCTTCAGGGAATGGGGGAGAGAGTAAGCACCTTCAGGGGAAAGGGGGAAGAGAGTCAGCAACTTCAGGGGGAAGAGAGTCAGCACCTTCAGGAGAAAGTGGGAAGAGATTCAGCACCTTCAGTGAAAGGGGGAAGAGAGTCAGCACCATCAGGGGAAAGTGGGAAGAGATTCAGCACATTCAGGGAAAGGGGGAAGAGAGTCAGCACCTTCAGGGAATGGGGAAGAGAGTCAGCACGTTAAGGGTGAAGGGAGTCAGCTCCTTCAAGGGAAAGGGGGAAGAGAGTCAGCACCTTCAGTGAAAGGGGGAAGAGAGTCAGCACCATCAGGGGAAAGTGGGAAGAGATTCAGCACATTCAGGGAAAGGGGGAAGAGAGTCAGCACCTTAAGGGTGAAGGGAGTCAGCTCCTTCAAGGAAAAGGGGGAAGAGAGTCAGCACCTTCAGGGGAAAGGGGGAAGAGAGTCAGCAACTTCAGGGGGAAGAGAGTCAGCACCTTCAGGGGAAAGTGGGAAGAGATTCAGCACCTTCAGGGAAAGGGGGAAGAGAGTCAGCACCTTTAGGGGAAAGGGGGAAGAGAGTCAGCACCTTCAGGGAATGGGGGAGAGTGTCAGCACCATCAGGGGAAAGGGGGAAGAGAGTCAGCTCCATCAGGGGAAAGGGGGAAGAGAGTCAGCAACTTCAGGGGGAAGGGGGAAGAGAGTCAGCACCTTCAGGGGAAAGGGGGAAGAGAGTCAGCACCTTCAGAAGAAAGGGGGAAGAGAGTCAGCACCTTTAGGGAATGGGGGAGAGTGTCAGCACCATCAGGGGAAAGGGGGAAGAGAGTCAGCTCCTTCAGGGGAAAGGGGAGACAGTCAGCACCTTCAGGGGAAAGGGGGAAGAGAGTCAGCACCTTCAGGGGAAGGTGGGAGGAGAGTCAGCACCTTCAGGGGAAAGGGGGAAGAGAGTCAGCACTTTCAGGGGAAAGGGGGAAGAGAGACAGCACCTTCAGGGGAAAGGGGGAAGAGAGTCAGCACCTTCAGGGGAAGGGGAGAGTGTTAGTACCTTCAGGGGAAAGGGGGAAGATAGTCAGCACATTCAGGGAATGGGGGAGAGAGTCAGCACCTTCAGGGGAAAGGGGGAAGAGACTCAGCACCTTCAGGGAATGGGGGAGAGAGTCAGCACCTTCAGGGAATGGGGGAGAGAGTCAGCACCTTCAGGGGAAAGGGGGAAGAGAATCAGCACCTTCAGGGAATGGGGGAGAGAGTCAGCACCTTCAGGGAATGGGGGAGAGTGTCAGCACCATCAGGGGAAAGGGGGAAGAGAATCAGCTCCTTCAGGGGAAAGGGGAGAGAGTCAGCACCTTCAGGGGAAAGGGGGAAGAGAGTCAGCACCTTCAGGGGAAAGGGGGAAGAGAATCAGCACCTTCAGGGAATGGGGGAGAGAGTCAGCACCTTCAGGGAATGGGGGAGAGTGTCAGCACCATCAGGGGAAAGGGGAAAAGAGTCAGCTCCTTCAGGGGAAAGGGGAGAGAGTCAGCACCTTCAGGGGAAAGGGGGAAGAGAGTCAGCACCTTCAGGGGAAGGGGAGAGTGTCAGCACCATCAGGGGAAAGGGGGAGAGAGTCAGCACCTTCAGGGGAAAGGGGGAAGAGAGTCAGCACCTTCAGAGGAAAGGGGGAAGAGAGTCAGCACCTTCAGGAGAAAGGGGGAGAGAGTCAGCACCTTCTGGGGAAAGGGGGAGAGAGTCAGCACCTTCAGGGAAAGTAGGAAGAGAGTCAGCACCTTCAGGGGAAAGGGGGAAGAGAGTCAGCACCTTCTGGGGAAAGGGGGAGAGAGTCAGCACCTTCAGGGAAAGTAGGAAGAGAGTCAGCACCTTCAGAGGAAAGGGGGAAGAGAGTCAGCACCTTCAGGGGAAAGGGGGAAGAGAGTCAGCACCTTCAGGGGAATGGGGAAGAGAGTCAGCAACTTCAGGGGGAAGGGGGAAGAGAGTCGGCAACTTCAGGGGAAAGGGGGAAGAGAGTCAGCACCTTCAGGAAATGGCGAAGAGAGTCAGCAACTTCAGGGGGAAGGGGGAAGAGATTCAGCACCTTTAGGGAATGGGGGAGAGTGTCAGCACCTTCAGGGAATGGGGGAGGGTGTCAGCACCTTCAGGGAATGGGGGAGAGTGTCAGCACCATCAGGGGAAAGTGGGAAGAGATTCAGCACCTTCAGTGAAAGGGGGAAGAGAGTCAGCACCATCAGGGGAAAGTGGGAAGAGATTCAGCACATTCAGGGAAAGGGGGAAGAGAGTCAGCACCTTCAGGGAATGGGGGAAGAGAGTCAGCACCTTAAGGGTGAAGGGAGTCAGCTCCTTCAAGGGAAAGGGGGAAGAGAGTCAGCACCTTCAGGGGAAAGGGGGAAGAGAGTCAGCACCTTCAGGGGGAAGAGAGTCAGCACCTTCAGGGGAAAGTGGGAAGAGATTCAGCACCTTCAGGGAAAGGGGGAAGAGAGTCAGCACCTTTAGGGAATGGGGAGAGTGTCAGCACCATCAGGGGAAAGGGGGAAGAGAGTCAGCTCCATCAGGGGAAAGGGGGAAGAGAGTCAGCAACTTCAGGGGGAAGGGGGAAGAGAGTCAGCACCTTCAGGGGAAAGGGGGAAGAGAGTCAGCACCTTTAGGGAATGGGGGAGAGTGTCAGCACCATCAGGGGAAAGGGGGAAGAGAGTCAGCTCCTTCAGGGGAAAGGGGAGACAGTCAGCACCTTCAGGGGAAAGGAGGAAGAGAGTCAGCACCTTCAGGGGAAGGGGAGAGTGTCAGCACCATCAGGGGAAAGGGGGAAGAGAGTCAGCACCTTCAGGGGAAAGGGGGAAGAGAATCAGCACCTTCAGGGAATGGGGGAGAGAGTCAGCACCTTCAGGGAATGGGGGAGAGTGTCAGCACCATCAGGGGAAAGGGGAAAAGAGTCAGCTCCTTCAGGGGAAAGGGGAGAGAGTCAGCACCTTCAGGGGAAAGGGGGAAGAGAGTCAGCACCTTCAGGGGAAGGGGAGAGTGTCAGCACCATCAGGGGAAAGGGGGAGAGAGTCAGCACCTTCAGGGGAAAGGGGGAAGAGAGTCAGCACCTTCAGAGGAAAGGGGGAAGAGAGTCAGCACCTTCAGGAGAAAGGGGGAGAGAGTCAGCACCTTCTGGGGAAAGGGGGAGAGAGTCAGCACCTTCAGGGAAAGTAGGAAGAGAGTCAGCACCTTCAGGGGAAAGGGGGAAGAGAGTCAGCACCTTCTGGGGAAAGGGGGAGAGAGTCAGCACCTTCAGGGAAAGTAGGAAGAGAGTCAGCACCTTCAGAGGAAAGGGGGAAGAGAGTCAGCACCTTCAGGGGAAAGGGGGAAGAGAGTCAGCACCTTCAGGGGAATGGGGAAGAGAGTCAGCAACTTCAGGGGGAAGGGGGAAGAGAGTCGGCAACTTCAGGGGAAAGGGGGAAGCGAGTCAGCACCTTCAGGAAATGGCGAAGAGAGTCAGCAACTTCAGGGGGAAGGGGGAAGAGATTCAGCACCTTTAGGGAATGGGGGAGAGTGTCAGCACCTTCAGGGAATGGGGGAGGGTGTCAGCACCTTCAGGGAATGGGGGAGAGTGTCAGCACCATCAGGGGAAAGTGGGAAGAGATTCAGCACCTTCAGTGAAAGGGGGAAGAGAGTCAGCACCATCAGGGGAAAGTGGGAAGAGATTCAGCACATTCAGGGAAAGGGGGAAGAGAGTCAGCACCTTCAGGGAATGGGGGAAGAGAGTCAGCACCTTAAGGGTGAAGGGAGTCAGCTCCTTCAAGGGAAAGGGGGAAGAGAGTCAGCACCTTCAGGGGAAAGGTGGAAGAGAGTCAGCACCTTCAGGGGGAAGAGAGTCAGCACCTTCAGGGGAAAGTGGGAAGAGATTCAGCACCTTCAGGGAAAGGGGGAAGAGAGTCAGCACCTTTAGGGAATGGGGGAGAGTGTCAGCACCATCAGGGGAAAGGGGGAAGAGAGTCAGCTCCATCAGGGGAAAGGGGGAAGAGAGTCAGCAACTTCAGGGGGAAGGGGGAAGAGAGTCAGCACCTTCAGGGGAAAGGGGGAAGAGAGTCAGCACCTTTAGGGAATGGGGGAGAGTGTCAGCACCATCAGGGGAAAGGGGGAAGAGAGTCAGCTCCTTCAGGGGAAAGAGGAGACAGTCAGCACCTTCAGGGGAAAGGAGGAAGAGAGTCAGCACCTTCAGGGGAAGGGGAGAGTGTCAGCACCATCAGGGGAAAGGGGGAAGAGAGTCAGCACCTTCAGGGGAAGGGGAGAGAGTCAGCACCTTCAGAGGAAAGGGGGTAAGAGTGTCAGCACCTTCAGGGGAAGGTGGGAGGAGAGTCAGCACCTTCAGGGGAAAGGGGGAAGAGAGTCAGCACCTTCAGGGGAAGGGGAGAGTGTTAGTACCTTCAGGGGAAAGGGGGAAGAGAGTCAGCACCTTCAGGGAATGGGGGAGAGAGTCAGCACCTTCAGGGGAAAGGGGGAAGAGACTCAGCACCTTCAGGGAATGGGGGAGAGAGTCAGCACCTTCAGGGGAAAGGGGGAAGAGAATCAGCACCTTCAGGGAATGGGGGAGAGAGTCAGCACCTTCAGGGGAATGGGGGAGAGAGTCAGCCCCTTCAGGGGAAAGGGGGAGAGAGTCAGCACCTTCAGGGGAATGGGGGAAGAGAGTCAGCACCTTCAGAGGAAAGGGGGAAGAGAGTCAGCACCTTCAGGAGAAAGGGGGAGAGAGTCAGCACCTTCAGGGGAAAGGGGGAAGAGAGTCAGCACCTTCTGGGGAAAGGGGGAGAGAGTCAGCACCTTCAGGGGAAAGTAGGAAGAGAGTCAGCAGCTTCAGAGGAAAGGGGGAAGAGAGTCAGCACCTTCAGGGGAAAGGGGGAAGAGAGTCAGCACCTTACCGGGAAAGGGGGAGAGAGTCAGCACCTTCAGGGGAAAGGGGGAAGAGAGTCAGCACCTTCAGGGAATGGGGAAGAGAGTCAGCACCTTCAGGGGAATGGGGAAGAGAGGCAGCACCTTCAGGGGAAAGGGGGAAGGGAGTCAGCTCCTTCACGGGAAAGGGGGAAGAGAGTCAGCACCTTCAGGGGAAAGGGGGAAGAGAGTCAGCACCTTCAGGGAATGGGGAAGAGAGTCAGCACCTTCAGGGGAATGGGGAAGAGAGTCAGCAACTTCAGGGTGAAGGGGGAAGAGAGTCCGCAACTTCAGGGGAAAGGGGGAAGAGAGTCAGCACCTTCAGGAAATGGCGAAGAGAGTCAGCAACTTCAGGGGGAAGGGGGAAGTGAGTCAGCATCTTCAGGGGAAAGGGGGAAGAGATTCAGCACCTTCAGGGAATGGGGGAGGGTGTCAGCACCTTCTGGGAATGGGGGAGAGTGTCAGCACCATCAGGGGAAAGTGGGAAGAGACTCAGCACCTTCAGTGAAAGTGGGAAGAGAGTCAGCACCATCAGGGGAAAGTGGGAAGAGATTCAGCACTTTCAGGGAAAGGGGGAAGAGAGTCAGCACCTTCAGGGAATGGGGGAGAGAGTCAGCACCTTCAGGGGAAAGGGGGAAGAGAGTCAGCACCTTAGGGGGGAAGGGAGTCAGCTCCATCAAGGGAAAGGGGGAAGAGAGTCAGCACCTTCAGGGGAAAGGGGGAAGAGAGTCAGCACCTTCAGGGAATGGGGGAGAGAGTCAGCACCTTCAGGGGAAAGGGGGAAGAGAGTCAGCACCTTCAGGGGAAAGGGGGAAGAGAGTCAGCACCTTCAGAGGAAAGGGGGAAGAGAGTCAGCACCTTCAGGGGAAAGGGGGAAGAGAGTCAGCACCTTCTGGGGAATGGGGGAGAGAGTCAGCACCTTCAGGGGAAAGTAGGAAGAGAGTCAGCACCTTCAGAGGAAAGGGGGAAGAGAGTCAGCACCTTCAGGGGAAAGGGGGAAGAGAGTCAGCACCTTACCGGGAAAGGGGGAGAGAGTCAGCACCTTCAGGGGAAAGGGGGAAGAGAGTCAGCACCTTAAGGGGGAAGAGAGTCAGCTCCTTCAAGGGAAAGGGGCAAGAGAGTCAGCATCTTCAGGGGAAAGGGGGAAGAGAGTCAGCACCTTCAGGGGAAAGGGGGAAGAGAATCAGCACCTTCAGGGAAAGGGGGAAGAGAGTCAGCACCTTCAGGGAATGGGGGAGAGTGTCAGCACCTTCAGGGGAAAGGGGGAAGAGAGTCAGCACCTTCAGGGAATGGGGGAGAGAGTCAGCACCTTCAGGGGAAAGGGGGAAGAGAATCAGCACCTTCAGGGAATGGGGGAGAGAGACAGCACCTTCAGGAGAAAGGGGGAAGAGAATCAGCACCTTCAGGGAATGGGGGAGAGAGTCAGCACCTTCAGGGGAAAGGGGGAAGAGAATCAGCACCTTCAGGGAATGGGGGAGATGTCAGCACCTTCAGGAGAAAGGGCGAAGAGAATCAGCACCTTCAGGGAATGCGGGAAGAGAGTCAGCACCTTTTGGGGAAAGGGGGAAGAGAGTCAGCACCTTAAGGGGGAAGGGAGTCAGCTCCTTCAAGGAAAAGGGGGAAGAGAGTCAGCACCTTCAGGGGAAAGGGGGAAGAGAGTCAGCTCCTTCAGGGGAAAGGGGAGAGAGTCAGCACCTTCAGGGGAAAGGGGGACGAGAGTCAGCACCTTCAGGAGAAAGGGGGAAGAGAATCAGCAGCTTCAGGGGAAAGGGGGAAGAGAGTCAGCACCTTCAGGGGAAAGGGCGAAGAGAGTCAGCACCTTCAGGGAAGGGGGGAGAGAGTCAGCTCCTTCAAGGGAAAGGGGGAAGAGAGTCAGCATCTTCAGGGGAAAGGGGGAAGAGAATCAGCACCTTCAGGGGAAAGGGGGAAGAGAGACAGCACCTTCAGGGAAAGGGGGAAGAGAGTCAGCACCTTCAGGGAATGGGGGAGAGAGTCAGCACCTTCAGGGGAAAGGGGGAAGGGAGTCAGCTCCTTCACGGGAAAGGGGGAAGAGAGTCAGCACCTTCAGGGGAAAGGGGGAAGAGAGTCAGCACCTTCAGGGAATGGGGAAGAGAGTCAGCACCTTCAGGGGAATGGGGAAGAGAGTCAGCAACTTCAGGGTGAAGGGGGAAGAGAGTCCGCAACTTCAGGGGAAAGGGGGAAGAGAGTCAGCACCTTCAGGAAATGGCGAAGAGAGTCAGCAACTTCAGGGGGAAGGGGGAAGTGAGTCAGCATCTTCAGGGGAAAGGGGGAAGAGATTCAGCACCTTCAGGGAATGGGGGAGGGTGTCAGCACCTTCTGGGAATGGGGGAGAGTGTCAGCACCATCAGGGGAAAGTGGGAAGAGACTCAGCACCTTCAGTGAAAGTGGGAAGAGAGTCAGCACCATCAGGGGAAAGTGGGAAGAGATTCAGCACTTTCAGGGAAAGGGGGAAGAGAGTCAGCACCTTCAGGGAATGGGGGAGAGAGTCAGCACCTTCAGGGGAAAGGGGGAAGAGAGTCAGCACCTTAGGGGGGAAGGGAGTCAGCTCCATCAAGGGAAAGGGGGAAGAGAGTCAGCACCTTCAGGGGAAAGGGGGAAGAGAGTCAGCACCTTCAGGGAATGGGGGAGAGAGTCAGCACCTTCAGGGGAAAGGGGGAAGAGAGTCAGCACCTTCAGGGGAAAGGGGGAAGAGAGTCAGCACCTTCAGAGGAAAGGGGGAAGAGAGTCAGCACCTTCAGGGGAAAGGGGGAAGAGAGTCAGCACCTTCTGGGGAATGGGGGAGAGAGTCAGCACCTTCAGGGGAAAGTAGGAAGAGAGTCAGCACCTTCAGAGGAAAGGGGGAAGAGAGTCAGCACCTTCAGGGGAAAGGGGGAAGAGAGTCAGCACCTTACCGGGAAAGGGGGAGAGAGTCAGCACCTTCAGGGGAAAGGGGGAAGAGAGTCAGCACCTTAAGGGGGAAGAGAGTCAGCTCCTTCAAGGGAAAGGGGCAAGAGAGTCAGCATCTTCAGGGGAAAGGGGGAAGAGAGTCAGCACCTTCAGGGGAAAGGGGGAAGAGAATCAGCACCTTCAGGGAAAGGGGGAAGAGAGTCAGCACCTTCAGGGAATGGGGGAGAGTGTCAGCACCTTCAGGGGAAAGGGGGAAGAGAGTCAGCACCTTCAGGGAATGGGGGAGAGAGTCAGCACCTTCAGGGGAAAGGGGGAAGAGAATCAGCACCTTCAGGGAATGGGGGAGAGAGACAGCACCTTCAGGAGAAAGGGGGAAGAGAATCAGCACCTTCAGGAAATGGGGGAGAGAGTCAGCACCTTCAGGGGAAAGGGGGAAGAGAATCAGCACCTTCAGGGAATGGGGGAGATGTCAGCACCTTCAGGAGAAAGGGCGAAGAGAATCAGCACCTTCAGGGAATGGGGGAAGAGAGTCAGCACCTTTTGGGGAAAGGGGGAAGAGAGTCAGCACCTTAAGGGGGAAGGGAGTCAGCTCCTTCAAGGAAAAGGGGGAAGAGAGTCAGCACCTTCAGGGGAAAGGGGGAAGAGAGTCAGCTCCTTCAGGGGAAAGGGGAGAGAGTCAGCACCTTCAGGGGAAAGGGGGACGAGAGTCAGCACCTTCAGGAGAAAGGGGGAAGAGAATCAGCAGCTTCAGGGGAAAGGGGGAAGAGAGTCAGCACCTTCAGGGGAAAGGGCGAAGAGAGTCAGCACCTTCAGGGAAGGGGGGAGAGAGTCAGCTCCTTCAAGGGAAAGGGGGAAGAGAGTCAGCATCTTCAGGGGAAAGGGGGAAGAGAATCAGCACCTTCAGGGGAAAGGGGGAAGAGAGACAGCACCTTCAGGGAAAGGGGGAAGAGAGTCAGCACCTTCAGGGAATGGGGGAGAGTGTCAGCACCTTCAGGGGGAAGGGGGAAGAGAGTCAGCAACTTCAGGGGGAAGGGAGTCGAGAATCAGCACCTTCAGGGAATGGGGGAGAGAGTCAGCACCTTCAGGGGAAAGGGTGAAGAGAATCAGCACCTTCAGGGAATGGGGGAGAGAGTCAGCACCTTCAGGGGAAAGGGGGAAGAGAATCAGCACCTTCAGGGAATGGGGGAGAGAGTCAGCACCTTCAGGAGAAAGGGCGAAGAGAATCAGCACCTTCAGGGAATGGGGGAAGAGAGTCAGCACCTTTTGGGGAAAGGGGGAAGAGAGTCAGCACCTTAAGGGGGAAGGGAGTCAGCTCCTTCAAGGGAAAGGGGGAAGAGAGTCAGCTCCTTCAGGGGAAAGGGGAGAGAGTCAGCACCTTCAGGGGAAAGGGGGAAGAGAGTCAGCACCTTCAGGAGAAAGTGGGAAGAGAATCAGCACCTTCAGGGGAAAGGGGGAAGAGAGTCAGCACCTTCAGGGGAAAGGGGGAAGAGAGTCAGCTCCTTCAGGGGAAAGGGGAGAGAGTCAGCACCTTCAGGGGAAAGGGGGAAGAGAGTCAGCACCTTCAGGAGAAACGGGGAAGAGATTCAGCACCTTCAGGGGGAAGGGGGAAGAAAGTCAGCACCTTCAGGGGAAAGGGGGAAGAGAGTCAGCACCTTCAGGGAATGGGGGAGAGTGTCAGCACCATCAGGGGAAAGGGGGAAGAGAGTCAGCTCCTTCAGGGGAAAGGGGAGAGTGTCAGCACCATCAGGGGAAAGGGGGAAGAGAGTCAGCACCTTCAGGGGAAGGGGAGAGAGTCAGCACCTTCAGAGGAAAGGGGGTAAGAGTGTCAGCACCTTCAGGGGAAGGTGGGAAGAGAGTCAGCACCTTCAGGGGAAAGGGGGAAGAGAGTCAGCACCTTCAGGGGAAAGGGGGAAGAGAGTCAGCACCTTCAGGGGAAGGGGAGAGTGTTAGTACCTTCAGGGGAAAGGGGGAAGAGAGTCAGCACCTTCAGAGAATGGGGGAGAGAGTCAGCACCTTCAGGGGAAAGGGGGAAGAGAGTCAGCACCTTCAGGGAATGGGGGAGAGAGTCAGCACCTTCAGGGGAAAGGGGGAAGAGAGTCAGCACCTCAAGGGGGAAGGGAGTCAGCTCCTTCAAGGGAAAGGGGGAAGAGAGTCAGCACCTTCAGGGGAAAGGGGGAAGAGAGTCAGCACCTTCAGGGAATGGGGGAGAGAGGCAGCTCCTTCAGGGGAAAGGCGGAAGAGAATCAGCACCTTCAGGGAATGGGGGAGAGAGTCAGCACCTTCAGGGGAATGGGGGAGAGAGTCAGCCCCTTCAGCGGAAAGGGGGAGAGAGTCAGCATCTTCAGGGGAAAGGGGGAAGAGTGTCAGCACCTTCAGAGCAAAGGGGGAAGAGAGTCAGCACCTTCAGGGGTAAGGGGGAGAGAGTCAGCACCTTCAGGGGAAAGGGGGAAGAGAGTCAGCACCTTCTGGGGAAAGGGGGAGAGAGTCAGCACCTTCAGGGGAAAGGGGGAAGAGAGTCAGCACCTTCAGAGGAAAGGGGGAAGAGAGTCAGCACCTTCAGGGGAAAGGGGGGAAGAGAGTCAGCACCTTCAGGGGAAAGGGGGAGAGAGTCAGCACCTTCAGGGGAAAGGGGGAGAGAGTCAGCACCTTCAGGGGAAAGGGGGAAGAGAGTCAGCACCTTCAGGGAATGGGGGAGAGAGTCAGCACCTTCAGGGGAAAGGGGGAAGAGAGTCAGAATCTTCAGGGGAAAGGGGGAAGAGAATCAGCACCTTCAGGGAATGGTGGAGAGAGTCAGCACCTTCAGGGAATGGGGGAAGAGAGTCAGCACCTTTAGGGGAAAGGGGGAAGAGAGTCAGCACCTTAAGGGGGAAGGGAGTCAGCTCCTTCAAGGGAAAGGGGGAAGAGAGTCAGCACCTTCAGGGGAAAGGGGGAAGAGAGTCAGCTCCTTCAGGGGAAAGGGGAGAGAGTCAGCACCTTCAGGGGAAAGGGGGAAGAGAGTCAGCACCTTCAGGAGAAAGGGGGAAGAGAATCAGCACCTTCAGGGAATGGGGGAGAGAGTCAGCACCTTCAGGGGAAAGGGAGAAGAGAGTCAGCACCTTCAGGGGAAAGGGGGAAGAGATTCAGCACCTTCAGGGAATGGGGGAGAGTGTCAGCACCATCAGGGGAAAGGGGGAAGAGAGTCAGCTCCTTCAGGGGAAAGGGGAAGGAGTCGGCACCTTCCGGGGATAGGGGGAAGAGAGTCAGCACCTTCAGGGGAAGGGGAGAGTGTCAGCACCATCAGGGGAAAGGGGGAAGAGAGTCAGCACCTTCAGAGGAAAGGGGGTAAGAGTGTCAGCACCTTCAGGGGAAGGTGGGAAGAGAGTCAGCACCTTCAGGGGAAAGGGGGAAGAGAGTCAGCACCTTCAGGGGAAAGGGGGAAGAGAGTCAGCACCTTCAGGGGAAAGTGGAAGAGAGTCAGCACCTTCAGGGGAAGGGGAGACTGTTGGTACCTTCAGGGGAAAGGGGAAGAGAGTCAGCACCTTCAGGGAATGGGGGAGAGAGTCAGCACCTTCAGGGGAAAGGGGGAAGAGAGTCAGCACCTGAAGGGGGAAGGGAGTCAGCTCCTTCAAGGGAAAGGGGGAAGAGAGTCAGCACCTTCAGTGGAAAGGGGGAAGAGAGTCAGCACCTTCAGGGAATGGGGGAGAGAGTCAGCACCTTCAGGGGAAAGGAGGAAGAGAATCAGCACCTTCAGGGAATGGGGGAGAGAGTCAGCACCTTCAGGGGAATGGGGGAGAGAGTCAGCCCCTTCAGGGGAAAGGGGGAGAGAGTCAGCACCTTCAGGGGAAAGGGGGAAGAGAGTCAGCACCTTCAGGGGAAAGGGGGAAGAGAGTCAGCACCTTTTGGGGAAAGGGGGAAGAGAGTCAGCACCTTAAGGGGGAAGGGAGTCAGCTCCTTCAAGGGAAAGGGGGAAGAGAGTCAGCACCTTCAGGGGAAAGGGGGAAGAGAGTCAGCTCCTTCAGGGGAAAGGGGAGAGAGTCAGCACCTTCAGGAGAAAGGGGGAAGAGAGTCAGCACCTTCAGGAGAAAGGGGGAAGAGAATCAGCACCTTCAGGGGAAAGGGGGAAGAGAGTCAGCACCTTCAGGGGAAAGGGGGAAGAGAGTCAGCACCTTCAGGGAATGGGGAAGAGTGTCAGCACCATCAGGGGAAAGGGGGAAGAGAGTCAGCTCCTTCAGGGGAAAGGGGAGAGAGTCAGCACCTTCAGGGGAAAGGGGGAAGAGAGTCAGCACCTTCAGGGGAAGGGGAGAGTGTCAGCACTATCAGGGGAAAGGGGGAAGAGAGTCAGCACCTTCAGGGGAAGGGGAGAGTGTCAGCACCTTCAGAGGAAAGGGGGTAAGAGTG
Source organism: Heterodontus francisci (assembly GCF_036365525.1). Classification (NCBI taxonomy): domain Eukaryota; kingdom Metazoa; phylum Chordata; class Chondrichthyes; order Heterodontiformes; family Heterodontidae; genus Heterodontus; species Heterodontus francisci. The sequence continues at coordinate 83,615,024 of NC_090388.1, forward strand.
TCAGCACCTTCAGGGGAAGGTGGGAAGAGAGTCAGCACCTTCAGGGGAAAGGGGGAAGAGAGTCAGCAACTTCAGGGGAAAGGGGGAAGAGAGTCAGCACCTTCAGGGGAAGGGGAGAGTGTTAGTACCTTCAGGGGAAAGGAGGAAGAGAGTCAGCACATTCAGGGAATGGGGGAGAGAGTCAGCACCTTCAGGGGAAAGGGGGAAGAGAGTCAGCACCTCAAGGGGGAAGGGAGTCAGCTCCTTCAAGGGAAAGGGGGAAGAGAGTCAGCACCTTCAGGGGAAAGGGGGAAGAGAGTCAGCACCTTCAGGGAATGGGGGAGAGAGTCAGCTCCTTCAGGGGAAAGGGGGAAGAGAATCAGCACCTTCAGGGAATGGGGGAGAGAGTCAGCACCTTCAGGGGAATGGGGGAGAGAGTCAGCCCCTTCAGGGGAAAGGGGGAGAGAGTCAGCACCTTCAGGGGAAAGGGGGAAGAGTGTCAGAACCTTCAGAGGAAAGGGGGAAGAGAGTCAGCACCTTCAGGGGTAAGGGGGAGAGAGTCAGCACCTTCAGGGGAAAGGGGGAAGAGAGTCAGCTCCTTCTGGGGAAAGGGGGAGAGAGTCAGCACCTTCAGGGGAAAGGGGGAAGAGAGTCAGCACCTTCAGAGGAAAGGGGGAAGAGAGTCAGCACCTTCAAGGGAAAGGGGGAAGAGAGTCAGCACCTTCAGGGGAAAGGGGGAGAGAGTCAGCACCTTCAGGGGAAAGGGGGAGAGAGTCAGCACCTTCAGGGGAAAGGGGGAAGAGAGTCAGCACCTTCAGGGAATGGGGGAGAGAGTCAGCACCTTCAGGGGAAAGGGGGAAGAGAGTCAGCATTTTCAGGGGAAAGGGGGAAGAGAATCAGCACCTTCAGGGAATGGTGGAGAGAGTCAGCACCTTCAGGAGAAAGGGCGAAGAGAATCAGCACCTTCAGGGAATGGGGGAAGAGAGTCAGCACCTTTAGGGGAAAGGGGGAAGAGAGTCAACACCTTACGGGGGAAGGGAGTCAGCTCCTTCAAGGGAAAGGGGGAAGAGAGTCAGCACCTTCAGGGGAAAGGGGGAAGAGAGTCAGCTCCTTCAGGGGAAAGGGGAGAGAGTCAGCACCTTCAGGGGAAAGGGGGAAGAGAGTCAGCACCTTCAGGAGAAAGGGGGAAGAGAATCAGCACCTTCAGGGAATGGGGGAGAGAGTCAGCACCTTCAGGGGAAAGGGGGAAGAGAGTCAGCACCTTCAGGGGAAAGGGGGAAGAGATTCAGCACCTTCAGGGAATGGGGGAGAGTGTCAGTACCATCAGGGGAAAGGGGGAAGAGAGTCAGCTCCTTCAGTGGAACGGGGAGAGAGTCAGCACCTTCAGGGGAAAGGGGGAAGAGAGTCAGCACTTTCAGGGGAAGGGGAGAGTGTCAGCACCATCAGGGGAAAGGGGGAAGAGAGTCAGCACCTTCAGGGGAAGGGGAGAGAGTCAGCACCTTCAGAGGAAAGGGGGTAAGAGTGTCAGCACCTTCAGGGGAAGGTGGGAAGAGAGTCAGCACCTTCAGGGGAAAGGGGGAAGACAGTCAGCACCTTCAGGGGAAAGGGGGAAGAGAGTCAGCACCGTCAGGGGAAAGTGGAAGAGAGTCAGCACCTTCAGGGGAAGGGGAGAGTGTTGGTAACTTCAGGGGAAAGGGGAAGAGATTCAGCACCTTCAGGGAATGGGGGAGAGAGTCAGCACCTTCAGGGGAAAGGGGGAAGAGAGTCAGCACCTGAAGGGGGAAGGGAGTCAGCTCCTTCAAGGGAAAGGGGGAAGAGAGTCAGCACCTTCAGTGGAAAGGGGGAAGAGAGTCAGCACCTTCAGGGAATGGGGGAGAGAGTCAGCACCTTCAGGGGAAAGGGGGCAGAGAATCAGCACCTTCAGGGAATGGGGGAGAGAGTCAGCACCTTAAGGGGAATGGGGGAGAGAGTCAGCCCCTTCAGGGGAAAGGGGGAGAGAGTCAGCACCTTCAGGGGAAAGGGGGAAGACAGTCAGCACCTTCAAAGGAAAGGGGGAAGAGAGTCTGCACCTTCAGGGGAAAGGGGGAGAGAGTCAGCACCTTCAGGGGAAAGGAGGAAGAGAGTCAGTACCTTCTGGGGAAAGGGGGAGAGAGTCAGCACCTTCAGAGGAAAGGGGGAAGAGAGTCAGCACCTTCAGGGGAAAGGGGTAAGAGAGTCAGCACCTTCAGGGGAAAGGGGGAGAGAGTCAGCACCTTCAGGGTAAAGGGGGAAGAGAGTCAGCACCTTAAGGAGGAAGGGGGAAGAGAGTCAGCACCTTCAGGGGAAAGGGGGAGAGAGTCAGCACATTCAGGGGAATGGGGGAAGAGAGTCAGCACCTTCAGGGAATGGGGGAGAGAGTCAGCACCTTCAGGGGAAAGGGGGAAGAGAGTCAGCATCTTCAGGGGAAAGGGGGAAGAGAGTCAGCACCTTCAGGGGAAAGGGGGAAGAGAGTCAGCACCTTCTGGGGAAAGGGGGAGAGAGTCAGGACCTTCAGGGGAAAGGGGGAAGAGAGTCAGCTCCTTCAAGGGAAAGGGGGAAGAGAGTCAGCACCTTCAGAGGAAAGGGGGAAGAGAGTCAGCACCTTCAGGGGAAAGGGGTAAGAGAGTCAGCACCTTCAGGGGAAAGGGGGAGAGAGTCAGCACCTTCAGGGGAAAGGGGGAAGAGAGTCAGCACCTTAAGGAGGAAGGGGGAAGAGAGTCAGCACCTTCAGGGGAAAGGGGGAGAGAGTCAGCACCTTCAGGGGAATGGGGGAAGAGAGTCAGCACCTTCAGGGAATGGGGGAGAGAGTCAGCACCTTCAGGGGAAAGGGGGAAGAGAGTCAGCATCTTCAGGGGAAAGGGGGAAGAGAGTCAGCACCTTCAGGGGAAAGGGGGAAGAGAGTCAGCACCTTCAGGGGAAAGGGGGAGAGAGTCAGGACCTTCAGGGGAAAGGGGGAAGAGAGTCAGCTCCTTCAAGGGAAAGGGGGAAGAGAGTCAGCATCTTCAGGGGAAAGGGGGAAGAGAGTCAGCACCTTCAGGGGAAAGGGGGAAGAGAGTCAGCACCTTCAGGGAATGGGGGAGAGAGTCAGCACCTTCAGGGGAAAGGGGGAAGAGAATCAGCACCTTCAGGGAATGGGTGAGAGTGTCAGCACCTTCAGGGGAAAGGGGGAAGAGAGTCAGCAACTTCAGGGGGAAGGGAGTCAGCACCTTCAGGGGAATGGGGGAGAGAGTCAGCACCTTCAGGAGAAAGGGGGAAGAGAATCAGAACCTTCAGGGAATGGGGGAGAGAGTCAGCACCTTCAGGGGAAAGGGGGAAGAGAGTCAGCACCTTCAGGAGAAAGGGGGAAGAGACTCAGCACCTTCAGGGAATGGGGGAGAGAGTCAGCACCTTCAGGGGAAAGGGGGAAGAGAATCAGCACCTTCAGGGAATGGGGGAGAGAGTCAGCACCTTCAGGAGAAAGGGCAAAGAGAATCAGCACCTTCAGGGAATGGGGGAAGAGAGTCAGCACCTTCAGGAGAAAGGGCAAAGAGAATCAGCACCTTCAGGGAATGGGGGAAGGGAGTCAGCTCCTTCAAGGGAAAAGGGGAAGAGAGTCAGCACCTTCAGGGGAAAGGGGGAAGAGAGTCAGCACCTTCAGGGGAAAGGGGGAAGAGAGTCAGCACCTTAAGGGGGAAGGGAGTCAGCTCCTTCAAGGGAAAAGGGGAAGAGAGTCAGCACCTTCAGGGGAAAGGGGGAAGAGAGTCAGCACCTTCAGGGGAAAGGGGGAAGAGAGTCAGCACCTTCAGGGAAAGGGGGAAGAGAGTCAGCACCTTAAGGGGGAAGGGAGTCAGCTCCTTCAAGGGAAAAGGGGAAGAGAGTCAGCACCTTCAGGGGAAAGGGGGAAGAGAGTCAGCACCTTCAGGGGAAAGGGGGAAGAGAGTCAGCACCTTAAGGGGGAAGGGAGTCAGCTCCTTCAAGGGAAAAGGGGAAGAGAGTCAGCACCTTCAGGGGAAAGGGGGAAGAGAGTCAGCACCTTCAGGGGAAAGGGGGAAGAGAGTCAGCACCTTCAGGGAAAGGGGGAAGAGAGTCAGCACCTTCAGGGAATGGGGGAGAGAGTCAGCACCTTCAGGAGAAAGGGGGAAGAGAATCACCACCTTCAGGGGAAAGGGGGAAGAGAGTCAGCACCTTCCGGGAAAGGGGGAAGAGAATCAGCAACTTCAGGGGAAAGGTGGAAGAGAGTCAGCACCTTAAGGGGGAAGGGAGTCAGCTCCTTCAAGGGAAAAGGGGAAGAGAGTCAGCACCTTCATGGGAAAGGGGGAAGAGAGTCAGCAACTTCAGGAGGAAGGGAGTCAGCTCCATCAGGGGAAAGGGGGAAGAGTGTCAGCACCTTCAGGGGAAGGGGAGAGAGTCAGCACCTTCAGAGGAAAGGGGGTAAGAGTGTCAGCACCATCAGGGGAAGGTGGGAAGAGAGTCAGCACCTTCAGGGGAAAGGGGGGAGAGAGTCAGAACCTTCAGGGGTAAGGGGGAAGAGAGTCAGCACCTTCAGGGGAAAGGGGGAAGAGAGTCAGCACCTTCAGGGGAAGGGGAGAGTGTTAGTACCTTCAGGGGAAAGGGGGAAGCGAGTCAGCACCTTCAGGGAATGGGGGAGAGAGTCAGCACCTTCAGGGGAAAGGGGGAAGAGAATCAGCACTCTAAGGGGGAAGGGAGTCAGCTCCTTCAAGGGAAAGGGAGAAGAGAGTCAGCACCTTCAGGGGAAAGGAGGAAGAGAGTCAGCACCTTCAGGGAATGGGGGAGAGAGTCAGCACCTTCAGGGGAAAGGGGGAAGAGAATCAGCACCTTCAGGGAATGGGGGAGAGAGTCAGCACCTTCACGGGAATGGGGGAGAGAGTCAGCCCCTTCAGGGGAAAGGGGGAGAGAGTCAGCACCTTCAGGGGAAAGGGGGAAGAGAGTCAGCACCTTCAGAGGAAAGGGGGAAGAGAGTCAGCACCTTCAGGGGAAAGGGGGAGAGAGTCAGCACCTTCAGGGGAAAGGGGGAAGAGAGTCAGCACCTTCTGGGGAAAGGGGGAGAGAGTCAGCACCTTCAGGGGAAAGGGGGAAGAGAGTCAGCACCTTCAGAGGAAAGGGGGAAGAGAGTCAGCACCTTCAGGGGAAAGGGGGAAGAGAGTCAGCACCTTCAGGGGAAAGGGGGAGAGAGTCAGCACCTTCAGGGGAAAGGGGGAAGAGAGTCAGCACCTGAAGGGGGAAGGGGGAAGAGAGTCAGCACCTTCAGGGGAAAGGGGGAGAGAGTCAGCACCTTCAGGGGAAAGGGATAAGAGAGTCAGCACCTTCAGGGAATGGGGGAGAGAGTCAGCACCTTCAGGGGAAAGGGGGAAGAGAGTCAGCATCTTCAGGGGAAAGGGGGAAGAGAGTCAGCACCTTCAGGGGAAAGGGGGAAGAGAGTCAGCACCTTCAGGGGAAAGGGGGAGAGAGTCAGCACCTTCATGGGAAAGGGGGAAGAGAGTCAGCACCTTCAGGGAATGGGGGAGAGAGTCAGCACCTTCAGGGGAAAGGGGGGAGAGAGTCAGAACCTTCAGGGGTAAGGGGGAAGAGAGTCAGCACCTTCAGGGGAAAGGGGGAAGAGAGTCAGCACCTTCAGGGGAAGGGGAGAGTGTTAGTACCTTCAGGGGAAAGGGGGAAGCGAGTCAGCACCTTCAGGGAATGGGGGAGAGAGTCAGCACCTTCAGGGGAAAGGGGGAAGAGAATCAGCACTCTAAGGGGGAAGGGAGTCAGCTCCTTCAAGGGAAAGGGAGAAGAGAGTCAGCACCTTCAGGGGAAAGGGGGAAGAGAGTCAGCACCTTCAGGGAATGGGGGAGAGAGTCAGCACCTTCAGGGGAAAGGGGGAAGAGAATCAGCACCTTCAGGGAATGGGGGAGAGAGTCAGCACCTTCACGGGAATGGGGGAGAGAGTCAGCCCCTTCAGGGGAAAGGGGGAGAGAGTCAGCACCTTCAGGGGAAAGGGGGAAGAGAGTCAGCACCTTCAGAGGAAAGGGGGAAGAGAGTCAGCACCTTCAGGGGAAAGGGGGAGAGAGTCAGCACCTTCAGGGGAAAGGGGGAAGAGAGTCAGCACCTTCTGGGGAAAGGGGGAGAGAGTCAGCACCTTCAGGGGAAAGGGGGAAGAGAGTCAGCACCTTCAGAGGAAAGGGGGAAGAGAGTCAGCACCTTCAGGGGAAAGGGGGAAGAGAGTCAGCACCTTCAGGGGAAAGGGGGAGAGAGTCAGCACCTTCAGGGGAAAGGGGGAAGAGAGTCAGCACCTGAAGGGGGAAGGGGGAAGAGAGTCAGCACCTTCAGGGGAAAGGGGGAGAGAGTCAGCACCTTCAGGGGAAAGGGATAAGAGAGTCAGCACCTTCAGGGAATGGGGGAGAGAGTCAGCACCTTCAGGGGAAAGGGGGAAGAGAGTCAGCATCTTCAGGGGAAAGGGGGAAGAGAGTCAGCACCTTCAGGGGAAAGGGGGAAGAGAGTCAGCACCTTCAGGGGAAAGGGGGAGAGAGTCAGCACCTTCATGGGAAAGGGGGAAGAGAGTCAGCACCTTCAGGGAATGGGGGAGAGAGTCAGCTCCTTCAAGGGAAAGGGGGAAGAGAGTCAGCATCTTCAGGGGAAAGGGGGAAGAGAGTCAGCACCTTCAGGGGAAAGGGAGAAGAGAGTCAGCACCTTCAGGGAAAGGGGGAAGAGAGTCAGCACCTTCAGGGAATGGGGGAGAGTGTCAGCACCTTCAGGGGAAAGGGGGAAGAGAGTCAGCAACTTCAGGGGGAAGGGAGTCAGCACCTTCAGGGGAATGGGGGAGAGAGTCAGCACCTTCAGGAGAAAGGGGGAAGAGAATCAGCACCTTCAGGGAATGGGGGAGAGAGTCAGCACCTTCAGGGGAAAGGGGGAAGAGAGTCAGTACCTTCAGGGAATGGGGGAGAGAGTCAGCACCTTCAGGAGAAAGGGGGAAGAGAATCAGCACCTTCAGGGAATGGGGGAAAGAGTCAGCACCTTCAGGAGAAAGGGGGAAGAGACTCATCACCTTCAGGGAATGGGGGAGAGAGTCAGCACCTTCAGGGGAAAGGGGGAAGAGAATCAACTCCTTCAGGGAATGGGGGAGAGAGTCAGCAACTTCAGGAGAAAGGGCGAAGAGAATCAGCACCTTCAGGGAATGGGGGAAGAGAGTCAGCACCATTAGGGGAAAGGGGGAAGAGAGTCAGCACCTTAAGGGGGAAGGGAGTCAGCTCCTTCAAGGGAAAGGGGGAAGAGAGTCAGCACCTTCAGGGGAAAGGGGGAAGAGAGTCAGCACCTTCAGGGGAAAGGGGGAAGAGAGTCAGCAACTTCAGGGAAAGGGGGAAGAGAGTCAGCACCTTCAGGGAATGGGGGAGAGTGTCAGCACCTTCAGGGGAAAGGGGGAAGAGAGTCAGCACCTTCAGAGGAAAGGGGGAAGAGAGTCAGCATCTTCAGGGGAAAGGGGGAAGAGAGTCAGCACCTTCAGGGGAAAGGGGGAAGAGAGTCAGCACCTTCAGGGGAAAGGGGGAGAGAGTCAGCGCCTTCAGGGGAAAGGGGGAAGAGAGTCAGCACCTTCAGGGAATGGGGGAGAGAGTCAGCTCCTTCAAGGGAAAGGGGGAAGAGAGTCAGCATCTTCAGGGGAAAGGGGGAAGAGAGTCAGCACCTTCAGGGGAAAGGGAGAAGAGAGTCAGCACCTTCAGGGAATGGGGGAAGAGAGTCAGCACCTTCAGGGAATGGGGGAGAGTGTCAGCACCTTCAGGGGAAAGGGGGAAGAGAGTCAGCAACTTCAGGGGGAAGGGAGTCAGCACCTTCAGGGGAATGGGGGAGAGAGTCAGCACCTTCAGGGGAAAGGGGGAAGAGAGTCAGCAACTTCAGGGGGAAGGGAGTCAGCACCTTCAGGGGAATGGGGGAGAGAGTCAGCACCTTCAGGAGAAAGGGCGAAGAGAATCAGCACCTTCAGGGGAAAGGGGGAAGAGAGTCAGCACCTTCAGGGAACGGGGAAAGAGAATCAGCAACTTCAGGGGAAAGGGGGAAGAGAGTCAGCACCTTAAGGGGGAAGGGAGTCAGCTCCTTCAAGGGAAAGGGGGAAGAGAGTCAGCACCTTCAGGGGAAAGGGGGAAGAGAGTCAGCAACATCAGGAGGAAGGGAGTCAGCTCCATCAGGGGAAAGGGGGAAGAGAGTCAGCACCTTCAGGGGAAGGGGAGAGAGTCAGCACCTTCAGAGGAAAGGGGGTAAGAGTGTCAGCACCTTCAGGGGAAGGTGGGAAGAGAGTCAGCACCTTCAGTGGAAAGGGAGAAGAGAGTCAGAACCTTCAGGGGAAAGGGGGAAGAGAGTCAGCACTTTCAGGGGAAAGGGGGAAGAGAGACAGCACCTTCAGGGGAAGGGGAGAGTGTTAGTACCTTCAGGGGAAAGGGGGTAGAGAGTCAGCACCTTCAGGGAATGGGGGAGAGAGTCAGCACCTTCAGGGGAAAAGTGGGAAGAGAATCAGCACTTTAAGGGGGAAGGGAGTCAGCTCCTTCAAGGGAAAGGGAGAAGAGTGTCAGCACCTTCAGGGGAAAGGGGGAAGAGAGTCAGCACCTTCAGGGAATGAGGGAGAGAATCAGCACCTTCAGGGGAAAGAGGGAAGAGAATCAGCACCTTCACGGAATGGGGGAGAGAGTCAGCACCTTCAGGGGAATGGGGGAGAGAGTCAGCCCCATCAGGGGATAGGGGGAGAGAGACAACACCTTCAGGGGAAAGGGGGAAGTGAGTCAGCACCTTCAGAGGAAAGGGGGAAGATAGTCAGCACCTTCAGGGGAAAGGGGGAGAGAGTCAGCACCTTCAGGGGAAAGGGGGAAGAGAGTCAGCACCTTCTGGGGAAAGGGGGAGAGAGTCAGCACCTTCAGGGGAAAGGGGGAAGAGAGTCAGCACCTTCAGAGGAAAGGGGGAAGAGAGTCAGCACCTTCAGGGGAAAGGGGGAAGAGAGTCAGCACCTTCAGGGGAAAGGGGGAGAGAGTCAGCACCTTCAGGGGAAAGGGGGACGAGAGTCAGCACCTTAAGGGGGAAGGGGGAAGAGAGTCAGCACCTTCAGGGGAAAGGGGGAGAGTGTCAGCACCTTCAGGGGAAAGGGGGAAGAGAGTCAGCACCTTCAGGGAATGGGGGAGAGAGTCAGCACCTTCAGGGGAAAGGGGGAACAGAGTCAGCATCTTCAGGGGAAAGGGGGAAGAGAGTCAGCACCTTCAGGGGAAAGGGGGAAGAGAGTCAGCACCTTCAGGGGAAAGGGGGAGAGAGTCAGCACCTTCAGGGGAAAGGGGGAAGAGAGTCAGCACCTTCAGGGAATGGGGGAGAGAGTCAGCTCCTTCAAGGGAAAGGGGGAAGAGAGTCAGCATCTTCAGGGGAAAGGGGGAAGAGAGTCAGCACCTTCAGGGAAAGGGGGAAGAGAGTCAGCAACTTCAGGGGGAAGGGAGTCAGCACCTTCAGGGGAATGGGGGAGAGAGTCAGCACCTTCAGGAGAAAGGGGGAAGAGAATCAGCACCTTCAGGGAATGGGGGAGAGAGTCAGCACCTTCAGGGGAAAGGGGGAAGAGAGTCAGCACCTTCAGGGAAAGGGGGAAGAGAGTCAGCAACTTCAGGGGGAAGGGAGTCAGCACCTTCAGGAGAATGGGGGAGAGAGTCAGCACCTTCAGGAGAAAGGGGGAAGAGAATCAGCACCTTCAGGGAATGGGGGAGAGAGTCAGCACCTTCAGGGGAAAGGGGGTAGAGAGTCAGCACCTTCAGGGGAAAGGGGGAAGAGAGTCAGCACCTTCAGGGGAAAGGGGGAGAGAGTCAGCGCCTTCAGGGGAAAGGGGGAAGAGAGTCAGCACCTTCAGGGAATGGGGGAGAGAGTCAGCTCCTTCAAGGGAAAGGGGGAAGAGAGTCAGCATCTTCAGAGGAAAGGGGGAAGAGAGTCAGCACCTTCAGTGAAAGGGGGAAGAGAGTCAGCACCTTCAGGGAATGGGGGAGAGTGTCAGCACCTTCAGGGGAAAGGGGGAAGAGAGTCAGCAACTTCAGGGGGAAGGGAGTCAGCACCTTCAGGGGAATGGGGGAGAGAGTCAGCACCTTCAGGAGAAAGGGGGAAGAGAATCAGCACCTTCAGGGAATGGGGGAGAGAGTCAGCACCTTCAGGAGAAAGGGCGAAGAGAATCAGCACCTTCAGGGGAAAGGGGGAAGAGAGTCAGCACCTTCAGGGAACGGGGGAAGAGAATCAGCAACTTCAGGGGAAAGGGGGAAGAGAGTCAGCACCTTAAGGGGGAAGGGAGTCAGCTCCTTCAAGGGAAAGGGGGAAGAGAGTCAGCACCTTCAGGGGAAAGGGGGAAGAGAGTCAGCAACATCAGGAGGAAGGGAGTCAGCTCCATCAGGGGAAAGGGGGAAGAGAGTCAGCACCTTCAGGGGAAGGGGAGAGAGTCAGCACCTTCAGAGGAAAGGGGGTAAGAGTGTCAGCACCTTCAGGGGAAGGTGGGAAGAGAGTCAGCACCTTCAGGGAATGGGGGAGAGAGTCAGCCCCATCAGGGGAAAGGGGGAGAGAGTCAACACCTTCAGGGGAAAGGGGGAAGTGAGTCAGCACCTTCAGAGGAAAGGGGGAAGATAGTCAGCACCTTCAGGGGAAAGGGGGAGAGATTCAGCACCTTCGGGGGAAAGGGGGAAGAGAGTCAGCACCTTCTGGGGAAAGGGGGAGAGAGTCAGCACCTTCAGGGGAAAGGGGGAAGAGAGTCAGCACCTTCAGAGGAAAGGGGGAAGAGAGTCAGCATCTTCAGAGGAAAGGGGGAAGAGAGTCAGCACCTTCAGGGGAAAGGGGGAAGAGAGTCAGCACCTTCAGGGGAAAGGGGGAGAGAGTCAGCACCTTCAGGGGAAAGGGGGACGAGAGTCAGCACCTTAAGGGGGAAGGGGGAAGAGAGTCAGCACCTTCAGGGGAAAGGGGGAGAGAGTCAGCACCTTCAGGGGAAAGGGGGAAGAGAGTCAGCACCTTCAGGGAATGGGGGAGAGAGTCAGCACCTTCAGGGGAAAGGGGGAACAGAGTCAGCATCTTCAGGGGAAAGGGGGAAGAGAGTCAGCACCTTCAGGGGAAAGGGGGAAGAGAGTCAGCACCTTCAGGGGAAAGGGGGAGAGAGTCAGCACCTTCAGGGGAAAGGGGGAAGAGAGTCAGCACCTTCAGGGAATGGGGGAGAGAGTCAGCTCCTTCAAGGGAAAGGGGGAAGAGAGTCAGCATCTTCAGGGGAAAGGGGGAAGAGAGTCAGCACCTTCAGGGAAAGGGGGAAGAGAGTCAGCAACTTCAGGGGGAAGGGAGTCAGCACCTTCAGGGGAATGGGGGAGAGAGTCAGCACCTTCAGGAGAAAGGGGGAAGAGAATCAGCACCTTCAGGGAATGGGGGAGAGAGTCAGCACCTTCAGGGGAAAGGGGGAAGAGAGTCAGCACCTTCAGGGAAAGGGGGAAGAGAGTCAGCAACTTCAGGGGGAAGGGAGTCAGCACCTTCAGGGGAATGGGGGAGAGAGTCAGCACCTTCAGGAGAAAGGGGGAAGAGTATCAGCACCTTCAGGGAATGGGGGAGAGAGTCAGCACCTTCAGGGGAAAGGGGGAAGAGAGTCAGCACCTTCAGGGGAAAGGGGGAAGAGAGTCAGCACCTTCAGGGGAAAGGGGGAGAGAGTCAGCGCCTTCAGGGGAAAGGGGGAAGAGAGTCAGCACCTTCAGGGAATGGGGGAGAGAGTCAGCTCCTTCAAGGGAAAGGGGGAAGAGAGTCAGCATCTTCAGAGGAAAGGGGGAAGAGAGTCAGCACCTTCAGGGAAAGGGGGAAGAGAGTCAGCACCTTCAGGGAATGGGGGAGAGTGTCAGCACCTTCAGGGGAAAGGGGGAAGAGAGTCAGCAACTTCAGGGGGAATGGAGTCAGCACCTTCAGGGGAATGGGGGAGAGAGTCAGCACCTTCAGGAGAAAGGGGGAAGAGAATCAGCACCTTCAGGGAATGGGGGAGAGAGTCAGCACCTTCAGGAGAAAGGGCGAAGAGAATCAGCACCTTCAGGGGAAAGGGGGAAGAGAGTCAGCACCTTCAGGGAACGGGGGAAGAGAATCAGCAACTTCAGGGGAAAGGGGGAAGAGAGTCAGCACCTTAAGGGGGAAGGGAGTCAGCTCCTTCAAGGGAAAGGGGGAAGAGAGTCAGCACCTTCAGGGGAAAGGGGGAAGAGAGTCAGCAACTTCAGGAGGAAGGGAGTCAGCTCCATCAGGGGAAAGGGGGAAGAGAGTCAGCACCTTCAGGGGAAGGGGAGAGAGTCAGCACCTTCAGAGGAAAGGGGGTAAGAGTGTCAGCACCTTCAGGGGAAGGTGGGAAGAGAGTCAGCACCTTCAGGGGAAAGGGAGAAGAGAGTCAGAACCTTCAGAGGAAAGGGGGAAGAGAGTCAGCACTTTCAGGGGAAAGGGGGAAGAGAGACAGCACCTTCAGGGGAAGGGGAGAGTGTTAGTACCTTCAGGGGAAAGGGGGTAGAGAGTCAGCACCTTCAGGGAATGGGGGAGAGAGTCAGCACCTTCAGGGGAATGGGGGAGAGAGTCAGCCCCATCAGGGGAAAGGGGGAGAGAGTCAACACCTTCAGGGGAAAGGGGGAAGTGAGTCAGCACCTTCAGAGGAAAGGGGGAAGATAGTCAGCACCTTCAGGGGAAAGGGGGAGAGAGTCAGCACCTTCAGGGGAAAGGGGGAAGAGAGTCAGCACCTTCTGGGGAAAGGGGGAGAGAGTCAGCACCTTCAGGGGAAAGGGGGAAGAGAGTCAGCACCTTCAGAGGAAAGGGGGAAGAGAGTCAGCACCTTCAGGGGAAAGGGGGAAGAGAGTCAGCACCTTCAGGGGAAAGGGGGAGAGAGTCAGCACCTTCAGGGGAAAGGGGGACGAGAGTCAGCACCATAAGGGGGAAGGGGGAAGAGAGTCAGCACCTTCAGGGGAAAGGGGGAGAGAGTCAGCACCTTCAGGGGAAAGGGGGAAGAGAGTCAGCACCTTCAGGGAATGGGGGAGAGAGTCAGCACCTTCAGGGGAAAGGGGGAACAGAGTCAGCATCTTCAGGGGAAAGGGGGAAGAGAGTCAGCACCTTCAGGGGAAAGGGGGAAGAGAGTCAGCACCTTCAGGGGAAAGGGGGAGAGAGTCAGCACCTTCAGGGGAAAGGGGGAAGAGAGTCAGCACCTTCAGGGAATGGGGGAGAGAGTCAGCTCCTTCAAGGGAAAGGGGGAAGAGAGTCAGCATCTTCAGGGGAAAGGGGGAAGAGAGTCAGCACCTTCAGGGGAAAGGGAGAAGAGAGTCAGCACCTTCAGGGAAAGGGGGAAGAGAGTCAGCAACTTCAGGGGGAAGGGAGTCAGCACCTTCAGGGGAATGGGGGAGAGAGTCAGCACCTTCAGGAGAAATGGGGAAGAGAATCAGCACCTTCAGGGAATGGGGGAGAGAGTCAGCACCTTCAGGGGAAAGGGGGAAGAGAATCAGCACCTTCAGGGAATGGGGGAGAGAGTCAGCACCTTCAGGAGAAAGGGGGAAGAGAATCAGCACCTTCAGGGAATGAGGGCGAGAGTCAGCACCTTCAAGGGAAAGTGGGAAGAGAATCAGCACCTTCAGGGAATGGGGGAGAGAGTCAGCACCTTCAGGAGAAAGGGGGAAGAGAATCAGCACCTTCAGGGAATGGGGGAGAGAGTCAGCACCTTCAGGGGAAAGGGGGAAGAGAATCAGCACCTTCAGGGAATGGGGGAGAGAGTCAGCACCTTCAGGAGAAAGGGGGAAGAGAATCAGCACCTTCAGGGAATGAGGGCGAGAGTCAGCACCTTCAAGGGAAAGTGGGAAGAGAATCAGCACCTTCAGGGGAATGTGGGAGAGAGTCAGCACCTTCAGGAGAAAGGGGGAAGAGAATCAGCACCTTCAGGGAATGGGGGAGAGAGTCAGCACCTTCAGGGGAAAGGGGGAAGAGAATCAGCACCTTCAGGGAATGGGGGAGAGAGTCAGCACCTTCAGGAGAAAGGGGGAAGAGAATCAGCACCTTCAGGGAATGAGGGCGAGAGTCAGCACCTTCAAGGGAAAGTGGGAAGAGAATCAGCACCTTCAGGGAATGGGGGAGAGAGTCAGCACCTTCAGGGGAAAGGGGGAAGAGAATCAGCACCTTCAGGGAATGGGGGAGAGAGTCAGCACCTTCAGGAGAAAGGGGGAAGAGAATCAGCACCTTCAGGGAATGAGGGCGAGAGTCAGCACCTTCAAGGGAAAGTGGGAAGAGAATCAGCACCTTCAGGGAATGGGGGAAGAGAGTCAGCACCTTAAGGGGGAAGGGAGTCAGCTCCTTGAAGGGAAAGGGGGAAGAGAGTCAGCACCTTCAGGGGAAAGGGGGAAGAGAGTCAGCACCTTCAGGGGAAAGGGGGAAGAGAGTCAGCACCTTCATGGAAAGGGGGAAGAGCGTTAGCACCTTCAGGGAATGGGGGAGAGTGTCAGCACCTTCAGGGGAAAGGGGGAAGAGAGTCAGCACCTTCAGGGGAAAGGGGGAAGAGAATCAGCCTCTTCAGGGAAAGGGGGAAGAGAATCAGCTCCTTCAGGGAATGTGGGAGAGAGTCAGCACCTTCAGGAGAAAGGGCGAAGAGAATCAGCACCTTCAGGGAATGGGGGAAGAGAGTCAGCACCTTTAGGGGAAAGGGGGCAGAGAGTCAGCACCTTAAGGGAAAGGGGGAAGAGAATCAGCACCTTCAGGGGAAAGGGGGAAGAGAGTCAGCACCTTCAGGAGAAAGGGCGAAGAGAATCAGCACCTTCAGGGAATGGGGGAAGAGAGTCAGCACCTTTAGGGGAAAGGGGGAAGAGAGTCAGCACCTTCAGGGAAAGGAGGAAGAGAATCAGCACCTTCAGGGGAAAGGGGGAAGAGAGTCAGCACCTTAAGGGGGAAGGGAGTCAGCTCCTTCAAGGGAAAGGGGGAAGAGAGTCAGCACCTTCAGGGGAAGGGGAGAGATTCAGCACCTTCAGAGGAAAGGGAGTAAGAGTGTCAGCACCTTCAGGGGAAGGTGGGAAGACTGTCAGCACCTTCAGGGGAAAGGGGGAAGAGAGTCAGCACCTTCAGGGGAAAGGGGGAAGAGAGTCAGCACCTTAAGGGGGAAGGGAGTCAGCTCCTTCAAGGGAAAGGGGGAGAGAGTCAGCCCCTTCAGGGGAAAGGGGGAGAGAGTCAGCACCTTCAGGGGAAAGGGGGAAGAGATTCAGCACCTTCAGAGGAAAGGGGGAAGAGAGGCAGCACCTTCAGGGGAAAGGGGGAGAGTGTCAGCACCTTCAGGGGAAAGGGGGAAGAGAGTCAGCACCTTCTGGGGAAATGGGGTGAGAGTCAGCACCTTCAAGGGAAAGGGGGAAGAGAGTCAGCACCTTCAGAGGAAAGGGGGAAGAGAGTCAGCACCTTCAGGGGAAAGGGGGAAGAGAGTCAGCACCTTCAGGGGAAAGGGGGAGAGAGTCAGCACCTTCAGGGGAAAGGGGGAAGAGAGTCAGCACCTTCAGGGGGAAGGGGGAAGAGAGTCAGCACCTTCAGGGGAAAGGGGGAGAGAGTCAGCACCTTCAGGGGAAAGGGGGAAGAGAGTCAGCACCTTCAGGGAATGGGGGAGAGAGTCAGCACCTTCAGGGGAAAGGGGGAAGAGAGTCAGCACCTTCAGGGGAAAGGGGGAAGAGAGTCAGCACCTTCAGGGGAAAGGGGGAGAGAGTCAGCACCTTCAGGGGAAAGGGGGAAGAGAGTCAGCATCTTCAGGGGAAAGGGGGAAGAGAGTCAGCACCTTCAGGGGAAAGGGGGAAGAGAGTCAGCACCTTCATGGAAAGGGGGAAGAGAGTCAGCACCTTCAGGGAATGGGGGAGAGTGTCAGCACCTTCAGGGGAAAGAGAGTCAGCAACTTCAGGGGGAAGGGAGTCAGCACCTTCAGGGGAATGGGGGAGAGAGGTAGCACCTTCAGGAGAAAGGGGGAAGAGAATCAGCACCTTCAGGGAATGGGGGAGAGAGTCAGCACCTTCAGGGGAAAGGGGGAAGAGAATCAGCACCTTCAGGGAATGGGGGAGAGAGTCAGCACCTTCAGGAGAAAGGGGGAAGAGAATCAGCACCTTCAGGGAATGGGGGAGAGAGTCAGCACCTTCAGGGGAAAGGGGGAAGAGAATCAGCACCTTCTGGGAATGGGGGAGAGAGTCAGCACCTTCAGGAGAAAGTGCGAAGAGAATCAGCACCTTCAGGGAATGGGGGAAGAGAGTCAGCACCAATAGGTGAAAGGGGGAAGAGAGTCAGCACCTTAAGGGGGAAGGGATTCAGCTCCTTCAAGTGAAAGGGGGAAGAGAGTCAGCACCTTCAGGGGAAAGGGGGAAGAGAGTCAGCACCTTCAGGGAAAAGGGGGAAGAGAGTCCGCACCTTCAGGGAAAGGGGGAAGAGTGTCAGCACCTTCAGGGGAAACGGGGAAGAGAGTCAGCACCTTCAGGGGAAAGGGGGAAGAGAATCAGCACCTTCAGGGAATGGGGGAGAGAGTCAGCACCTTCAGGAGAAAGGGGGAAGAGAATCAGCACCTTCAGGGGAAAGGGGGAAGAGAGTCAGCACCTTCAGGGAAAGGGGGAAGAGAATCAGCACCTTCAGGGGAAAGGGGGAAGAGAGTCAGCATCTTAAGGGGGAAGGAAGTCAGCTCCTTCAAGGGAAAGGGGGAAGAGTGTCAGCACCTTCAGGGGAAAGGGGGAAGAGAGACAGCAACTTCAGGAGGAAGGGAGTCAGCACCTTCAGGGAATGGGGGAGAGAGTCAGCACCTTCAGGGGAAAGGGGGAAGAGAGTCAGCAACTTCAGGGGGAATGGAGTCAGCACCTTCAGGGGAAAGGGGGAAGAGAGTCAGCACCATCAGGGGAAAGTGGGAAGAGATTCAGCACCTTCAGGGAAAGGGGCAGAGTGTCAGCACCTTCAGGGAATGGGGGAGAGAGTCAGCACCTTCAGGGGAAAGGGGGAGAGAGTCAGCACCTTCAGGGGAAAGGGGGAAGAGAGTCAGCACCTTCAGGGAATGGGGGAGAGAGTCAGCTCCTTCAAGGGAAAGGGGGAAGAGAGTCAGCATCTTCAGGGGAAAGGGGGAAGAGAGTCAGCACCTTCAGGGGAAAGGGAGAAGAGAGTCAGCACCTTCAGGGAATGGGGGAGAGTGTCTGCACCTTCAGGGGAAAGGGGGAAGAGAGTCAGCAACTTCAGGGGAAAGGGGGAAGAGAGTCAGCACCTTCAGGGGAAAGGGAGAAGAGAGTCAGCACCTTCAGGGGAAAGGGGGAAGAGAGTCAGCATCTTCAGGGGAAAGGGGGAAGAGAGTCAGCACCTTCAGGGGAAAGGGGGAAGAGAGTCAGCACCTTCAGGGGAAAGGGGGAGAGAGTCAGCACCTTCAGGGGAAAGGGGGAAGAGAGTCAGCACCTTCAGGGAATGGGGGAGAGAGTCAGCTCCTTCAAGGGAAAGGGGGAAGAGAGTCAGCATCTTCAGGGGAAAGCGGGAAGAGAGTCAGCACCTTCAGGGGAAAGGGAGAAGAGAGTCAGCACCTTCAGGGAATGGGGGAGAGTGTCTGCACCTTCAGGGGAAAGGGGAAGAGAGTCAGCAACTTCAGTGGGAAGGGAGTCAGCACCTTCAGGGGAATGGGGGAGAGAGTCAGCACCTTCAGGAGAAAGGGGGAAGAGAATCAGCACCTTCAGGGAATGGGGGAGAGAGTCAGCACCTTCAGGGGAAAGGGGGAAGAGAATCAGCACCTTCAGGGAATGGGGGAGAGAGTCAGCACCTTCAGGAGAAAGGGGGAAGAGAATCAGCACCTTCAGGGAATGGGGGAGAGAGTCAGCACCTTCAGGGGAAAGGGGGAAGAGAATCAGCACCTTCAGGGAATGGGGGAGAGAGTCAGCACCTTCAGGAGAAAGGGCGAAGAGAAGCAGCACCTTCAGGGAATGGGGGAAGAGAGTCAGCACCTTTAGGGGAAAGGGGGAAGAGAGTCAGCACCTTAAGGGGGAAGGGAGTCAGCTCCTTCAGTGAAAGGGGGAAGAGAGTCAGCACCTTCAGGGAAAAGGGGAAAGAGAGTCAGCTCCTTCAGGGAAAGGGGGAAGAGAGTCAGCACCTTCAGGGAATGGGGGAGAGTGTCAGCACCTTCAGGGGAAAGGGGGAAGAGAGTCAGCATCTTCAGGGAAAAGGGGGAAGAGAGTCAGCACCTTCAGGGGAAAGGGGGAGAGTGTCAGCACCTTCAGGGGAAAGGGGGAAGAGAGTCAGCACCTTCTGGGGAAATGGGGTGAGAGTCAGCACCTTCAAGGGAAAGGGGGAAGAGAGTCAGCACCTTCAGAGGAAAGGGGGAAGAGAGTCAGCACCTTCAGGGGAAAGGGGGAAGAGAGTCAGCACCTTCAGGGGAAAGGGGGAGAGAGTCAGCACCTTCAGGGGAAAGGGGGAAGAGAGTCAGCACCTTCAGGGGGAAGGGGGAAGAGAGTCAGCACCTTCAGGGGAAAGGGGGAGAGAGTCAGCACCTTCAGGGGAAAGGGGGAAGAGAGTCAGCACCTTCAGGGAATGGGGGAGAGAGTCAGCACCTTCAGGGGAAAGGGGGAAGAGAGTCAGCACCTTCAGGGGAAAGGGGGAAGAGAGTCAGCACCTTCAGGGGAAAGGGGGAGAGAGTCAGCACCTTCAGGGGAAAGGGGGAAGAGAGTCAGCATCTTCAGGGGAAAGGGGGAAGAGAGTCAGCACCTTCAGGGGAAAGGGGGAAGAGAGTCAGCACCTTCATGGAAAGGGGGAAGAGAGTCAGCACCTTCAGGGAATGGGGGAGAGTGTCAGCACCTTCAGGGGAAAGAGAGTCAGCAACTTCAGGGGGAAGGGAGTCAGCACCTTCAGGGGAATGGGGGAGAGAGGTAGCACCTTCAGGAGAAAGGGGGAAGAGAATCAGCACCTTCAGGGAATGGGGGAGAGAGTCAGCACCTTCAGGGGAAAGGGGGAAGAGAATCAGCACCTTCAGGGAATGGGGGAGAGAGTCAGCACCTTCAGGAGAAAGGGGGAAGAGAATCAGCACCTTCAGGGAATGGGGGAGAGAGTCAGCACCTTCAGGGGAAAGGGGGAAGAGAATCAGCACCTTCTGGGAATGGGGGAGAGAGTCAGCACCTTCAGGAGAAAGTGCGAAGAGAATCAGCACCTTCAGGGAATGGGGGAAGAGAGTCAGCACCAATAGGTGAAAGGGGGAAGAGAGTCAGCACCTTAAGGGGGAAGGGATTCAGCTCCTTCAAGTGAAAGGGGGAAGAGAGTCAGCACCTTCAGGGGAAAGGGGGAAGAGAGTCAGCACCTTCAGGGAAAAGGGGGAAGAGAGTCCGCACCTTCAGGGAAAGGGGGAAGAGTGTCAGCACCTTCAGGGGAAACGGGGAAGAGAGTCAGCACCTTCAGGGGAAAGGGGGAAGAGAATCAGCACCTTCAGGGAATGGGGGAGAGAGTCAGCACCTTCAGGAGAAAGGGGGAAGAGAATCAGCACCTTCAGGGGAAAGGGGGAAGAGAGTCAGCACCTTCAGGGAAAGGGGGAAGAGAATCAGCACCTTCAGGGGAAAGGGGGAAGAGAGTCAGCATCTTAAGGGGGAAGGAAGTCAGCTCCTTCAAGGGAAAGGGGGAAGAGTGTCAGCACCTTCAGGGGAAAGGGGGAAGAGAGACAGCAACTTCAGGAGGAAGGGAGTCAGCACCTTCAGGGAATGGGGGAGAGAGTCAGCACCTTCAGGGGAAAGGGGGAAGAGAGTCAGCAACTTCAGGGGGAATGGAGTCAGCACCTTCAGGGGAAAGGGGGAAGAGAGTCAGCACCATCAGGGGAAAGTGGGAAGAGATTCAGCACCTTCAGGGAAAGGGGCAGAGTGTCAGCACCTTCAGGGAATGGGGGAGAGAGTCAGCACCTTCAGGGGAAAGGGGGTAGAGAGTCAGCACCTGAAGGGGGAAGAGAGTCAGCACCTTCAGGGGAAAGGGGGAGAGAGTCAGCACCTTCAGGGGAAAGGGGGAAGAGAGTCAGCACCTTCAGGGAATGGGGGAGAGAGTCAGCTCCTTCAAGGGAAAGGGGGAAGAGAGTCAGCATCTTCAGGGGAAAGGGGGAAGAGAGTCAGCACCTTCAGGGGAAAGGGAGAAGAGAGTCAGCACCTTCAGGGAATGGGGGAGAGTGTCTGCACCTTCAGGGGAAAGGGGGAAGAGAGTCAGCAACTTCAGGGGAAAGGGGGAAGAGAGTCAGCACCTTCAGGGGAAAGGGAGAAGAGAGTCAGCACCTTCAGGGGAAAGGGGGAAGAGAGTCAGCATCTTCAGGGGAAAGGGGGAAGAGAGTCAGCACCTTCAGGGGAAAGGGGGAAGAGAGTCAGCACCTTCAGGGGAAAGGGGGAGAGAGTCAGCACCTTCAGGGGAAAGGGGGAAGAGAGTCAGCACCTTCAGGGAATGGGGGAGAGAGTCAGCTCCTTCAAGGGAAAGGGGGAAGAGAGTCAGCATCTTCAGGGGAAAGCGGGAAGAGAGTCAGCACCTTCAGGGGAAAGGGAGAAGAGAGTCAGCACCTTCAGGGAATGGGGGAGAGTGTCTGCACCTTCAGGGGAAAGGGGAAGAGAGTCAGCAACTTCAGTGGGAAGGGAGTCAGCACCTTCAGGGGAATGGGGGAGAGAGTCAGCACCTTCAGGAGAAAGGGGGAAGAGAATCAGCACCTTCAGGGAATGGGGGAGAGAGTCAGCACCTTCAGGGGAAAGGGGGAAGAGAATCAGCACCTTCAGGGAATGGGGGAGAGAGTCAGCACCTTCAGGAGAAAGGGGGAAGAGAATCAGCACCTTCAGGGAATGGGGGAGAGAGTCAGCACCTTCAGGGGAAAGGGGGAAGAGAATCAGCACCTTCAGGGAATGGGGGAGAGAGTCAGCACCTTCAGGAGAAAGGGCGAAGAGAAGCAGCACCTTCAGGGAATGGGGGAAGAGAGTCAGCACCTTTAGGGGAAAGGGGGAAGAGAGTCAGCACCTTAAGGGGGAAGGGAGTCAGCTCCTTCAGTGAAAGGGGGAAGAGAGTCAGCACCTTCAGGGGAAAGGGGGAAGAGAGTCAGCTCCTTCAGGGAAAGGGGGAAGAGAGTCAGCACCTTCAGGGAATGGGGGAGAGTGTCAGCACCTTCAGGGGAAAGGGGGAAGAGAGTCAGCATCTTCAGGGAAAAGGGGGAAGAGAGTCAGCACCTTCAGGGGAAAGGGGGAAGAGAGTCAGCACCTTCAGGGGAAAGGGGGAGAGAGTCAGCACCTTCAGGGGAAAGGGGGAAGAGAGTCAGCATCTTCAGGGGAAAGGGGGAAGAGAGTCAGCACCTTCAGGGGAAAGGGGGAAGAGAGTCAGCACCTTCATGGAAAGGGGGAAGAGAGTCAGCACCTTCAGGGAATGGGGGAGAGTGTCAGCACCTTCAGGGGAAAGAGAGTCAGCAACTTCAGGGGGAAGGGAGTCAGCACCTTCAGGGGAATGGGGGAGAGAGTCAGCACCTTCAGGAGAAAGGGGGAAGAGAATCAGCACCTTCAGGGAATGGGGGAGAGAGTCAGCACCTTCAGGGAATGGGGGAGAGAGTCAGCACCTTCAGGGAATGGGGGAGAGAGTCAGCACCTTCAGGAGAAAGGGCGAAGAGGATCAGCACCTTCTGGGAATGGGGGAAGAGAGTCAGCACCTATAGGGGAAAGGGGGAAGAGAGTCAGCACCTTAAGGGGAAAGGGGGAAGAGAGTCAGCATCTTCAGGGGAAAGGGGGAAGAGAGTCAGCACCTTCAGGGGAAAGGGGGAAGAGAGTCAGCACCTTCAGGGGAAAGGGGGAAGAGAGTCAGCATCCTCAGGGGAAAGGGGGAAGAGAGTCAGCACCTTCAGGGGAAAGGGGGAAGAGAGTCAGCACCTTCAGGAGAAAGGGGGAAGAGAATCAGCACCTTCAGGGGAAAGGGGGAAGAGAGTCAGCACCTTCAGGGAAAGGGGGAAGAGAATCAGCAACTTCAGGGGAAAGGGGGAAGAGAGTCAGCACCTTCAGGGAATGGGGGAGAGAGTCAGCTCCTTCAAGGGAAAGGGGGAAGAGAGTCAGCATCTTCAGGGGAAAGCGGGAAGAGAGTCAGCACCTTCAGGGGAAAGGGAGAAGAGAGTCAGCACATTCAGGGAATGGGGGAGAGTGTCTGCACCTTCAGGGGAAAGGGGGAAGAGAGTCAGCAACTTCAGGGGGAAGGGAGTCAGCACCTTCAGGGGAATGGGGGAGAGAGTCAGCACCTTCAGGAGAAAGGGGGAAGAGAATCAGCACCTTCAGGGAATGGGGGAGAGAGTCAGCACCTTCAGGGGAAAGGGGGAAGAGAATCAGCACCTTCAGGGAATGGGGGAGAGAGTCAGCACCTTCAGGAGAAAGGGGGAAGAGAATCAGCACCTTCAGGGAATGGGGGAGAGAGTCAGCACCTTCAGGGGAAAGGGGGAAGAGAATCAGCACCTTCAGGGAATGGGGGAGAGAGTCAGCACCTTCAGGAGAAAGGGCGAAGAGAATCAGCACCTTCAGGGAATGGGGGAAGAGAGTCAGCAACTTTAGGGGAAAGGGGGAAGAGAGTCAGCACCTTAAGGGGGAAGGGAGTCAGCTCCTTCAAGGGAAAGGGGGAGGAGAGTCAGCACCTTCAGTGAAAGGGGGAAGAGAGTCAGCACCTTCAGGGGAAAGGGGGAAGAGAGTCAGCTACTTCAGGGAAAGGGGGAAGAGAGTCAGCACCTTCAGGGAATGGGGGAGAGTGTCAGCACCTTCAGGGGAAAGGGGGAAGAGAGTCAGCATCTTCAGGGGAAAGGGGGAAGAGAGTCAGCACCTTCAGGGGAAAGGGGGAAGAGAGTCAGCACCTTCAGGGGAAAGGGGGAGAGAGTCAGCACCTTCAGGGGAAAGGGGGAAGAGAGTCAGCATCTTCAGGGGAAAGGGGGAAGAGAGTCAGCACCTTCAGGGGAAAGGGGGAAGAGAGTCAGCACCTTCATGGAAAGGGGGAAGAGAGTCAGCACCTTCAGGGAATGGGGGAGAGTGTCAGCACCTTCAGGGGAAAGAGAGTCAGCAACTTCAGGGGGAAGGGAGTCAGCACCTTCAGGGGAATGGGGGAGAGAGTCAGCACCTTCAGGAGAAAGGGGGAAGAGAATCAGCACCTTCAGGGAATGGGGGAGAGAGTCAGCACCTTCAGGGAATGGGGGAGAGAGTCAGCACCTTCAGGGGAAACGGGGAAGAGAATCAGCACCTTCAGGGAATGGGGGAGAGAGTCAGCACCTTCAGGAGAAAGGGCGAAGAGGATCAGCACCTTCAGGGAATGGGGGAAGAGAGTCAGCACCTATAGGGGAAAGGGGGAAGAGAGTCAGCACCTTAAGGGGTAAGGGAGTCAGCTCCTTCAAGTGAAAGGGGGAAGAGAGTCAGCACCTTCAGGGGAAAGGTGGAAGAGAGTCAGCACCTTCAGGGGAAAGGGGGAAGAGAGTCAGCATCTTCAGGGGAAAGGGGGAAGAGAGTCAGCACCTTCAGGGGAAAGGGGGAAGAGAGTCAGCACCTTCAGGAGAAAGGGGGAAGAGAATCAGCACCTTCAGGGGAAAGGGGGAAGAGAGTCAGCACCTTCAGGGAAAGGGGGAAGAGAATCAGCACCTTCAGGGGAAAGGGGGAAGAGAGTCAGCATCTTAAGGGGGAAGGAAGTCAGCTCCTTCAAGGGAAAGGGGGAAGAGTGTCAGCACCTTCAGGGGAAAGGGGGAAGAGAGTCAGCACCTTCAGGGAATGGGGGAGAGAGTCAGCACCTTCAGGGGAAAGGGGGAAGAGAGTCAGCATCTTCAGGGGAAAGGGGGAAGAGAGTCAGCACCTTCAGGGGAAAGGGGGAAGAGAGTCAGCACCTTCAGGGGAAAGGGGGAGAGAGTCAGCACCTTCAGGGGAAACGGGGAAGAGAGTCAGCACCTTCAGGGAATGGGGGAGAGAGTCAGTTCCTTCAAGGGAAAGGGGGAAGAGAGTCAGCATCTTCAGGGGAAAGGGGGAAGAGAGTCAGCACCTTCAGGAGAAAGGGGGAAGAGAATCAGCACCTTCAGGGAATGGGGGAGAGAGTCAGCACCTTCAGGGGAAAGGGGGAAGAGAATCAGCACCTTCAGGGAATGGGGGAGAGAGTCAGCACCTTCAGGAGAAAGGGGGAAGAGAATCAGCACCTTCAGGGAATGGGGGAGAGAGTCAGCACCTTCAGGGGAAAGGGGGAAGAGAATCAGCACCTTCAGGGAATGGGGGAGAGAGTCAGCACCTTCAGGAGAAAGGGCGAAGAGAATCAGCACCTTCAGGGAATGGGGGAAGAGAGTCAGCACCTTTAGGGGAAAGGGGGAAGAGAGTCAGCACCTTAAGGGGGAAGGGAGTCAGCTCCTGCAAGGGAAAGGGGGAAGAGAGTCAGCACCTTCAGGGGAAAGGGGGAAGAGAGTCAGCACCTTCAGGGGAAAGGGGGAAGAGAGTCAGCTCCTTCAGGGAAAGGGGGAAGAGAGTCAGCACCTTCAGGGAAATGGGGGAGAGTGTCAGCACCTTCAGGGGAAAGGGGGAAGAGAGTCAGCATCTTCAGGGGAAAGGGGGAAGAGAGTCAGCACCTTCAGGGGAAAGGGGGAAGAGAGTCAGCACCTTCAGGGGAAAGGGGGAGAGAGTCAGCACCTTCAGGGGAAAGGGGGAAGAGAGTCAGCATCTTCAGGGGAAAGGGGGAAGAGAGTCAGCACCTTCAGGGGAAAGGGGGAAGAGAGTCAGCACCTTCATGGAAAGGGGGAAGAGAGTCAGCACCTTCAGGGAATGGGGGAGAGTGTCAGCACCTTCAGGGGAAAGAGACTCAGCAACTTCAGGGGGAAGGGAGTCAGCACCTTCAGGGGAATGGGGGAGAGAGTCAGCACCTTCAGGAGAAAGGGGGAAGAGAATCAGCACCTTCAGGGAATGGGGGAGAGAGTCAGCACCTTCAGGGGAAAGGGGGAAGAGAATCAGCACCTTCAGGGAATGGGGGAGAGAGTCAGCACCTTCAGGAGAAGGGCGAAGAGGATCAGCACCTTCAGGGAATGGGGGAAGAGAGTCAGCACCTATAGGGGAAAGGGGGAAGAGAGTCAGCACCTTAAGGGGTAAGGGAGTCAGCTCCTTCAAGTGAAAGGGGGAAGAGAGTCAGCACCTTCAGGGGAAAGGGGGAAGAGAGTCAGCACCTTCAGGGGAAAGGGGGAAGAGAGTCAGCATCTTCAGGGGAAAGGGGGAAGAGAGTCAGCACCTTCAGGGGAAAGGGGGAAGAGAGTCAGCACCTTCAGGAGAAAGGGGGAAGAGAATCAGCACCTTCAGGGGAAAGGGGGAAGAGAGTCAGCTGCTTCAGGGAAAGGGGGAAGAGAATCAGCACCTTCAGGGGAAAGGGGGAAGAGAGTCAGCACCTTCAGGGAAAGGGGGAAGAGAATCAGCACCTTCAGGGGAAAGGGGGAAGAGAGTCAGCATCTTAAGGGGGAAGGAAGTCAGCACCTTCAGGGAATGAGGGAGAGAGTCAGCACCTTCAGGGGAAAGGGGGAAGAGAGTCAGCAACTTCAGGGGAAAGGGGGAGAGTGTCAGCACCTTCAGGGAATGGGGGAGAGAGTCAGCACCTTCAGGGGAAAGTGGGAATAGATTCAGCACCTTCAGGGAAAGGGGGAGATTGTCAGCACCTTCAGGGAATGGGGGAGAGAGTCAGCACCATCAGGGGAAAGTGGGAATAGATTCAGCACCTTCAGGGAAAGGGGGAGAGTGTCAGCACCTTCAGGGGAAAGTGGCAAGAGATTCAGCACCTTCAGGGAAAGGGGGAGAGTGTCAGCACCTTCAGGGAATGGGGAAGAGAGTCAGCACCTTCAGGGGAAAGGGGGTAGAGAGTCAGCACCTGAAGGGGGAAGAGAGTCAGCACCTTCAGGGGAAAGGGGGAAGAGAGTCAGCAACTTCAGGAGGAAGGGAGTCAGCTCCATCAGGGGAAAGGGGGAAGAGAGTCAGCACCTTCAGGGGAAGGGTGAGAGTCAGCACCTTCAGAGGAAAGGGGGTAAGAGTGTCAGCACCTTCAGGGGAAGGTGGGAAGAGAGTCAGCACCTTCTGGGGAAAGGGGGAAGAGAGTCAGAACCTTCAGGGGAAAGGGGGAAGAGAGTCAGCACCTTCAGGGGAAAGGGGGAAGAGAGTCAGCACCTTAAGGGAATGGGGGAGAGAGTCAGCACCTTCAGGGGAAAGGGGGAAGAGAATCAGCACTTTAAGGGGGAAGGGAGTCAGCTCCTTCAAGGGAAAGGGAGAAGAGAGTCAGCACCTTCAGGGGAAAGGGGGAAGAGAGTCAGCACCTTCAGGGAATGGCGGAGAGAGTCAGCACCTTCAGGGGAAAGGGGGAAGAGAATCAGCACCTTCAGGGAATCGGGGAGAGAGTCAGCACCTTCAGGGGAATGGGGGAGAGAGTCAGCCCCTTCAGGGGAAAGGGGGAGAGAGTCAGCACCTTCAGGGGAAAGGGGGAAGAGAGTCAGCACCTTCAGAGGAAAGGGGGAAGAGAGTCAGCACCTTCAGGGGAAAGGGGGAGAGAGTCAGCACCTTCAGGGGAAAGGGGGAAGAGAGTCAGCACCTTCTGGGGAAAGGGGGAGAGAGTCAGCACCTTCAGGGGAAAGGGGGAAGAGAGTCAGCACCTTCAGAGGAAAGGGGGAAGAGAGTCAGAACCTTCAGGGGAAAGGGGGAAGAGAGTCAGCACCTTCAGGGGAAAGGGGGAGAGAGTCAGCACCTTCAGGGGAAAGGGGGAAGAGAGTCAGCACCTTAAGGGGGAAGGGGGAAGAGAGTCAGCACCTTCAGGGGAAAGGGGGAGAGAGTCAGCACCTTCAGGGGAAAGGGGGAAGAGAGTCAGCACCTTCAGGGAATGGGGGAGAGAGTCAGCTCCTTCAAGGGAAAGGGGGAAGAGAGTCAGCATGTTCAGGGGAAAGGGGGAAGAGAGTCAGCACCTTCAGGGGAAAGGGAGAAGAGAGTCAGCACCTTCAGGGAATGGGGGTGAGTGTCAGCACCTTCAGGGGAAAGGGGGAAGAGTGTCAGCAACTTCAGGGGGAAGGGAGTCAGCACCTTCAGGGGAATGGGGGAGAGAGTCAGCACCTTCAGGAGAAAGGGGGAGGAGAATCAGCACCTTCAGGGAATGGGGGTGAGAGTCAGCACCTTCAGGGGAAAGGGGGAAGAGAATCAGCACCTTCAGGGAATGGGGGAGAGAGTCAGCACCTTCAGGAGAAAGGGGGAAGAGAATCAGCACCTTCAGGGAATGAGGGCGAGAGTCAGCACCTTCAGGGGAAAGGGGGAAGAGAATCAGCACCTTCAGGGAATGGGGGAGAGAGTCAGCACCTTCAGGAGAAAGGGGGAAGAGAATCAGCACCTTCAGGGAATGGGGAGAGAGTCAGCACCTTCAGGAGAAAGGGGGAAGAGAATCAGCACCTTCAGGGAATGAGGGCGAGAGTCAGCACCTTCAGAGGAAAGGGGGTAGAGAATCAGCACCTTCAGGGAATGGGGGAGAGAGTCAGCACCTTCAGGAGAAAGGGGGAAGAGAATCAATACCTTCAGGGAATGAGGGCGAGAGTCAGCACCTTCAGGGGAGAGGGGGAAGAGAATCAGCACCTTCAGGGAATGGGGGAGAGAGTCAGCACCTTCAGGGGAAAGGGGGAAGAGAATCAGCACCTTCAGGGAATGGGGGAGAGAGTCAGCACCTTTAGGGGAAAGGGGGAAGAGAATCAGCACCTTCAGGGAATGGGGGAGAGAGTCAGCACCTTCAGGAGAAAGGGCGAAGAGAATCAGCACCTTAAGGGGGTAGGGAGTCACCACCTTCAGGGAAAGGGGGAAGAGCGTCAGCACCTTCAGGGAATGGGGGAGAGTGTCAGCACCTTCAGGGGAAAGGGGGAAGAGAATCAGCACCTTCAGGGAATGGGGGAGAGAGTGAGCACCTTCAGGAGAAAGGGGGAAGAGAATCAGCACCTTCAGGGAATGGGGAGAGAGTCAGCACCTTCAGGAGAAAGGGGGAAGAGAATCAGCACCTTCAGGGAATGGGGGAGAGAGTCAGCACCTTCAGGAGAAAGGGGGAAGAGAATCAGCACCTTCAGGGAATGAGGGCGAGAGTCAGCACCTTCAGGGGAAAGGGGGAAGAGAATCAGCACCTTCAGGGAATGAGGGCGAGAGTCAGCACCTTCAGGGGAAAGGGGGAAGAGAATCAGCACCTTCAGGGAAAGGGGGAAGAGCGTCAGCACCTTCAGGGAATGGGGGTGAGTGTCAGCACCTTCAGGGGAAAGGGGGAAGAGAGTCAGCAACTTCAGGGGGAAGGGAGTCAGCACCTTCAGGGGAATGGGGGAGAGAGTCAGCACCTTCAGGAGAAAGGGGGAAGAGAATCAGCACCTTCAGGGAATGGGGGAGAGAGTCAGCACCTTCAGGGGAAAGGGGGAAGAGAATCAGCACCTTCAGGGAATGGGGGAGAGAGTCAGCACCTTCAGGAGAAAGGGGGAAGAGAATCAGCACCTTCAGGGAATGAGGGCGAGAGTCAGCACCTTCAGGGGAAAGGGGGAAGAGAATCAGCACCTTCAGGGAATGGGGGAGAGAGTCAGCACCTTCAGGAGAAAGGGGGAAGAGAATCAGCACCTTCAGGGAATGAGGGCGAGAGTCAGCACCTTCAGGGGAAAGGGGGAAGAGAATCAGCACCTTCAGGGAATGAGGGCGAGAGTCAGCACCTTCAGGGGAAAGGGGGAAGAGAATCAGCACCTTCAGGGAATGGGGGAGAGAGTCAGCACCTTCAGGGGAAAGGGGGAAGAGAATCAGCACCTTCAGGGAATGGGGGAGAGAGTCAGCACCTTTAGGGGAAAGGGGGAAGAGAATCAGCACCTTCAGGGAATGGGGGAGAGAGTCAGCACCTTCAGGAGAAAGGGCGAAGAGAATCAGCACCTTAAGGGGGTAGGGAGTCAGCACCTTCAGGGAAAGGGGGAAGAGCGTCAGCACCTTCAGGGAATGGGGGAGAGTGTCAGCACCTTCAGGGGAAAGGGGGAAGAGAATCAGCACCTTCAGGTAATGGGGGAGAGAGTGAGCACCTTCAGGAGAAAGGGGGAAGAGAATCAGCACCTTCAGGGGAAAGGGGGAAGAGAGTCAGCACCTTCAGGGAAAGGGGGAAGAGAATCAGCACCTTCAGGGAATGGGGGAGAGAGTCAGCACCTTCAGGAGAAAGGGCGAAGAGAATCAGCACCTTCAGGGAATGGGGGAAGAGAGTCAGCACCTTTAGGGTAAAGGGGGAAGAGAGCCAGCACCTTAAGGGGGAAGGGAGTCAGCTCCTTCAAGGGAAAGGGGGAAGAGAGTCAGCACCTTCAGGGGAAAGGGGGAAGAGAGTCAGCACCTTCAGGGGAAAGGGGGAAGAGAGTCAGCACCTTCAGGGAAAGGGGGAAGAGAGTCAGCACCTTCAGGGAATGGGGGAGAGTGTCAGCACCTTCAGGGGAAAGGGGGAAGAGAGTCAGCACCTTCAGGGGAAAGGGGGAAGAGAATCAGCACCTTCAGGGATTGGGGGAGAGAGTCAGCACCTTCAGGAGAAAGGGGGAAGAGAATCACCACCTTCAGGGGAAAGGGGGAAGAGAGTCAGCACCTTCAGGGAAAGGGGGAAGAGAATCAGCACCTTCAGGGGATAGGGGGAAGAGAGTCAGCACCTTAAGGGGGAAGGGAGTCAGCTCCTTCAAGGGAAAGGGGGAAGAGAGTCAGCACCTTCAGGGTAAAGGGGGAAGAGAGTCAGCAACTTCAGGAGGAAGGGAGTCAGCACCATCAGGGGAAAGGGGGAAGAGAGGCAGCACCTTCAGGGGAAGGGGAGAGATTCAGCACCTTCAGAGGAAAGGGGGTAAGAGTGTCTGCACCTTCAGGGGAAGGTGGGAAGAGTGTCAGCACCTTCAGGGCAAAGGGGGAAGAGAGTCAGCACCTTCAGGGGAAAGGGGGAAGAGAGTCAGCACCTTAAGGGGGAAGGGTGTCAGCTCCTTCAATGGAAAGGGGGAAGAGAGTCAGCACCTTCAGGGGAAAGGGGGAAGAGAGTCAGCACCTTCAGGGAATGGGGGAGAGAGTCAGCACCTTCAGGGGAAAGGGGGAAGAGAATCAGCACCTTCAGGGAATGGGGGAGAGAGTCAGCACCTTCAGGGGGATGGGGGAGAGAGTCAGCCCCTTCAGGGGAAAGGGGGAGAGAGTCAGCACTTCAGGGGAAAGGGGGAAGAGAGTCAGCACCTTCAGAGGAAAGGGGGAAGAGAGTCAGCACCTTCAGGGGAAAGGGGGAGAGAGTCAGCACCTTCAGGGGAAAGGGGGAGAGAGTCAGCACCTTCAGGGGAAAGGGGGAAGAGAGTCAGCACCTTCAGGGGGAAGGGGGAAGAGAGTCAGCACCTTCAGGGGAAAGGGGGAGAGAGTCAGCACCTTCAGGGGAAAGGGGGAAGAGAGTCAGCACCTTCAGAGGAAAGGGGGAAGAGAGTCAGCACCTTCAGGGGAAAGGGGGAAGAGAGTCAGCACCTTCAGGGGAAAGGGGGAGAGAGTCAGCACCTTCAGGGGAAAGGGGGAAGAGAGTCAGCACCTTCAGGGGGAAGGGGTAAGAGAGTCAGCACCTTCAGGGGAAAGGGGGAAGAGAGTCAGCACCTTCAGGGAATGGGGGAGAGAGTCAGCACCTTCAGGGGAAAGGGGGAAGAGAGTCAGCACCTTCAGGGAATGGGGGAGAGAGTCAGCACCTTCATGGGAAAGGGGGAAGAGAGTCAGCATCTTCAGGGGAAAGGGGGAAGAGAGTCAGCACCTTTAGGGGAAAGGGGGAAGAGAGTCAGCACCTTAAGGGGAAAGGGAGTCAGCTCCTTCAAGTGAAAGGGGAAAGAGAGTCAGCACCTTCAGGGGAAAGGGGTAAGAGAGTCAGCACCTTCAGGGGAAAGGGGGAAGAGAGTCAGCACCTTCAGGGAAAGGGGGAAGAGAGTCAGCACCTTCAGGGAATGGGGGAGAGTGTCAGCACCTTAAGGGGAAAGGGGGAAGAGAATCAGCACCTTCAGGGAAAGGGGGAAGAGAGTCAGCACCTTCAGGGAATGGGGGAGAGAGTCAGCACCTTCAGGAGAAAGGGGGAAGAGAATCAGCACCTTCAGGGGAAAGGGGGAAGAGAGTCAGCACCTTCAGGGAAAGGGGGAAGAGAATCAGCAGCTTCAGGGGAAAGGGGGAAGAGAGTCAGCACCTTAAGGGGGAAGGAAGTCAGCTCCTTCAAGGGAAAGGGGGAAGAGAGTCAGCACCTTCAGGGGAAAGGGGGAAGAGAGTCAGCAACTTCAGGAGGAAGGGAGTCAGCACCTTCAGGGGAAAGGGGGAGAGTGTCAGCACCTTCAGGGAATGGGGGAGAGAGTCAGCACCATCAGGAGAAAGTGGGAAGAGATTCAGCACCTTCAGGGAAAGGGGGAGAGTGTCAGCACCATCAAGGGAAAGTGGGAAGAGATTCAGCACCTTCAGGGAATGGGGGAGAGAGTCAGCACCTTCATGGGAAAGGGGGAAGATAGTCAGCATCTTCAGGGGAAAGGGGGAAGAGAGTCAGCACCTTCAGGGAAAGGGGGAAGAGAGTCAGCACCTTCAGGGAATGGGGGAGAGAGTCAGCACCATCAGGGGAAAGTGGGAAGAGATTCAGCACCTTCAGGGAAAGGGGGAGAGAGTCAGCACCTTCATGGGAAAGGGGGAAGAGAGTCAGCATCTTCAGGGGAAAGGGGGAAGAGAGTCAGCACCTTCAGGGAATGGGGGAGAGAGTCAGCACCTTCAGGGGAAAGTGGGAAGAGATTCAGCACCTTCAGGGAAAGTGGGAAGAGATTCAGCACCTTCAGGGAAAGGGGGAAGAGAGTCAGCACCTTCAGGGAATGGGGGAGAGAGTCAGCACCTTCAGGGGAAAGGGGGAAGAGAGTCAGCACCTTCAGGGAATGAGGGAGAGAGTCAGCACCTTCAGGGGAAAGTGGGAAGAGATTCAGCACCTTCAGGGAAAGGGGGAGAGAGTCAGCACCTTCAGGGAAAGGGGGAGAGTGTCAGCACCATCAAGGGAAAGTGGGAAGAGATTCAGCACCTTCAGGGAAAGGGGGAAGAGAGTCAGCACCTTCAGGGAATGGGGGAGAGAGTCAGCACCTTCAGGGAAAGGGGGAAGAGAGTCAGCACCTTCAGGGAATGGGGGAGAGAGTCAGCACCATCAGGGGAAAGTGGGAAGAGATTCAGCACCTTCAGGGAAAGGGGGAGAGAGTCAGCACCATCAGGGGAAAGTGGGAAGAGATTCAGCACCTTCAGGGAAAGGGGGAGAGTGTCAGCACCATCAAGGGAAAGTGGGAAGAGATTCAGCACCTTCAGGGAAAGGGGGAAGAGAGTCAGCACCTTCAGGGGAAAGGGGGAAGAGAGTCAGCACCTTCAGGGAATGGGGGAGAGAGTCAGCACCATCAGGGGAAAGTGGGAAGAGATTCAGCACCTTCAGGGAAAGGGGGAAGAGAGTCAGCACCTTCAGGGGAAAGGGGGAAGAGAGTCAGCACCTTCAGGGAATGGGGGAGAGAGTCAGCACCTTCATGGGAAAGGGGGAAGAGAGTCAGCATCTTCAGGGGAAAGGGGGAAGAGAGTCAGCACCTTCAGGGAATGGGGGAGAGAGTCAGCACCTTCATGGGAAAGGGGGAAGAGAGTCAGCATCTTCAGGGGAAAGGGGGAAGAGAGTCAGCACCTTTAGGGGAAAGGGGGAAGAGAGTCAGCACCTTAAGGGGAAAGGGAGTCAGCTCCTTCAAGTGAAAGGGGGAAGAGAGTCAGCACCTTCAGGGGAAAGGGGGAAGAGAGTCAGCACCTTCAGGGGAAAGGGGGAAGAGAGTCAGCACCTTCAGGGAAAGGGGGAAGAGAGTCAGCACCTTCAGGGAATGGGGGAGAGTGTCAGCACCTTCAGGGGAAAGGGGGAAGAGAGTCAGCACCTTCAGGGGAAAGGGGGAAGAGAATCAGCACCTTCAGGGAATGGGGGAGAGAGTCAGCACCTTCAGGAGAAAGGGGGAAGAGAATCAGCACCTTCAGGGAAAGGGGGAAGAGAATCAGCAGCTTCAGGGGAAAGGGGGAAGAGAGTCAGCACCTTAAGGGGGAAGGAAGTCAGCTCCTTCAAGGGAAAGGGGGAAGAGAGTCAGCACCTTCAGGAGGAAGGGAGTCAGCACCTTCAGGGAATGGGGGAGAGAGTCAGCACCTTCAGGGGAAAGGGGGAAGAGAGTCAGCAACTTCAGGGGGAATGGAGTCAGCACCTTCAGGGGAAAGGGGGAAGAGATTCAGCACCTTCAGGGAATGGGGGAGAGTGTCAGCACCTTCAGGGAAAGGGGGAGAGAGTCAGCACCATCAGGGGAAAGTGGGAATATATTCAGCACCTTCAGGGAAAGGGGGAGAGAGTCAGCACCATCAGGGGAAAGTGGGAATAGATTCAGCACCTTCAGGGAAAGGGGGAGAGTGTCAGCACCTTCAGGGAATGGGGGAGAGAGTCAGCACCTTCAGGGAAAGGGGGAGAGTGTCAGCACCATCAAGGGAAAGTGGGAAGAGATTCAGCACCTTCAGGGAAAGGGGGAGAGTGTCAGCACCATCAAGGGAAAGTGGGAAGAGATTCAGCACCTTCAGGGAAAGGGGGAAGAGAGTCAGCACCATCAGGGGAAAGGGGGAGAGTGTCAGCACCATCAGGGGAAAGTGGGAAGAGATTCAGCACCTTCAGGGAAAGGGGGAAGAGAGTCAGCATCTTCAGGGAATGGGGGAGAGAGTCAGCACCTTCAGGGGAAAGGGGGAAGAGAGTCAGCACCTTAAGGGGGAAGGGAGTCAGCTCCTTCAAGGGAAAGGGGGAAGAGAGTCAGCTCCTTCAAGGGAAAGGGGGAAGAGAGTCAGCACCTTCAGGGGAAAGGGGGAAGAGAGTCAGCACCTTCAGGGAATGGGGGAGAGAGTCAGCACCTTCAGGGGAAAGGGGGAAGAGAGTCAGCACCTTCAGGGGAAAGTGGGAAGAGATTCAGCACCTTCAAGGAATCGGGGAGAGTGTCAGCACCTTCAGGGGAAAGGGGGAAGAGAGTCAGCACCTTCAGGGAATGGGGGAGAGTGTCAGCACCATCAGGGGAAAGGGGGAAGAGAGTCAGCACCTTCAGGAGAAAGTGGGAAGAGATTCAGCACCTTCAGGGAATGGGGGAGAGTGTCAGCACCTTCAGGGGAAAGGGGGAAGAGAGTCAGCACCTTCAGGGAATGGGGGAGAGAGTCAGCTCCTTCAGGGGAAAGGGGGAAGAGAGTCAGCACCTTCAGGGGAAAGGGGGAAGAGAGTCAGCACCTTCAGGAGAAAGGGGGAAGAGAGTCAGCACCTTCAGGGAATGGGGGAGAGAGTCAGCTCCTTCAGGGGAAAGGGGGAAGAGAGTCAGTACCTTCAGGGGAAAGGGGGAAGAGAGTCAGCACCTTCAGAGGAAAGGGGGAAGAGAGTCAGCACCTTCAGGGGAAAGGGGGAAGAGAGTCAGCACCTTCAGGGGAAAGGGGGAGAGAGTCAGCACCTTCAGGGGAAAGGGGGAAGAGAGTCAGCACCTTCAGGGGGAAGGGGTAAGAGAGTCAGCACCTTCAGGGGAAAGGGGGAAGAGAGTCAGCACCTTCAGGGAATGGGGGAGAGAGTCAGCACCTTCAGGGGAAAGGGGGAAGAGAGTCAGCACCTTCAGGGAATGGGGGAGAGAGTCAGCACCTTCATGGGAAAGGGGGAAGAGAGTCAGCATCTTCAGGGGAAAGGGGGAAGAGAGTCAGCACCTTTAGGGGAAAGGGGGAAGAGAGTCAGCACCTTAAGGGGAAAGGGAGTCAGCTCCTTCAAGTGAAAGGGGAAAGAGAGTCAGCACCTTCAGGGGAAAGGGGTAAGAGAGTCAGCACCTTCAGGGGAAAGGGGGAAGAGAGTCAGCACCTTCAGGGAAAGGGGGAAGAGAGTCAGCACCTTCAGGGAATGGGGGAGAGTGTCAGCACCTTAAGGGGAAAGGGGGAAGAGAATCAGCACCTTCAGGGAAAGGGGGAAGAGAGTCAGCACCTTCAGGGAATGGGGGAGAGAGTCAGCACCTTCAGGAGAAAGGGGGAAGAGAATCAGCACCTTCAGGGGAAAGGGGGAAGAGAGTCAGCACCTTCAGGGAAAGGGGGAAGAGAATCAGCAGCTTCAGGGGAAAGGGGGAAGAGAGTCAGCACCTTAAGGGGGAAGGAAGTCAGCTCCTTCAAGGGAAAGGGGGAAGAGAGTCAGCACCTTCAGGGGAAAGGGGGAAGAGAGTCAGCAACTTCAGGAGGAAGGGAGTCAGCACCTTCAGGGGAAAGGGGGAGAGTGTCAGCACCTTCAGGGAATGGGGGAGAGAGTCAGCACCATCAGGAGAAAGTGGGAAGAGATTCAGCACCTTCAGGGAAAGGGGGAGAGTGTCAGCACCATCAAGGGAAAGTGGGAAGAGATTCAGCACCTTCAGGGAATGGGGGAGAGAGTCAGCACCTTCATGGGAAAGGGGGAAGATAGTCAGCATCTTCAGGGGAAAGGGGGAAGAGAGTCAGCACCTTCAGGGAAAGGGGGAAGAGAGTCAGCACCTTCAGGGAATGGGGGAGAGAGTCAGCACCATCAGGGGAAAGTGGGAAGAGATTCAGCACCTTCAGGGAAAGGGGGAGAGAGTCAGCACCTTCATGGGAAAGGGGGAAGAGAGTCAGCATCTTCAGGGGAAAGGGGGAAGAGAGTCAGCACCTTCAGGGAATGGGGGAGAGAGTCAGCACCTTCAGGGGAAAGTGGGAAGAGATTCAGCACCTTCAGGGAAAGTGGGAAGAGATTCAGCACCTTCAGGGAAAGGGGGAAGAGAGTCAGCACCTTCAGGGAATGGGGGAGAGAGTCAGCACCTTCAGGGGAAAGGGGGAAGAGAGTCAGCACCTTCAGGGAATGAGGGAGAGAGTCAGCACCTTCAGGGGAAAGTGGGAAGAGATTCAGCACCTTCAGGGAAAGGGGGAGAGAGTCAGCACCTTCAGGGAAAGGGGGAGAGTGTCAGCACCATCAAGGGAAAGTGGGAAGAGATTCAGCACCTTCAGGGAAAGGGGGAAGAGAGTCAGCACCTTCAGGGAATGGGGGAGAGAGTCAGCACCTTCAGGGAAAGGGGGAAGAGAGTCAGCACCTTCAGGGAATGGGGGAGAGAGTCAGCACCATCAGGGGAAAGTGGGAAGAGATTCAGCACCTTCAGGGAAAGGGGGAGAGAGTCAGCACCATCAGGGGAAAGTGGGAAGAGATTCAGCACCTTCAGGGAAAGGGGGAGAGTGTCAGCACCATCAAGGGAAAGTGGGAAGAGATTCAGCACCTTCAGGGAAAGGGGGAAGAGAGTCAGCACCTTCAGGGGAAAGGGGGAAGAGAGTCAGCACCTTCAGGGAATGGGGGAGAGAGTCAGCACCATCAGGGGAAAGTGGGAAGAGATTCAGCACCTTCAGGGAAAGGGGGAAGAGAGTCAGCACCTTCAGGGGAAAGGGGGAAGAGAGTCAGCACCTTCAGGGAATGGGGGAGAGAGTCAGCACCTTCATGGGAAAGGGGGAAGAGAGTCAGCATCTTCAGGGGAAAGGGGGAAGAGAGTCAGCACCTTCAGGGAATGGGGGAGAGAGTCAGCACCTTCATGGGAAAGGGGGAAGAGAGTCAGCATCTTCAGGGGAAAGGGGGAAGAGAGTCAGCACCTTTAGGGGAAAGGGGGAAGAGAGTCAGCACCTTAAGGGGAAAGGGAGTCAGCTCCTTCAAGTGAAAGGGGGAAGAGAGTCAGCACCTTCAGGGGAAAGGGGGAAGAGAGTCAGCACCTTCAGGGGAAAGGGGGAAGAGAGTCAGCACCTTCAGGGAAAGGGGGAAGAGAGTCAGCACCTTCAGGGAATGGGGGAGAGTGTCAGCACCTTCAGGGGAAAGGGGGAAGAGAGTCAGCACCTTCAGGGGAAAGGGGGAAGAGAATCAGCACCTTCAGGGAATGGGGGAGAGAGTCAGCACCTTCAGGAGAAAGGGGGAAGAGAATCAGCACCTTCAGGGAAAGGGGGAAGAGAATCAGCAGCTTCAGGGGAAAGGGGGAAGAGAGTCAGCACCTTAAGGGGGAAGGAAGTCAGCTCCTTCAAGGGAAAGGGGGAAGAGAGTCAGCACCTTCAGGAGGAAGGGAGTCAGCACCTTCAGGGAATGGGGGAGAGAGTCAGCACCTTCAGGGGAAAGGGGGAAGAGAGTCAGCAACTTCAGGGGGAATGGAGTCAGCACCTTCAGGGGAAAGGGGGAAGAGATTCAGCACCTTCAGGGAATGGGGGAGAGTGTCAGCACCTTCAGGGAAAGGGGGAGAGAGTCAGCACCATCAGGGGAAAGTGGGAATATATTCAGCACCTTCAGGGAAAGGGGGAGAGAGTCAGCACCATCAGGGGAAAGTGGGAATAGATTCAGCACCTTCAGGGAAAGGGGGAGAGTGTCAGCACCTTCAGGGAATGGGGGAGAGAGTCAGCACCTTCAGGGAAAGGGGGAGAGTGTCAGCACCATCAAGGGAAAGTGGGAAGAGATTCAGCACCTTCAGGGAAAGGGGGAGAGTGTCAGCACCATCAAGGGAAAGTGGGAAGAGATTCAGCACCTTCAGGGAAAGGGGGAAGAGAGTCAGCACCATCAGGGGAAAGGGGGAGAGTGTCAGCACCATCAGGGGAAAGTGGGAAGAGATTCAGCACCTTCAGGGAAAGGGGGAAGAGAGTCAGCATCTTCAGGGAATGGGGGAGAGAGTCAGCACCTTCAGGGGAAAGGGGGAAGAGAGTCAGCACCTTAAGGGGGAAGGGAGTCAGCTCCTTCAAGGGAAAGGGGGAAGAGAGTCAGCTCCTTCAAGGGAAAGGGGGAAGAGAGTCAGCACCTTCAGGGGAAAGGGGGAAGAGAGTCAGCACCTTCAGGGAATGGGGGAGAGAGTCAGCACCTTCAGGGGAAAGGGGGAAGAGAGTCAGCACCTTCAGGGGAAAGTGGGAAGAGATTCAGCACCTTCAAGGAATCGGGGAGAGTGTCAGCACCTTCAGGGGAAAGGGGGAAGAGAGTCAGCACCTTCAGGGAATGGGGGAGAGTGTCAGCACCATCAGGGGAAAGGGGGAAGAGAGTCAGCACCTTCAGGAGAAAGTGGGAAGAGATTCAGCACCTTCAGGGAATGGGGGAGAGTGTCAGCACCTTCAGGGGAAAGGGGGAAGAGAGTCAGCACCTTCAGGGAATGGGGGAGAGAGTCAGCTCCTTCAGGGGAAAGGGGGAAGAGAGTCAGCACCTTCAGGGGAAAGGGGGAAGAGAGTCAGCACCTTCAGGAGAAAGGGGGAAGAGAGTCAGCACCTTCAGGGAATGGGGGAGAGAGTCAGCTCCTTCAGGGGAAAGGGGGAAGAGAGTCAGTACCTTCAGGGGAAAGGGGGAAGAGAGTCAGTACCTTCAGGGGAAAGGGGGAAGAGAGTCAGCACCATCAGGGGAAAGGGGGAAGAGAGTCAGTACCTTCAGGGGAAAGGGGGAAGAGAGTCAGCACCTTCAGGGGAAAGGGGGAAGAGAGTCAGCACCTTCAGAGGAAAGGGGGTAAGAGTGTCACCACCTTCAGGGTAAATGGGTAGAGAGCACCTTCAGGGGAAAGGGGGAAGAGAGTCAGCACCTTCAGGGGAAGCGGAGAGTGTTAGTACCTTCAGGGGAAAGGGGGAAGAGAGTCAGCACCTTCAGAGGAAAGGGGGAAGAGAGTCAGCACCTTCAGGGGAAAGGGGGAAGAGAGTCAGCACCTTCAGGGGAAAGGGGGAAGAGTGTCAGCACCTTCAGGGGAAGGGGAGAGTGTTAGTACCTTCAGGGGAAAGGGGGAAGAGAGTCAGCACCTTCAGGGAAAGGGGGAAGAGAGTCAGCACCTTCAGGGGAAGGGGAGAGTGTTAGTACCTTCAGAGGAAAGGGGGAAGAGAGTCACCATCTTCAGGGGAAAGGGGGAAGAGAGTCAGCACCTTCAGGGGAAAGGGGGAAGAGAGTCAGCACCTTCAGGGGAAGGGGAGAGTGTTAGTACCTTCAGAGGAAAGGGGGAAGAGAGTCACCATCTTCAGGGGAAAGGGGGAAGAGAGTCAGCACCTTCAGGGGAAAGGGGTAAGAGAGTCAGCACCTTCAGGGGAAGGGGAGAGAGAGTCACCACCTTCAGGGGAAAGGGGGAAGAGAGTCAGCTCCTTCAGGGGAAAGGGGGAAGAGAGTCAGCACCTTCAGGGAAAGGGGGAAGAGCGTCAGCACCTTCAGTGGGAAGGGGGAAGAGAGTCAGCACCTTCAGTGGGAAGGGGGAGAGAGTCAGCACCTTCAGGGGAAGGGGAGAGTGTCAGCACCTTCAGGGAATGGGGGAGAGAGTCAGCGCCTTCAGGGAAGGGGGGAGACAGTCAGAACCTACAGGGGAGGGGGAGAGAGAGTCAGCACCTTCAGGGGAGGGGGTAGACAGTCAGAACCTACAGGGGAGGGGGAGAGAGAGTCAGCACCTTCAGGGAAGGGGGGAGACAGTCAGAACCTACAAGGGAGGGGGAGGGAGAGTCAGCACCTTCAGGGGAGGGGGTAGACAGTCAGAACCTACAGGGGAGGGGGAGAGAGAGTCAGCACCTTCAGGGGAGGGGGGAGACAGTCAGAACCTACAGGGGAGGGGGAGGGAGAGTCAGCACCTTCAGGGGAAGCAAAAAGCTAAAGAATTTCATCCTTTTTCTGTTTAATGGATGACATTATTTTGTTGTACAGTTGACATGAATAGAGAACAATCTAATAACTAGTTGATATCTGGTGTGTTAACGAGAATCACTCCCGAGGCACAGGAAGTGTGTGTTCAGAGT
This sequence comes from Heterodontus francisci, assembly GCF_036365525.1. NCBI lineage: Eukaryota > Metazoa > Chordata > Chondrichthyes > Heterodontiformes > Heterodontidae > Heterodontus > Heterodontus francisci. Next base: position 83,654,716 of record NC_090388.1, read on the forward strand.
AGGGAGCAGGCTCGGGAATGCGTTGTGTTCGGACACTGGGCCCCAGTTTGTGGGCCTTTTGAGGTCACTCTGCTGGCGTCGCTGGGTCCAGTAGTGTATACTATCCTCGAGCCTTTGCCCTCTCTGGATCGCACATGGCAGGTGGCCTTGATGTTCCTGAGCGGATTATAACTGGGATCAACAGCTGCTGGGCACATCAGTCTCTCCCTGATGAGGTATCCCAGTCTCGTGCTGGCCACCATCCCGCCTGGAGTTGGCACTATTCTGGTTACCTCTGCATACACGTACTGTACTGTCAAGAGTGAGCCTGCAGAATGCAAAGAAACATCAGCAAACATCTCCCCAATTCTTCCACTGCGACTAGCTTTCAGAGTCTGGGCTGGGCCTTAGCTTACCTTGTGAGAGATTTCTGCTGCTTAAGGTGTTTGTGTTAAATTCCCGACCAAACTATATTAACACTGATGGCAGCCACATTAAAAGTAAGTGGTTAATGAGACAGGAACTGTACGTAAACACATTGACCAGCATGCTACATACACACAGAGGAAATGGGTTTCTCATATAACTCGGTGGCTCAGCAGTAGCACTCTCATCTCTCAGTCAGCATGTTGTGAGCATTACCTTCCCACCACCTTTTTCAACCCCTTTCTCTAAATTGCTGGACAGCTTGTCTGACATCCAATACTGGATGAGCAGAAATTTTCTCCAATGAAATATTGGGAAGACTGAAGCCTTTGACTGGGATTTTCTCAGCCTCTTGAAGTTGGGTTTAGAGGCAGGAGGGGGCCCAGAAAATTAGAAAGAGAAGTGTCGGACCGTCTCCCTGACATCTTTCCGCCTCAGTGTGCTTTTCCAAGAGGTGGATTCACAGAGTTGATGGCGTCCCAACCAGCAGCAGTGGGAAGCCAAATAGGCAGTTAAAGAACCAATTCGCTCAAATTTTACAACATCATTGCATATTCAGCAGGTCACATAAACACCCCACACTGTGTCCGCACCCCAGCAAGTAAGAGCAGGCAGCTCCCAGCAGGAGGGGGAGGCTGTGTTACAGCTGAAGATATTTAAATGATACCGGCAGGAAATGGCAAGGCTGCTGTCTTCATATATCACATTGAGCGTGGAGATTCTGGAGCCAGATGTACCCGATTGTCAGGAGCCTAATGAGGTCTTAGTCTCTCCTCGATATTGAGAGTGGCCCCATTTGTTTCCTGCTTGGGCCTCAGCAATGCTCCCACTGATCACACAGTAAGGGCTGCCAGTCTCCCTTGCGCTGGACCGCACTGTATTCAACCCCTGCCTCTGGAACTCCCCTGTCATCCCTAACTGGATAGTGGACGCAGAGGCGTCCTGCTAATTGCTGCCTCCCGAAAAATTAAGCCAGTGGGGGTGCCGCAGAAGTAAGCGAGATCAGTACCCAGAAATAGTCCCACCTTGAGAATGTTGTTTTATCTTGGGAAAAATCGGCTTCAGATCCTGCTACAAATTCCTCTCCCTCACCACTGACTCCATACCTCTCCCTATCTGAGGCTGAACCAGACTGTTCGCAGCCTCTGTGTCCCATTTGACCCTGAGATGAACATTAAACTATGTATCTGCACTTTCACTATAGCCTCCTATTTCCACCTCCATAACGTTGCCCGACTCCACCCCTGCCTCAGCTCTTCTGCTGCTGAAACCCTCATTCATGCCTTTGACTCGACTATTCTAATGCACTCCTGGGTGGCCTCCCATGTTCTACCCTTTGTAGACTTGAGGCCATCCAAAACTCTGCTGCCCATGTCCTAAGTTGCTCCAAATTCCATTCACCCATCTCATCCTTACTTTCAAATCCCTCCAGGGCCTCTCCCTATCTCTCTAATCTCCATCTTTACAACTCAAAGATCTCTGCGTTCCTCTAACTCTGGCCTCTTGAGCAACCCTGATTTTAATTACTCCATTGGCGGCCATGCCTTCAGCTACCTGGGCCCCAAGTTCTGGAATTCCCTCCCTAAACCTCTGCACCTCTCTACCTCGCTTTCCTCATTGAAGACACTTCTTAAAATCTATCTCTTTGGCCAAACTTTTGGTCATCTGCCCCAATATCTCCTGATGTGGTTCAGTGTCAAATTGTGTTTTATAATGGCCTTGTGAAATGATTTGGGACATTTTATTATGTAAAAGGTGCTATATAAATACAAGTTGATGTTGTTGTTGTTCAGGTCCCACTCCAGAGCATATCATCCAGGCCAGTAGTCCGCTGCCAGTGCTGAGGTGGTGCTGTACCATCAGAGCTGCAGCACTAACTGAGTTTTGCTTTGCTGGAGGCGGTACTGAAGGAGTGATCCACTGTCGGAGGAACAGTACTGAGAGAATGTTGTTGCTCTGTCAAAGGGGCAGTACTGAGCGGGTGCTGCACTTGTCAGAGGGACTATCTTTCAGATAAGATGTTAAACCCAGGCCCTGTCTGCCCTCTCAGGTGGATGTAAAAGATCCCATGGCATTAGCTAAAGAAGGGAAGGAGTGTTCTCTCTGCGATCCTTGGCTGATATTTATCCCTAAACCAACATCACTAGAAAATAGATTATGTTGTGATTTATCGCATGGCGGGATCTTGCTGTGTGAAAATTGACTGCTGCATTTCCCTACATTACAGTAACTACACTTCAAAAGTACTTAATTAGCTGCAAAGTGCTTAGGGATGCTGTGGGGTTGTATGTTGTACCTGATTGTTGCACACGGACATTGGGATCTCAGTTGAAGTTGTGGAGACCTAACTCGCTGTCATAAACTGTCCTGAGGCCACTACTCTAATGAGCCCAGGTGACTGGTTGTTGAGGGGTTAGACGCTGAGTTTCCCTTCCAACAATGGGTTTAGATGTAGTCCACACAGATTGGATGGAAGTCTCCTCCGTGTACCGGTTGGAAGGATCATTCAACCTAGTTATAAAACAGAAAATTCTGGACACACTCAGGTCAGGCAGCATCTCTGTGGAAAGAACAGAGCTAACAATTCAGGCCTTTCATTAGAGTTCATTAGAGTACCCTTGTAGGCATGGGTCCGCAATACAACACTGCCTTTCTTTGGGTAGAACCGACTCAATCAGAGAAGCTACAGGATTGGTAGTGTGGGCAATGGGAAATGATCACAGTGGTGCAGCCTGGAGTGTTGTCTGAGATTGGCTTTGGCTATTGATGCTGGACAGGTCTAGTGGGAGCTTTAGTCTGCATCTAACCATCGCTGGAGCTGAGCTTGGGGTGTGTGTTACAGACACAACACGTCCAAAATTAAAAATATTCTATCCCCTTGGAAAGTGCAAATATTGCCAAGTCAAAGGACCACAAGTTGTTTCTAGCCATTTGTTTGTAGTAGGTCAGTGTGACAGTAAATTGCACTGCAAGCAACCAGAAAGAAGCGAGAAAGAGCCCATAGTCAGCTCCCCTGATGGTCTAGTTATTAAAGGCACTGTCTGCTATAATGCTCACTGTTTGGACACTGCCGCTGGGTTAGGGAGGGGGACAGTCAGTCAGGTTCCAGCTCTTGATCACTAACCAATGACCTCTATAGGTCTGTATCTGTTGGATAAGGACAGGAGCTGGCTTAGATTTATATTTTTTTAGATTTAGCGATACAGCACTGAAACAGGCCCTTCGGCCCACCAAGTCTGTGCCGACCATTAACCACCTATTTATACTAATCCTACACTAATTCCATGTTCCTACCACATCCCCACCTGTCCCTATATTTCCCTACCACCTACCTATACTAAGGGAAATTTATAATGGCCAATTTATCTATCAACCTGCAAGTCTTTTGGCTGTGGGAGGAAACCAGAGCACCCGGAGGAAACCCACGCAGACACAGGGAGAACTTGCAAACTCCACACAGGCAGTACCCAGAATTGAACCCGGGTCACTGGAGCTGTGAGGCTGCGGTGCTAACCACTGCGCCACTGTGCCGCCCTGTTGTGATGTTGTGAATTTAGTTGTGATGCCCCTTACAATTAAAAAGCCTTCTGACTCTTAGGGCTGAATTTTACACCACCCCAGTGGGTCGGATGGCGGTGTGGGGGCGAATGGGGGCGGCGTAAAATTGAGTGGGAGGCTCTGGAAGGCTTTCCTGCCCTGCCCCCAATACAGCAGTCAAAACGGGGGTGGGCGTGAAGCAGCTTGCCTTCCCACCGCAGGCCGATCGAGGCCCTTACGTGGCCACTTAACGGCCACTTGAGGGCATTCGCCCGCCTCCACCGGTATTTTACCCATGGCAAGCAAGCGTGCTGGGGACATGAAAGGCCGCCCAGTGATAGCTGCCAGCCTTCTGCATGCCGGGTGGGGGGGGGGGTGCCATGGCAGTTGGGCACAGGGTGCCCGATTGAGGGCCGCCCCACCTCCCAAGACCTCCCTTGCCTCGCCGCCATGACCATTCACCGCCCCCCCATCACCCCCGCCACCCCCCCAGCGAGGCAAGCCCAACTTACCTGAAGTCCTGGCTCCATGGTGTTGGCTGGGCTACAGTTCCAACAGTGGCCACCACTCCCGGTGGCACTGCCGGGTCTAAGAGCTCACTGATCACTGAGGCGGCACCTCCTCCCTCAAGCAGGTGGAAGTCCCACCTGGGGACAATTAAAGCCCGGGGACCCATAAAATGCAGGTCGGATCCCTGGGCTAGGCGGAAGCAGGCTCACCAGCAACTTTTACATCAGTGGTGAAGTCCCGTCCGCCTATGGTAAAGTCCAGTCCTTAATATATGGGATCACAGGTGACAAGGTTACCAGAAGCAGACTTACCTGCGGGAATGTGTGCCAGCACGGAATCAGTGTCTTCAGGAGAGAAGCGTCCAAAACCTGATAGAAGATAAGTTAAGCCATTCCAAAGCCAAGCAGTAAGCCCCTGTGCACATCTGGCAGGAACCAGCAGCAGCGCAGAAACAAGGGGGACATCTGGGTCAGCAATATAGTGTAATGTAGAGTTTGGGGGAGAGGAAAGAGAGAGGGAGGCAGTGGAGTAACTGTGTAAAAGCTTAATTGAGAAGGTCCATGACAATGGTTTAGTTGAGGCAGCTGACCCATTCTCTTCACAACCCTCAGCACTATTTCACAAATGGTCAATTATTTGCTGCTTTACCCTATTTGAGGAAGGGCTGTCCTCAGCACTGTTACTTCATTGTGGATAAATACTAAATCAGAGCATTAGGAGCTGTCAGCATCAGCAACTTGAGATACATGGGAATTAATGGAACATGGGGGTACCCTTTATACCTGGACCCCTTCCTGAGTCTCTGTGCTACAAACCTACACAGCCCACAGAGGGAACAGCTTGGACAGACCTGGGCCGGGGACTGCTGCGGGAGGGGGAGTGATTCTAAAATAGTAGGGAGGAGGCCTTTTCACAACAATTGTTCAGCACGTTGCCAGGAGCCTTTCTGAAATTTGCCAGTTTGACTGGGCCTCGAAGCAAGCGACAGAAACACGAACCGTTCTGAAGGTCCCACACTTTGATGGTTCGATCCCGCGAGCCAGTGTAGACATGACGATCATCCTGGGAGAACGCAGCACAGGTCACACCTTGAAAGAACAAGCCCTGATTGGATGAGAACAGCAGACAGTCAGTATGTTCTTTCCTTGGTGAAATTCCTCCTATCAGTTTCCACAATAAGGAGACCCCACAATTGCTGGGTCACTCAATCTGTGTGCGGGGCAATGAGGGAAGATCTGACCCAGTACATGACTCCCACACTGCAGCGCACTCTGACCTCATTCATCCATTCCTCCTCAATGTCCCTCCTGAGTGTTGACTCCTCGCTGGGCTGCAGTTCCATAGGCCTTCCAGGAACTGTCCCAAGTGACTAGCGAGTGAGATGGCAGGCTATTCATCCATGGAGGTGTACTGAGCCCAAACTGGCTTTCGCCCAATACCCAAACACAATATACACACATCACACACACATTTCACTTCTCCATCCCATTAAAGAATAATCACAGCCCCCCACCCCTCCGCCCCGCACACAAAAGGGCAGCTTCACTGAGATCTTCACACTGAGCAAGGATTGAACCTGGGACCTCCTGGTTCATGTGGCTTTGTACACAGACCCCATCACGAGGCATCTGTCTGACCAAGTATTGTAACATCTTGAAGAACTGCTGAGCTTCCAGGTTCCAGTATGAAGTCCACCAGAGTAGTCGACTTGCTTTCATTCTCCAATCACCAGGTCTACTACCAACTTGACCCTAAAACCCACCCCCTCTAGGAAGACAATATCACAGTGTCAGCTATGGCTCAGTAGTAGCAGTCTTACCTTTAAGTTGGGAAAGTCATGGGTTCAAGTCCAGGCACCTTAGTGCATAATCTAGGCAGACACACCCAGTGTTAGGAGGGAGAGCTGCACTTTCAGAAGTATCATCTTGGAGAAAAATAATTATCCAATGCCCTTTTGAAAACCACTATTGAATCTGCCTCCATCGCCACTCTCAGGCAGTGCATTTCAGATCCTAATTGCTCACTGCATTAAAACATTTTTTCTCATATTGCCCTTGGTTCTTTTGTCATTCACCTTAAATCGGTATCCTCTGGTTCTCAACCCTTCCACCAACGGGAATAATTTGTCACTATCTACTCTGTCCAAACGCCCTTGTGATTTTGAACACCTCTATCAAATCTCTCTCGAAGGAGAATAGCTGCAGCTTCTCTAATCTATCCACGTAACTCAAGTTCCTCATCCCTGGAACCATTCTCGGAAATCTTTTCTGCACCTTCTCTCATGCCTTCACATCCTTCCTAAAGTGCAATGCTCAGAATTGGATACAATACTTCAGTTGAGGCCAAACCAGTGATTTGTGAAGGTTCACCATAACTTCATTGCTTTTGTACTTTTGTCTCTAGTTATAAATCACAGGATCCCATATGTCTTATCAGTTGCTTTCTCAACCTGGCCTGCCACCTTCAACAATTTGTGCCTCCCCTCATTCTTCCTACCAAAATGTATGACTTCACACTACTCTGCATTAAATTTCATCTGCCTTGTGTTGCCCATTCCACCAGCTTATCTATGTCCTCTTGAAGTCTATCTCTGTCCTCCTCACAGTTCACAATACTTCTAAGTTTTGTGTCATCTGCAAATTTTGAAATTGTGCCCTGTACACCCAAGTCTAGGTCATTAACAGAGATCAAGAAAAACTATGGTCCTAATACCGATCCCTGGTGAATACCACTATATACTTTCCAATAGTCCGAAATACTACCATTCACCACTACTCTCTGTTTTCTGTTACTCAGCCAACTCCATATCCATGCTACCATGGCTCCTTTTATTCCATGGGCTTTAACTTTGCTGAAAAGCCTGTTATGTGACACTTTATCAAATGCCTTTTGGAAGTCCATGTACACTACACCAATCGCATTACCCTAATCAACCCTCTCTGTTACCTCATCAAAAAACCCAATCAAGTTAGTTAAACATAATTTGCCCTTAACAAATCTGTGCTGGCTTTCCTTAATTAATCCGAACTTGTCCAAAGTAGTGTCAATTTTATCCCGAATTATCATTTCTAAAAGCTTTCCTTCCACCGAGGTTGAACTGACTGGCCTGTAGTCGCTGGGCTTATCCTTATACCCTTTTTTGAATGGAGGTGTAACATTTGCAATTCTCCAGTCCTCTGGCACCACTCCTGTATCTGAGGAGAATTGGAAAATTATGGATGAGATGTTAAGCCGCGGCCTCATCTTTGATCTCAGATGGATATAAAAAATCCCATAACACTGTTCAAAGAAGGGCAGGGGGGTTCTTCCCAGTGTCCTGGACAATATTTATCCCTCAACCAACATCACTAAAACAGATGAACTTGTATTTATCATATTGCAATTTGTGGGATCTTGCTGTGTGCAAATTGGCTATTGCTTTCCTACATTACAACAGCGATTATACTAATAAAATTAAAAGCAAAATACTGCAGATGCTGCAAATCTGAAATAAAAACAAGAAATGCTGGAAGTACTCAGCAGGTTTGGCAGCATCTGTGGAGAGAGAAGCAGAGTTAACCTTTCAGGTCAGTGACCATTCTTCAGAACTTCCAATAAAAGTACTTCATTGGCTGTACAGTGCTTTGGAATGTCAGTGAAAAATGCTATAGAAATGCAAGTCCTTTCATTCTTTTTTCTATAGAGATGTTATAAGCTGTGTTCCCTGATAGGAAGCAGATTCAAAGGTAACAGTCAAAAGGGAATTGCATAAATACTTGAGAAGGAAAAATTTGCAGGGCAATGGGGAAAGAGCAGTGGGAGGGACTAATTGGATAGCTCTTTCAAAGAGCCAACAGAGGCACGATGGGCCCAATGGCCTCCTTCTTTGCTGTAAGATTCTATGATTCTATAGTTGGTAATGAGACAGTTGACTCTTACCTTGTAGGACATCTCATAGTCCCACCTCCGTGCAGAGAGATTCCATATTCTCTGGATTGGTCCCTGGCATCCACTTAAGGCATACAGTTCATTGTGACTGGTTTCCAGGCAAGTAACCCTGCTGTCATGAGGCTCCAGGATGGCTGGTAGTGAGCTACCAGTAGTGTAGAGTTGTAGCTCCCCAGTGTCCGTGCCGAGCAGTACTCTGCAGTCTGAAAAGACAGCAATACTGGACAGTGCAGCCTGCGATGGTGGAGTAAATGTGACCAGGACCTTGCCCAGCACTGGGTCACACTCTGCACTGCACAGCGTGTACACGATGATGGAGCTGCTGTAGGCCACAACCAGCTGCTCCTCGCTTCTGCTAACAGCAACGCACTGCACTGCTTCCCCGTGGCTGGGCGGGAGTTGGCATGCCAGCTCCTGCCACGTTCCCATGCAGAAGAGCAGCAACGAGCCAGACCTCAGGCCACAGACCAGCAACTTCCTCAGCTGAACGATTGCCAGGCAGCAAATTTCGGTGCCAACATCGAGTAGGTGGAGTGCCACACCTGTAGCAAGACAGTTCAGAGTTACTCTAAACACGCAGATTCTACAAGGCTGATTTCCCACCCCTGCACTACCTGGTTATTTTGGCATTCCAAAGTGAGAGTATTTGTTGGATTTTAACTCCCTGGCCTCTTCTGAATGTTGCCACTTGCCCAACTTAGGCAGTGAGCATCAGGTGGGCAGTAGGATGAAGCAGCTCACTGCCACTGTCTGAAGAATGGTAGCAACAAGGTCAGTCTGAGAGTGGGAAGGGCTTGTTACAAGGATCTCTTGGCTGGGGGGAATGGGGCCAGCAGAGAGCATAAGATGCTTTGTGGGGCCCAGAGGTGCACTCTCATTGTGTTAGACACACCCCTCCAGGGATGAAATGACACTGTTGCATATCCATCCAACCCAGCTTGTTCCTGTGAATTCAACATGTCACTGAATTTCTGTTTAATGTCTAAGTGCAAGTAGAGGATGCCTGCCCCATTCCTATTAGCAGACCCTTCATGGGAACTAAGCTGTTGTATCTAATCACTGATGGAAATGTATGCTGGATAGTTTATCTACTACAACAACAACAAAAGCTTGTAATTATATAGCACCTTCAACATAATAAAATGTTCCAAGGCACTTCATATGCACGTTATTAAATAAAATTTTACACCGAGCTGCATAAAATGAGATTAGGGCTAATGGCCAAATGCTTGGCCATAGAGATAAGTTTTTAGAGAGAATAGTGAGGAAATTCCAGAGCTTAGGACCTGGGCAGCTGAAGGTATAGCCACCAATGGTACAGCAATTAAAATTAGGCATGAGCAAGAAGTCAGAATTGGAGGAGTGCAGTTATCGCAGCGGGTTAGATAACTGAGGAGGTTACAGAGATGGGAGGGGATTTGAAAACAAGGATAAGAATCTTAAAATCAAGGTGTTGTTTAACTGGAAGCCAATGTAGGTCAACGATCACAGTGGTGATGGGTGAACAGGACTTGGTGTAAGTTAGGGCACAGGATGCAGAGTTTTGGATGACTTGAAGTTAACAGAGGGTGGAAGATGGGAGGCCAACCAGGCACGCACTAGTGTAGCTAAGTCTAGCAGTAACAAGGTTTCAGCAACAAATGAGCTGAAGTAGGAAGGAGTCAAACGATGTTTTATAGGTGAAAGTAGACAGTCTTAGTGATGGTATAGATACATGGTTAGATGCTCAACATGGGATTACATATGACGTCAAGGTTGCAAAAAGTCTGGTTCAGCTTCAGACAGGTGCCAGGGAGAGAGATGGAGTCGGTGGCTAGGGAACCCGAGTTTGTGGCAGGGGCTGAAGACAATGGCTTTGGTCTTCTCAATATTTAGTTGGAGGAAATTTCTGCTCATCCAGTACTGGATGTTGGATAAGCAGACTGCCAATTTAGAGATGGTGGAGGGGTTGAGAGAGGTGGCGGTAAGGTAGAGCTGGGTATCATCAGCGTATATGTGGAAACTGGCACAGTGTTCTTAGATGATGTTGCCAAGGGACAGCATGTAGATGAGAAAAAGAAGTGGGGGCCAAGAATAGATCCTTGGGGGACATCTGAGGTAACAGTGGACGAGTGGTTAGAGAAGTTATTGCAAGTGATTCTCTGGCTTCGACTGGATAGATAAGAATGGAATCAGGTGAGTTCAGTCTCATCCAGCTGGACAACAGAGGAGATGCATTGGAAGAGGATAGTGTGGTCAACTCTGTCAAAGGCTGAGACAGGTTGAGAGCGACTAGAAGGGATAATTTACCACTGTCACAGTCACTCAGGATATCATTCTACTTGGATACTTAATGCATGCGTACTCTTGGGTGGAGAGGGGCCAATGGAGAGGTGACTTCTTTGGTTGTTAACCTTTTGCAAGGCAAGTTATGTTCAATAATATCTACTGACCTGAACAATCTGAGCCCTCACCTTCTTCAGAATTCCAGATGACTATTTTTTCCAAGTCCCCAGTTTTGGGGAAGCACACCAATATCCCGTCTTGCGACAAGCCGGTGATTGCAGTTCGGTTATGGAAAGGCGTAGTGGTTTTGTACTGGCGATTGTCGGCAAGATTCCAGATCTTAATGTAGTAGGCACTGCGTGATGCAGATATCAAGGTGTTCCCAGATAGCGAAAGTGAGGTGATGGGAGCTCCCATACCTTCCATTGCGTCCATCAGCTTTACATTGTGTAATAAGCTCCACACCTAGAAAGAGGGAATAAACAGGGGCTAACTGCACAGTTTCAAAGACTCCCAGCTAGTCCATGCCTCCAGACCAGTGTTCCAGACAATCTCCTGATTGCACTGTTCAATTCACAGCAATAATCAGCTTAGCTGGGAGGCAGAGATAGGCTCAGGTAATCCAAGACCTTCCATGGCCTACATATAATGGATCGCACAGTGGATCCCACAACACATCAATTGATTCAAACACTAAAACTCAGCTTTTTACAATCACCACCTGCATCCTATAAATTCTACTGCCTCCTTTCTCTAGCTTCCTTCTACATCATTCCCGAAGCTGAGATCTAAAGGTATGGGGGTGCCACTTTGGAGCTGGGAGTGAGTTGCATGACCTGGGCGAACTCACTAGTTGACTGTGTGTCTAGGGGACCGTACTGAGGGGTAGATCTTGACTTTATGTGATCACGTAAAGCGGGTGATAATGAGTGAGCAAACCACAATTCCAACCTAGCTCACCGGGAGGGAGTTGGCTGGGTTTGGGTCAGATGTTCATATTACACCCTGCCCAATATTATACTCCAGGTGGGGTAGGTTAAAACCGAGGCTGCAGTCTCACCATTTTTACAGAGGGAGTTATTTCAGCAAGATTCTTTTTAAAGAGGATTTCACCTTCAGGAAGCACAAAGGTAAATCAAGCTCAGTACAAAAGCAAAATGCTGTAGATACTGGAAATATGATATAAAAACAGAAAATGCTGGAAATACTCGGCAGGTCTGTCAGCATCTGTGGAGAGAGAAGCAGAGTTAACGTTTCAGGTCTGTGACCTTGTATTAAATCAGTGTCAGGCTCAGTAATCATTCCACCAGAGCTGTGGGAGATGCTGTTTGAATTTTTTAAAAATTTGTTCTTGGGATGTGGCGTTGCTATTATCTATCCCTAGTTGCCTTTGAGTTGGTTGAAGAGGTCGTTTTTTAGAGGCATTTGAAAGCAGACAGTGGGGTATGGAGGTAACATGGTTTTGGGTCCAGAAGGCTGAGGTGCAGGAAAGATGAAGGAGCTTTACAGAATGCAGGATTATGAAGTTAAAACTGCACAGCCGAACTCGATGATGACAATTCCCACAATCCCACCTTACCCGAATGGTCTCATCGATGGACCCTGTGATTAGCAAGCTCCCATCCCTATTGATCACTGCAGTCTGAACTCTGCCACCATGTTCTAAGTCCATTGTCAAGGCTTTCAGAATCGAGCTGCAATCCAATTTGAAAACACGGACGTAATTTCCGAAGCCTATAATTAAAAAATGATCCAATCAGAATATTAAAGTCGTGTGTTTAATGTCGTAAGAAAAAATACTTCTGCTCTTTGAGACTTAGCATCGCTGCTGCTGATGCTGACCAAACTCTACTCCCACCCCCCCCCCTTTGTGTGTAGAAGGGTTTCCTAATTTCAAACCCTTAGCCCTAGTCTCCCCATCCAGTGGAAATGGTTTCTTTCTCTCTCCCTATCAATTCCCCTTATTATCTTGAAAACCTCCCGAGTGTGGGAGTCCAGAACAAGGGGGCATAAACAAAATGAGAGCTAGGTCATTCTGCAGCAAAATCAGGAAGTACTTTATCACACAAAGGGTAGTGAAAGTCTGGAACTTTCTCCCCAGAAGGGTGTAAATGTTGGGTCAATAGGAGCTTTCAAGCCTGACATTGATAGATATTTGTTCGTTAAGGGTATCAAGATATAAGGAGTAAAGATGAAAAAATAAAGCTGAGGTACAGATTAGCAATGATTTGATAGAATGACAGAACAGGCTTGAGTGGCTGATTGCTCTACTCCTACGAGAGTACAGAACAGCCAACATCGAATAAATCCTGCGTGTGAGGCAGTTGCCCATGAGTCACATGATTGAGGTGATGTCCCATATCAAAAGCATAAACATGGCTGTGTCTGCCACATGATACTCGGGACATTGTCAAGAGGTACTGCTGTGTAATTTTCTCTGATCTTACCTTCAGTTCCCTTTATTTACTCCTTGTTTCTCCTCGCGGCCCACGTGGGTCTCATTGGACTGATGAGTCTAACTGAACAGATCTTCCAAGAATACAGCCCCTTAGTTTCTGAACTTTTCTCTTTACTTAGCTTACTTGTACATCTAAGATCAACACAGTGATAATCCAAAGTGACTGGAGCCCTAAGGCAGCCATCGAATGTTGTGTTTCTCTTTCTTTAACACAAACACACCAACCACATGAAGAGTATTGGTAACTAAGTGGGTTCTTTATTTGAAGATAGGAAACTATGTACAACAATAACTTGGAGGGTAACCAACAAATCTATTCTGTCTGACTTCTCCTAACTTCTACTCAATGATTACATGAGTATATACATCATATCCTGTCTGATGATAGCAGTTTTATACACTCCCCTTAAAGTTATACCACAACATTGAGTACTCAGCTAATGCAGCTACATTAACACATGTTCACAGGAACAGTCTGGTGCCTTTTCTCTGGTGCCATTCTGAGACCACTACCTGTGACTGTTGTTGCTCTTCTTACCTTTAAGGAATCAGATGCAGTTACGTATTGTGGGTGGGAATTCTCGCTAGATCAGGAATTCTCAGCCGCAGCAGGCATCTGCATTCAGTTACTCCAGAGCAACCGGAGAATCCAGATGGAAGCCTTTCATTGGTGTAGGTTAGGATTGGGGGAGAGGAGAGAAGCCAAGGTTGGCAATGAGAGTATGTGCCTAGACGGGAGTGGGAAGCTGAAGAAGAGTGCAAAGATGAAAGAGGGGGTTTGGAGAGGGAGTATGTGTCTGAATAAGTAGTTGAGGGGCTCAGTGTCTGTGAATTGGGTTTGGGGAAGCTTTACAAAGTCTTTATTATATATGGGGGGGCACATGAAGGGGGTAAAACATCTGTGAACTGGTGGAGGGGGTGGAGGTGGGAGAGTAATTGTTGAGTTAGATTTTGGGGAAGCTGTGGTCTACGTGCTCTGGGTATCATACCCCATACACTCCCAAGAAATGCCCAGAAATTGGCACAAGGCACTCAGACAGGACTATAATCAGAAGGAGTTTAACCAAATGTAAATCAGCTGCCCACAGTGTCTGGAATAGCCAAGAAGATTGAGGTTAAATCCATCATTTGCTATTCAGCAATTGAAAATAAAAGTTATTCTTCCAGTATAAGATTGTCTGCTCATACTGGATGGAGAAGCTTTAAAATATTTTTTAAAAATTCCCAAATTGTCAGTTGCTTCCACTAAATCTGAGCAAATGTCCCTTCCACCTTAGGCATAAAAATACAATGCCTGTGCTCAGTGTCTATTCAAATGCTGGAAAATGCAGGAAACAAACAGTTCAGAGTCACATTTTTGGGGACGGGTGGGTGCAATATTCCCAGACACCCCTCTCACCAGATGATAAACCTTCCCCCTCTCAACACTTGTATCCCCCTTTAGGCTTCCCTCCAATATGAGTGTAGGAATGTCTACAGTTTGCCTTGCAACCTCTTGGTCCCACTGCCCTTTCAGTGTAAGTACTTGTTTTTGAGTTGTTAGCTTTTGCTAGTTTCTGAAGTTGGTATGTTTGCTTCACCATGGTAACACAGTTGTTGGACTGGACAGTCTGCACAATATTTTCAGTTTTTTTTTGTTGTCTTTTACTTTAAATTATTCTTGGGGGAGGGCGTGTTCATTGTCACTGACACCTCCCAAAGGTGACAATTTAATCCAAGACCCAGAGAGAGAGTGCTCTCACTTGTCTCAATAATTAGGTAAATTTGTGATATGCTTCTATCGTTCTCTTCAGTTTATTGGTTTAATCACCTGCCCTCTCATATTCTTCCTTGATTTTACAAGCGATAGAATAACAATACATTAGAACATGACTTAAATTTAATTGCACCATCAGATGTGTCTTCTTTCAGATGGGGTGTTGAACTGAGGCCCAGCTCCCCTCTCAGGCGGGTGATAAACATCCCATGACACAATTCAACGAAGACCAGTGGAGTTCTCCCCTATGTCCTGGCCAATATTTATCCCTCAATGAACATCACTAAAGCAGATTAACTGGTCATTTATCTCACTTCCATTTGTGGGATTTTGCTGTGTGAAAGTTGTTTGCTGCATTTCCTGCATTACAACAATGATGACACTTGAAAGGTTACGTCACTGGATACAAAACCTTTCGGGATATCCTGAGGTTATAAAAATGCAAGTCTGTCTTTCTTTAATTGCTCAAAAAACCTATGAATGAATAAAAGAATAAGGGAGCAGGAGCATAGACTTACAGTAGTTTTAAACCTAACTATCTCCTCGAGTAAACTAAACCCTGTCACCAGGTTTCATGGAGGCACCCAAGATCACGTTGTTGGCACCAGCTGGACCTCATCGTCACAAGGCGAGTCTCCATAAATAGCGTTCAAATCACATGCAGCTTCCACAGTGTGGACTGCGACACCGACCACTCCCTGGTGTGCAGCAAGGTTAGACTTGAACTAAAGAAGCTGCATCACTCCAGCCCACACATCAACACTAACAGAATTTCTTACCCACAGCTGTCACAAAAGTTTCTAAATTCACTTGAAAAAGCCCTTCAAAACACTCCTACAGGGGATGCAGAGACCAAGTGGGCCCACATCAGAGACGCCATCTATGACTCAGCAATGACCACCTTTGGCAAACGTGTGAAGCAGAATGCAGACTGGTTTCAATCTCACTTTGAAGAGCTGGAACCTGTCATAGCCGCTAAGTGCAGTGCCCTGTTGAACTACAAGAAAGCCCCCAGCGAGTTAACATCCGTAGCACTTAAAGTAGCCAGAAGCACCGCGCAAAGAACAGCCAGACGCTGTGCAAATGACTACTGGCAACACCTATGCAGCCGTATTCAGCTGGCCTCTGACACCGGAAACATCAGAGGAATGTATGATGGCATTAAGAGAGCTTTTGGGCCAACCATCAGGAAGATCACCCCCCTCAAGTCTAAATCAGGAGAAAAGATCACTGACCAACGCAAACAAATGGACCGCTGGGTGCAGCACTACCTAGAACTGTACTCCAGGGAAAATGTTGTCACTGATACCGCCCTCAATGCAGCCCAGTCTCTGCCAGTCATGGATGAGCTGGACAAACAGCCAACAAAATCGGAACTCAGTAATGCCATCGATTCTCTAGCCAGTGGAAAAGTCCCTGGACAGGACGGCATTACCCCTGAAATAATCAAGAGTGCCAAGCTTGCTATACTCTCAGCACTCCATGAACTGCTTTGCTTGTGCTGGGATGAGGGAGCAGTACCACAGGACATGCGCGATGCTAATATCATCACCCTCTATAAGAACAAGGGGACTGCAGTGACTGCAACAACTACCGTGGAATCTCCCTGCTCAGCATAGTGGGGAAAGTCTCCGCTCGAGTCGTTTTAAACAGACTCCAGAAGCTGGCTGAGTGTGTCTACCCTGAGGCACAGTGTGGCTTTCGAGCAGAGAGATCCACCATTGGCATGCTGTTCTCCCTTCACCAGCTACAGGAGAAATGCCGTGAATAACAGATGCCCCTCTACGTTGCCTTCATAGATCTCACCAAAGCCTTTGACATTGAGTGGCGTGAAACAGGGCTGTGTTCTCGCACCTACACTTTTTGGGATCTTCTTCTCACTGCTACTCTCTCATGTGTTTAAGTCTGCAGAAGAAGGAATTTTCCTCCACACAAAATCAGATGGCAGGTTGTTCAACCTTGCCCGTATTAGAGTGAAGACCAAAGTACGGAAAGTCCTCATCAGGGAACTCTTCTTTGCTGACGATGCTGCATTAATCTCCCGCAGGGAAGAGTGTCTGCAGAGACTCATCGACAGGTTTGTGGCTGCCTGCAACGAATTTGGCCAAACCATCAGCCTCAAGGAAACGAACATCATGGGACAGGACGTCAGAAATGCTCCATCCATCTATATCAGCGACCACACTCTGGAAGTGGTTTAAGAGTTCACTTACCTAGGCTCAACTATCACCAGTAACCTGTCTCTTGATGCAGAAATCAACAAGCGCATGGAAAAGGTGTCCGCTGCTATGTCCAGACTGGCCAAGAGAATGTGGGAAAATGGTGCACTGACACGGAACACAAAAGTCCGAGTGTTTCAACCCTGTGTCCTCAATACCTTGCTCTATGGCAGCGAGGCCTGGACAACGTATGTCAGCCAAGAGCGACGTCTCAACTCATTCCATCTTTGCTGTCTCTGGAGAATCCTTGGCATCAGGTGGCAGGATTGTATCTCCAACGCAGAAGTCCTCGAGATGGCCAACATCCCCAGCATGTAGGTCCTACTGAGCCAGTGGTGCTTGAGATGGCTTGGCCATTTGAGCCACATGGAAGATGGCAGGATCCCCAAGGACGCATTGTACAGCGAGCTCGTCACTGGTATCAGACCCACTGACCGTCCATGTCTCCGCTTTAAAGACGTCTGCAATCGCAACATGAAATCCTGTGACATTGACTACAAGTCGTGGGAGTCAGTTGCCAGCGATCGCCAGAGCTGGCGGGCAGCCATAAAGGCGGGGCTAAAGAGTGGCGAGTCAAAGAGACTTTGCAGTTGGCAGGAAAAGAGACAGAAGTGTAAAGAGAGAACGAACTGTGTAACAGTCCCCACAACCAATTTTATCTGCAGCGCCTGTGGGAGAGTCTGCCACTCTAGAATTGGTCTTTATAGCCACTCCAGGCGCTGCTCTACAAACCACTGACCACCTCTAGGCGCTTACTCATTGTCTCTTGACACAAGGTGGCCAAAGAAGGATCTCCTTGAGTAAGTGAAGAACAATAAATAGTTTGCCATGTTAAACTGTGCAATGTATTAATTTGTTTCTTTTTCTCTTATTCCCCATAAGCGATCTGACCCTGACTACAACAATAAAATCAACTTGCCTTTATATGGTGCCTTTAACAGGAGCAATTATCAAACAGAAATTCACATTGAGCCAAAGGAGGAGATATTAGGGCAGGTGACCAAAAGCTTGGTTATAGAAGTAGGTTTTAAGGAGGGTCTTAAAGGAGAATAGAGAGGTGGAGAGGCAAAGACGTTTAAGGAGGGAAATCCAGAACTTTGGGCCTAGGCAGGTGAAAATGTGGCCAACAGTGGTACAGTGCTTAAAATTGGAGATGCACAAGAGGCTGGAACTGGAAGAGTGCAAAGATCTTAGAGAATTGAAGGGCTGTTGGAGGTTACAGAGATAGGGAAGGGATGAGGCCGTGGAAGATGATAACTTTAAAATCGCGGTGTTGGTGAACCGAGAGTCAATGTAGGTCACGCCAAAGGCTTCAGACAGACTCTTCAATATGAACTAGCCAAAGTGAGAAATACTTTCCAGAAAATGACTGTGCAGCACAGTGGCGCAGTGGTTAGCACCGCAGCCTCACAGCTCCAGGGACCCGCGTTCGATTCT
Source organism: Heterodontus francisci (assembly GCF_036365525.1). Classification (NCBI taxonomy): domain Eukaryota; kingdom Metazoa; phylum Chordata; class Chondrichthyes; order Heterodontiformes; family Heterodontidae; genus Heterodontus; species Heterodontus francisci. The sequence continues at coordinate 83,673,230 of NC_090388.1, forward strand.
GGGTACTGCCTGTGCGGAGTTTGCAAGTTCTCCCTGTGACCGCGTGGGTTTTCGCCGGGTGCTCCGGTTTCCTCCCACCGCCAAACACTTGCAGGTGATAGGTAAACTGGCTGTTGTCAATTGCCCCTAGTGTAGCTAGGTGGTAGGGAATATGGAATTACTGTAGAGTTAGTATAAATGGGTGGTTGTTGGTCGGCACAGACTCGGTGGGCCGAAGGGCCTGTTTCAGTGCTGTATCTCAAAATAAATAAATAAATAAAAATAAAATGTAAATAACTGTTAAATAATCAAAAGAACTGCCAAACACACAGAGGTTTAAAAATAAACACAAGATGTTTGTATTTGAATTGAATGACCTGAACCCTCCCTTGGATAGCTGGTTGAAACAAAACGATGGAAATCTGTAACTTTGTATCAAAATAAATTAAGGCATGTGATTCTGTTGAGCGAAGCTGGTTTGTAAGCCCTCATGTAGCATAGCAGAGTGAAATATGTTAATATCATGTTAAAGCTTAGACAAAAAGTGCTCCTATTTTCCAGGCTAATCAAGGGCCTTCATTCTCACTGTGAATACCATGATATCCCTTTCTCCACAGCTGCCTCTTGCAAGATAGCTGCCAAGAATGATTGGCACAGCCCATGCCCACAGGAGATATTGAAGGGGAGGCATTGTCAGAGGTTGGTGGGGCTAACAGCACTGCGATAAGTACAGAGTTAGGAAATAGTTATCAGCTGCACCAGTAGGAACTCATGGAATCTGTAGATGACTGTAAAGTGCTTGGTAAGTTGAATGCACAATATGTGGAGCGAGGAAGACGCAAGAGAGCAAGGTTTAGATGAGCACAAATGAAACAACACAAGGGAAAGGAGGTTTGCAATGGAGAGAGAGTGAGAGAGAGACTGGAGCATAAATATGATAGTCAAATCTACAAGCCCTTTTCTTGTATGCTGTCAAGGAGAGTGTGAGAGGTGCTCAAGGAGCCTCATAAATAATGAAAGTGTGTCCAACTCTTGGATGGATTTTAACTTTATAAAGTTAAGGGTTGTTTGGGGAAAGGATTTGAGATGAAAGAGCATGCTGCAGTCTGTTGAGTGTCGGTACCTGTCACAAGGCACTTTTCATCTTCTGAAGCAACCAGGAAAGTGACCGATAAGTTGACTTTTTCCATGACACAACGCCCATCCAGAGACATCTGTTGAAAGGAAAAAGGAATTTCTTAGAAATAAAACCCATGATACTCTTGGACAGACTAGACAGCTTGTAAGGTATATTAAAGTGAACAATTTTTGTTTTTTTTTACATATATTCTTTCATGGGATGTGGGCATCGTTGGCTCGGCCAACATTTATTTCCCATCCATAATTGCCCTTGAGAAGGTGGTGGTGAGCTGCCTTCTTGAACCGCTGCAGTCCATTTTGGGTAGGTACACCCACAGTGCTGTTAGGAAGGGAGTTCCAGGAATTTGACCCAGTGACATTGAAGGAACGGCCGATATAGTTCCAAGTCAGGATGGTGTGTGGCTTGGAGGGGAACTGGCAGGTGGTGGTGTTTCCATGCATCTGCAGCCCTTGTCCTTCTAGGTGGTAGAGGTCGCGGGTTTGGAAGGTGCTGTTGAAGGAGCCCTGGTGAGTTGCTGCAGTACATCTTTAGATGGTACACACTGCTACCTCTCTGTGCTAGTGGTGGAGGGAGTGAATGTTGAAGGTGGTGGATGGGTGCCAATCAAGTGGGTTGCTTTGTCCTGGATGGTGTCAAGCTTCTTGAGTGTTGTTGGAGCTGCATCTATCCAGGCAAGTGGAGAGTATTCCATCACACTCCTGACTTAGCCTTGTAGATGGTGGACAGGCATTGGGCAGTCAGGAGGTGAGTTACACGCCACAGAATTCCCATCCTCTGACCTGTTCTTATAGCAACAGTACTTATATGGCTGGTCCAGTTCAGTTTCTGGTCAATGGTAACCCCCAGGATGTTGATAGTGAGGGATTCAGCGATGGTAATGCCACTGAATGTCAAGGGAAGATGGTTAGATTCTCTCTTGTTGGAGATGGTCATTGCCTGGCACATATGTCGCACAAATGTTACTTGCCACTTATCCGCCCAAACCTGAATGCTGTCCAGATCTTGCTGCATATGGGCATGGACTGCTTCAGTACGTGAGGAGTCGGGAATGGTGCTGAATATTGAGCAATCATCAGCGATGATTGATATATACCAGATATGATGGAGGGAAGGTCATTGATAAAGCAGCTGGTTGGGCCTAGGACACTACCCTGAGGAACATGTGCAGTTATGTCCTGGGGCTGAGATGATTGACCTCCAACAACCACAACCATCTTCCTTTGTGCTAGGTATAACTCCAACCCGTGAAGGGTTTTCCCCCTGAAATCACAAAATACACACAAACAAGGAAGGCCATTCATCCTATCTATCCAGAAAGTTTTCCCCATCATGGTGATAAGACTGACTATCGTCAGCTTTGTCCATCACCCATCCCAGAATTCCCGTTGGGTGAAGCTTGTTTCTTATAAGGGTTGTCAGTTGGAGGTTCCTCTACCACTGCAGAGACTCAAAGGTGCAAATACAGGTTGATTGGGGCTGTAACAGTAGCCTTGGGATTCTGGTTAGTGCTCAATGCTGTTTGAGAATTCATCGCCACCAATGGAATCTTGCTATTTTAGTGCTGAGTGGTTTAGAAATGACCAAGGTTAAAATGGAGGTTGCATCTCCAGACCAAATTTCCAAATACTGGTCTGCAGGACAGAGGCCAGTGTGTTTGATCTGTACTTTGTCAGGTTACACATGCTGTGAATTTCCCCAGAGAGTGGTATTGCCTGGGAGAAATGCTCAGCGATAGACTTCATCTTGGGTTGTAATTCATTGTGCTTGGTCCAAGTGTGAACAGCTGCTCCCCTTTAAATAGGTGCTGCAGCCCTTTGACTAGCTGCAGAAACATTCATAAATCCCTCATGCATGAACTGCAGCGATCGCAGGGGCACAGGTATACACACGTATGTCAATCAGACCAGAATGGCCATGTGCAATAAGTTGAACAGTGCAACTTTCAGGGTAAACAGGGAAAGTCTGAGCACCTGCTTGTCCATCATTCTATTGTGACCTGATCTTGGTTGATCAATAGCTGTTTCCAGAGGCTTTTGATTGTAAACCTATACTGGAGATTTCTCCAAAGAGGACAAACGTTCAAAATGGGGGCAAGAAGCTGTGCTTTGCACATTGTCATTCCTGCCTGATTGGCGAGTTTCTATCAGTTGGGAGATGACAGTAATGACAGAGTATTAAGCCAATGGGGGTATTTCTCAACTGCTAAGTTTCCGTACCATTGCCACAGCTCCATCGTTGAATCCTACTGCTACTTTCTCCTGGTTTCTCAGTGGAAGGATGCAGGTTGGGGTTGAGTGACTTAGGTCAGTGAGACAGTGAGTATTCTGCAGAGTCCCCCTGACTTGGTCCCAGACACATAGCGTGCCCCCAGAAGACACAGTCAGCAGTGGGTTGTTGGACCCGAGCACTGCTGTGCATGTCGTGTTGTCCAGGTTACCACCAGATAATTGGAACAGAGGTTCTCCATTTTCCAGATGCCAACCATTAATCTGAAAACAAGTTGCATCATAAGATGGTTAATAAACAACATTAGAATCTGCAGATGAGAGGGAATCTCTTAGTAACAGTTGCTCGGTGATCTGTTTGCCCCTCAGCTGTTTTCCTGTCAGTCACGGCAGAGATCAAGAACAAACTCATGAATGCCATAAGCTGAAGGAGAAAGGGCTGCTCTTCAGCATCTGGATAACAATTTGGACAACCCCTTCACCCATGGATGGTCTCACCTGAAAGGCTACCCTCCTTCTGTCTGCTGACAGACTTCCCATCTATGCCTGTTTTTATTCTCAGTGTATCGTTAATGAATGAAAGCACCCTGCACGGAGTCTGGTGCTGGGAGTATGCATTGAAAATTGGGGACTCAGTGCTCCCGTATGATGTCATGTGGGCATGCCCAAATTCCCAATGTGTTCGCTCGGCATAAGAAGCTATATATCGAGAATGTTCATTCACTAAAACTGTCTCAAGCTTCTCCATTGATCTTAAAGTACAACACTAAGGCCAATTTGCTCTGCTCAATAGGTAGATAGTTTTTTGTAGGGTAAGGGTATCATGGGATATGGAAGTAATGTGGGTAAATAGAGTTAAGATCCAGATTAGCCATGGCCATGAATGGCAGAACTGGCACGAGGGGTTGAATGGCCCCCTCCTGTTCCGATATTCAATGTGCTGTACTAGGCAGTCCACAAGTATTCTGGAGCTCTCTGCATCCTGTTAGGGTTTATTAAAAGTACCACTGAGCTTATGTTACCACAAACATTGGGATGAGAATATGGAAGCCACATTTCTTTCTGTAAATGTCTCATGATGTCTCTAGTGAGTGGGGAAGCCATATAGACAAAGAAGGACCCTGGCTTAACACCCATCTGTGCTGAATTAGCTCATCCCCTGGCACCATCTCCAGGATGAACCAGAGAGGGGTAGATCCTTCCTTCAGTCCCACAGCTCCCTCCAGCTATTTGACATTACGCTCCTGCCCGCTGTCCAGCTGCTGCTTCCTTTTTTTTAATGACTCTTTCATGGGATGTGGGTGTCACTGGCAAGGCCAGCATGTGTTGCTCATCCCCAATTGCCCTTGACAACTAAGTGGCTTGTGAGGCCATTTCACAGAGCAGTTAAGAGTCAACCACATTGCTATCCATCTGGAGTCACATGTCGGCCAGACCAGGTAAGGACGGCAGCTTTCCTTCCCTAAAGGATATTAGTGAACCAGATGGGTTTTTAGATAGTTCCATGGCACCATTACTGAGACTAGCTTTCAATTCCAGATTGTTTTTATTAATTAATTGAATTTAAATTCCACCAGCTGCCGTGGTGGGATTTGAACCCATGTCCCCAGGGCATTAGCCTGGGCCTCTGGATTACTAGCTTAGTGATATTACCATTATGTCACTGTCTCCCCTGCTGGTATTCTTAAGAATAAACACAGCTCCATGTCAGGGTCACCTCCCCAGCCTGGGTTCCTGAGCCTGATTGTAGCATTCCCATTGCTGTCCTGTTTGAGATCAGCTACACACGGGATTAACTCACTGAGCCTAGCAAGTAGAATCTTTAAACTGAATGCACTGGGGGAAGATCCCTCCTGTTCCCTCTTGGAATTGTAAAGTGAAGTAAAGGGATCTTATTTACAAAAAGTGCTCAGAGCATTCTTCTACCTGGGATCCTGAGACCGAGTAGATCACATCAGTAGCTTCATCCAGCTGGAGCAGTGCAAAGTGCTCATAGCCAGAGTGATCTTCCGGAATGGAGTAGACCTCTTTCCCAGTCAGTAGATTCCACAGACGCAGTGTATGGTCAAATGATCCTGACACAGCATGGGCCTTGTTGTGAATCACTTTGATGCACCGTACCTCAGCTATCACAGGTAACAAATCACATTGATCAGCAGGGGCGGTCACATTAAGCGTGATCCTGAATTTCCAAGAGGTTTATCCCGATATCCCACCACAACTATGTATTCAGCCTAGAGTTGCCATCTCTAGTTGATTGTTTTCCTGGAGGTTTCATCACATGATCCCCTGCCTCCAATTGCCTCATCCCCACCCTCCTACCATTGGTGACCCGCTACGTCCTCGTATCACCCCGTGTTCCCACTCCAATTGGAATTTTAAAGACTCTTATCCAATTAGATGATTCTTGACTGCCAGGCAACAGCTATTTTTCCTCATCTCCAATACTTGCATAACTAATAAGCAGAAGTGTTCTAATAAAAAGAAAAAAATGGCTTTTTTATACCCCTTTGATTTTTCTCCAGGGTTGCTCACAGCAGTGTCCAGGAGATTAATCTTCAGTTCCTGGAGACTCCAGGCCAATCCTGGAGAGTTGGCAACACTAGTACTGCTGGTTACACATTCTCTCCAGGGATCCTGCCGATCTCCCATTGAAGTTGCAGCAGGAACTGATGAGGACAATCCCTTCACATATTCAGGGCCTACGTGTTTAGGGACTGGATGGTGCAATGAGTTAGAAACTGACCTTTTCTTCATGGGCCCTGGCTTGAAATGAGTTGGACAGTCTCAGTACAGCTCTGACAGTGGATGGATTGCCCAAAGCCAGCTCCTGAACAATGCTACTTTCTGAAATTGTCTTCCTTCTGTTTGTGAATTCCATGAGCACCAGTAGTCTTTAGCTACCTCACCTTACAGCCTGCTGCACTTCTTATGCAAACCTTTTTTATTAAGGGACTTAAAACAAAATAATGGAAGCAGTTTCCACTTCTGACACTTATGCCTCAATATTAACCAGCATCCCCAGCCCCCTCTCTCCAACTATGGCTGGGAGAGGATCAGGGATTTTAAAAGTTAAACGCATGGAACATGAATCCAACCCAGCAATCACACTCCCACCACCATTTTTATGTCAGAGTGTTTGTCCTGCTGTGGAGAGGTAGGACACTCACTGAAAGGTGCAATTAGGAGCCCGATTTGAAATTGACTGTTGTTGCACAGGTTTCCCAGGGGTCAGGAAACCCGGCAGTGAAAGGGAGGGGGCAGCTGCCAGCTTCACAAACACTCCATTAGGCCAAGAGGTGAAGGAGTGCTTCCCTTGGGCCCCTGAAAGAAGCCATGGGCCTCCCCACCTCTCATAAGCTTCCCCACCAGCCCCAAACTCCAGCATCCCATCACCACAGCCCAATTGCTAATCTCCCCCACAGCCCCGATTGCTGACCCTCCCACCTTCAAATTGCCAGGGCTGTCCCTATGGTCACTAGTTGCAGCCTCCTGCTGCTGGTATTCCCTCCTCTGCCTGCTGGCTACCCCATCCATTTGTCTGGCAGGCAGGTGGGAGGTGGCCTATAATATGTTAATATGTCCATGCTGTTAATATTGATAGGACCTCCACATCCCCAGCCTTGCCTGGTTCGTCAGCTGTCTTTGGCCTTCCCTATACCTTTTCCATGTCTTTGTAAATATCAGGGCCTTCATGTGAACAACAAGCTCTCCCTTATTAAGCATACCATAGTTAGATTCAGAGTAAAGTTCTTCAATAATGTGTTGTCATCCTTTGCCTCAAAGGGAAATCTATACTACTCTGTGACTTGTGGAGATACATTATCAATGGCTCAGAAAGACATTCTCAACAATCCTCTCTCATTCCTCATCAGCTGCAAACAGTCTTTGCTTTTCTCTTACCTGTATCTCCGCTGTGCCGAAAATAAGATTTATCACACCACCTCCTGCTCGAACAGGACTTCAAAACTGTGCTGCTCACTGCACCCCGCATCTTCCCCTCCCTACAATCCTAGTCTTTTCAAAAACAAGCTTGGTCTCAACAAATCATTACTTAATGATTTACCACAGCTTCTCTTTAACTCTTTTCAACCTCGGTTGGCTCTTGATCTTTTCATTATAAAGGCCTACACTAGAAGAACTACCAAGAGCTGGGCTGGGAAGACCACAATCCAAGTAAGATCCTTGCAGGCAATGGAAAGGAGACATTTATCCAAGAGTTACAATGACAGGAACAGCCAGATGCTGTGTTCACCCTATGGAACTCATTCTCTGCTTGATCTTAGGTTTCAAAAAGTGGTCGATAGTATGCATGCGGATAAGCCATTGGCGGCACAGTGGCACAGTGGTTAGCACCACAGCCTCACAGCTCCAGGGACCCGCGTTCGATTCTGGGTACTGCCTGTGCGGAGTTTGCAAGTTCTCCCTGTGACCGTGTGGGTTTTTGCTGGGTGCTCCGGTTTCCTCCCACAGCCAAAGACTTGCAGGTGATGGATAAATTGGCTGTTGTAAATTGCCCCTAGTGTAGGTAGCTGGTAGGGGATATGGGATTACTGTAGGGTTAGTATCAATGGGTGGTTGTTGGTTGGCACAGACTTGGTGGGCTGAAGGGCCTGTTTCAGTGCTGTATCTCTAAATAAATAAATAAAATCAGGCTCAATATCCAATGGTAAAACTTTGAATTTTCTAAACATCTAGCTAACAGAACATAATTTGCCAACATATATTTATGTGTTAGCTCTTATTTGATTTCAGGCCAAGGCAAAATCATTAAAAGAAGTTCTGCCTCACCGGAATGACCTGTTAATGTGTGAATCACTTCAATATCCTGCAGGTTCCATACAATCATCGTTCCATCCAGTGAGCTCGCCACCAGCATGGTACAATCGGTACTTAGCTCCATCGCAGTGACACCTGTAGACAGAAGGGATTGATGGTTATATAAGGATCCTGGAGATCCTACAATAGACTTGAGCGCGAGTCAGGTGGTTCTCATGACCAGCAGACCTGATAATGCAACTGAGAGCCTTCCCTGAAGCCGTGAGGCGGAATAAGCTGTCAATAGGTGCACCCTATAGGAAGATTTGAGGAAGATCTCAGCAGACTGGAAATAAGTAAACTAAATTGCACCTTGGTAAGGTGGTGACAGCCATGATCTCACACCTTTGTCACTAAAGTGTATAATCACCTTCCAGTTTATAAAGAAAGAACTCCCATTTATGTGGTACCTTCATTCATTCTCAGGATATTCCAAAGTGCAAATGGATTATTTTTGAAGTACAGTAATTCAATTTTAGCTAGATATGGCATTTGGTTTAATGTTTCGCCAAGCTCCACAAAGAGCAAAGGAGTTAATGTTGGTTGAACAAAAATATTGGCCATGGCATCAAAGAAACTGCAAACTCTTCCTTAAATGGAACCATGGGATATTTTGCATCCATCTGAACAGATGGACAGTGTCTTGATTTAACAGAGTATTCAATAGGAGCCATCTCCAACAGTGCAACACTCCTACAATACTGCACTGAAGTGTCAGTTAATATATAGTGGGGCTTGAACTCAGAAGCTTCTGACTCGGAGGTGAGAGTGCTACCAACTTAATATACTGAAAGTAGCACTTACAGTATGGCCTGGGGACTACTTTCATCAGCAGCCTTTAGAAAACTTCTCAATCCATGTGACTTTGGATCCCCCTTCATAACCCACCATCTGGCCAGAGTTGACATACAGCTGACAAACATGGGCTGTAGGATAAAGGATATAGCAAACAACTGGCTTAGCCATTCACCACCAGATCTGGCTAGACCACATAAAACACAATTGGGTCCTGCTCTCATGTGCTAATACTGCTCACTATGCCAAGATCATCTTGGAATGCAAAGATAACCCCTGGGATTCAATTCCCTACTGCAAACCATCGTCTTAAACTCCTCTTCCCTACCTCATCTTTTCTCACCTCCAACAACAAGTTCAAGGAGCTCATGAACTTCTTTATCACTAAGGTTGAGACCATCCGATCAGCTGACAGTGCCATATCCCTCTTTTCCACAAGCCAAAGGGCCAAACTTCCTCTAAAGCTCCCCCCTGCCCTAGCCCTCAACTCACATCCTTTTCTAGTTTCCGTTCTACCTTCCCTCATGCTCTCTCAACCCTATTCCCACTAAACTAATGACCAGCAAACTTGTCCTCCTGGTCAGCATATTGTTAATAGTTCTCCCTCTTCAGGTATTGTCCCTCTCTCCTTTAAATCTGCTGTCATTACCCCTCTCTTCAAAAAAAAACAACCCTTGACCGCACCATCCTTGTAGCCTACCATCCCATCTCCAACCTCCCTTTCCTCTCCAAAGTGCATGACTGTGTTATCGAACACCCCACCCACCACCCACTAACCCCCCCACCCCACCAAATTCATGCCCATCTTTTCGAGAACACCATGGGGGTCTTTTATGCAGTCAGCTGCGGTGGATTTGGTGGCGTGCGGGTGATATAATTAGACAGGAGGCGTTTTTTCGGATTCCCAACAGCAGGATATTTTTGAGGAATTAAGTCGGTAGCGGGTTTGCGGCGTTCCCAGGTTCCCCGGCGTGGTGGTGGATTGCACCAATGTCCCCTTGGCACCTGGTTCACAAATGTTTCAACGCAGCGTGCAACAGTCAGATTTGTCCAGTTGAATCACAGCACTGTGCTTTTCTCTCTTTAACTCATCCGCTAAACTAATGCCAGCATTGGAATAGGTGTTTGCCTCCACATCACCATTGGACTGGATGTTTGCCTCCAGGCTCGGCACCAGCAAGGGTGGTGGCGAAGACATGAGCGGGGGCTACATGGAGGACCAGGAGAGGGTAATCGGGGAGGGTAGGCTGAGGTTGATCAGGTGCATCAAGAAGCAAGGATGGGTGGAGTGGAGTGTCCAGGTTGTTGAATAGTTGATGTTGATGGTGAAGATGTTGCTGTCGGCTGCGGGGGTGGTGGGTAGATTAGATCAGTACTGTGTGAAGATATTTGGCAAGGGCCTAAAGGGAGGGGTGAGTGCTGTAGACCTTGGGGAGCTGTGGGGCAAATTGAGGGTACCGGCTAGCAGAGGGAACGGTCACAGTCAATGGGGGCAAATGAATTCTGTAGGGAAGAAGGTCAAGACTAACAGCTTCATATGGAGGGAAATGGGACTCGGCAACAATGGAGGTTCAAGGGTAAGAATTGGCATGTCGATAGTAATGGGAGTAGGAACAGGAGGAGGGATGGCACGAATATATTGATGATTACACTGTGCGTGGTAATGGGGGGAGGATCAATGGTAATGGAGCGAAGGGTAACAGTAACATTGGGTGGTTCAAGGTGATCGGCTCAAGCTGGAAGGTTGCAGGAGGAGGTTGGAAGTTGGTGAGACTTCCCTTGAATTCCACACACATCATCTTCTCCAACAATAATGTGGACATTCAAGGACAGCAAGGAGAGTGGATGGAGGCAAGCGGGTGTGTCTTCCACCTGGCTGCAATTTGAAGGCAGATATAAGGGAACTGTTCATTGCCTCGATGTTTCAGCTCACTGGCATCAGAGGGCTGAATCACCACGCTCTGTTTATTTATTGTTCAGAAAAGCCACAGCGACATGGGTCTCATACACCCAACTTGTCTAGTACCACGGGAGAGACTAAGGGGGGCTCTTTTCCCTCAACTCATGATGCCTGAGTGCCAACAAACGGCAGAACAGGAAATTGAGGAAGATCCGAATGATAACATCCAGGAATGGCATTATTGAAGACGGGCACCGGCTCGTCATCGAATCCTCAGGACAAGGACACATAACCTACAAATGTCAGAGGCAATGCCAGAGACGTCTAAGGATATCACGTGAAATGGAAATTTGTAGGATCCTGCGGCATGACCTGCAACCACTTGGCTTCGGTGGGAATCCCATGCCAGTTGCCCTCAGGGTGACTGCTACACTCGATTTTTTCTTCAGGGGCTCCTTCCAGGGATCCACAGGTGGCATACGTGGCATCTCGCAGTCTGCGACCCACAAGTGCATCAAAGAGATGACCTTTTGCAACGTGCCGATGATTTCATTTACTTACCGGTAGATGAGGACAGCTAGGCAGCAATGTCTGCGACCTTCGGCACCATCGCTCGGCTGCCTAGAGTGCAAGGGGTGATTCGCTGTACTAATGTGTCAATTGCAAAGGCTTCCACTCTTTAATTGTGTAACTGGTTTGTGACCACAAGAGAAGAATCATGCAGGTTTACGCACGTTTCCCAGGGACCTATCATGACTCCTACATTTTGAGGAACACCCAGCTGCCAACAGTTTTCACAGTGGATGGATGGGTCCTGGGTGACAAGGGTGATCCCCTTTGTACATGATTGATGACACCAGTATGTCATCCCCAAAGCACTGCTGAAGAGAGCTACTCACACATCCACCAGAGCCATCATTGAACACACCATTGGTTTGCTGAAAATGCGATTTTGCTGCCTTGACCGGTCTGGAGGGGCTCTTCAGTACACACCACAGATGGTGTCACAAATAATTGTTGTCTGCTGTGCCTTGCACGAAGAGGGTGAGGAGGAGGACAACAATGACAACGATGCCATCATCGATATGAGGGCCATGAAGAGACATGCAAGGGACATCAGGGAGAACTTAATTTATCCACGTTTCAGCCAACAATAAACCATATCATCAAGGAATGTTGGGAGGAGAAACATAACAATTCCCCACAGAAATTCCCTTTTGTATGAGGTCTTATTCATCGCTGCAATCTTAACGAAGCATTGCTGCACTTTCATGTGATTGGCATTTGTAATCACCCGTGGGCTACGATGAATGTGACTACACACCACTGCAAGCAGCGTTAAGTTATGACCGTGGAAAACAAAAGTAAGGCATGACAATATTGGAAAAAATTAATATTCATTAATAGGAAAACAGCCATCATGGAAGAGTGAAGACTCAAATTCCAATGAGATCTGCACACTGGACATTTCCTGAGATGCTTTGCAAACATCATTGTGTTCCTGTCATAGGCCTCCAAAAAAACATCTTTGTATCCATCTGTAACCAAGCAAAACATTACCAAGAGTGGATCAAATTTTGCATGAAATAAAAATGGTTTTAATGAATCTTTGCAATCTGTACAGCACCCGTGCCACCTTCGTGCTCATGGAATTTATGGATTAGAAACTGGACTGAAATAACGACATTCGAGCTGCTGTACATAGTTTTAAGATGTTCTTTGCACTTTTTAATTTGCACTATGGGTAGGTAGAGGTTTTTAATCACCATTCTCACTGATGATGTGGTTTCTGTAAATTTCCTTTTTCTCCCACTACGTCTCGGTGCTACCCCGACATTAGCAGCTGAGGTGGAGGCAGTCTGCTCAGTGCACTGCCCCGTTCCCGTGGCAGGCATCCTCTGGAGGAACAGGGCCTTGATGGCTCCATCCCACTGGGGGTCTGCAGCAATGGTGCCATGTGCTCACCTGCTGGAGGTAAGGGGGTCAATGTCAGGGGAGAGGACGAGATGCCGTTTACCCAGGGGGTGTCCTGAGAGGAAGGCCCTGGGGCAGTTGGAACGGGCTTCTCCATCTGTGTGCACGATGGCACCTGCCTGTCTCCCTGAGGGAAAGGAGCACTTGGAGGGAGGTACAGGTTTCTCGACCCCCTCTCACTTAGACTCTACTGCACGGAGCCCACGGCAACAGTGATGGAGTCAGATCGCATATTGCTCAAATGTTCAACCAGACTCGCCACGGATCTCACCAGACTCTCATCTGAAGAAGCCATACACTCAAATGCCTGGGATATGGCAGACATCACAGCTTACGTGGACTCCTCCATGGTGTAAAGCCTCAGGCATCTCCGACATATTTTCCACAAGGCTTTGCTTCACATCAGAAGACTTCTCGTAGCAACAAACAGAAGATGAGTGTGGGGCTGAGCAGGGGCCTGGTCCCCAGCAGTCCTCCGATTGACAGGGGACCCAGCTGGCACATGCTCCCTCAGCTGCTGGGACGTGTCTATATTGTGCACACCAGCTGATGACCCAGATTCTAATCTTAAACCCCCCGCGGACCGTGCGGATGTATCTGCGCTGGCAGAGGTGGAAGAAGAGGCAGGTGACGGTGCATCCTCTGGGTCATTGGCTGCTTCTTGCTCCCCAGAGCAGGATTCTTGGGCCACTGGCATTCTGCTACTCGAGTGCAGGCACCTGTAGTGGAGACACAAACAGAGGCACTTTAAACATGTTTCACATGAGTTCACACAATTTCCTTCAGTTTTTACATATCACTATAAGAGCAGAGTTGACACTTCATCCTTACACATTGTGAGTCCTGCTTCACCATCTTTGTTCACCCTGCCTCCCTCCTCTCTCACGATCTCCGATGCCTCCTCCTCAGCTGTGGTCAGCAGCCTGATGTCGAGGACCCCTCCTCCTGTCTTAACACACTTGCGCTGGTTGTGGCTTCATTTCCCCTGCAACAGACAGTGTAGATTTAATGACATGGCAAATGATATATCACAACCATTACATACATGCATCAACATCACTCATTCTGCATCAGCTTTCGCATGACACATCCAATCACACAATGCCAATCTTCATCATTTAGTGAATGGCACCAAGGCTGCTCCCACATTCCACTGCCTTCCTTGCGGACCCTCTGCCTTAAAGACATGGAGCCGTGGAACAGATCAATGAAGGAGCTTTGCCAAGACTACTTACCCTCGCTGATCTGAGCAAGTCATTGATACACTTGCGGCACTGCACCCATGTTCTATGAGCAATCCCATAGTTCAAGACCTCCTCTGCTACCTCCATCCAGGCCGCCTTGTGAGGGGGGAGGGTCTTTGCACGCCATCTGCAGGGAAGAAGACCTCCCTCCTTTCCCTGACAGGAGGAGAACCTGCAGGGAGGCCTCACTGAACCGTGGGGCAGCATGCTGCCTGCTGGCTGACATGAGATTCACTTTGGCTGTAGGGAAAATAAATGATGTGAAGTTGGTGGTGACTTTCACAAAATAAGGGAGGCAAAGACATTTTGATTTAAGTAAAAGCTTCAATTTAAGTTAGTCTGAAGATACTGACATGAAAGGAAGGCTGCTGCTCCTTGAAACAGCAAGTACAGAATGTTTTATATCTGTGGTGATCATGGTGCTTGGGGCAGTGACGGGGGGTTCCACCAATGAAAGGCCGTCCCCGCCGTATGATCCCACGTGTTCCCCATGCCTGATGCCGCATGGCTAATTTAAATACAAAACCACGAGGGAAACAGGATTTGCGGCAGAAGCAGAAATTAAAACAACTTCTGGACGCACCGACGGGAATGCTACGGCACTCATAAGATTCCACCCCATGTTTGAATCCCTTCAATCCTTGCCACAGTACTGACACAGCTCTTATCAAAGTTACAAATGACACCCTATGTGACTGTGACAAAGGTAAACTATCCCTCCTCATCCTTTTCAAACTGTCTGCAGCCTTTGACATGGTTGACCACAACATCCTCCTCCAAAGCCTTTCCACTGTCATCCAGCTGGGTGGGACTGCTCTCAACTGGTTCCATTCTATTCTATCCAATCGCAGCCAGAGTATCACTTGCAATGGCTTCCCTTCCCACTCTTCACTGTTAACACTCAGCTCTAACTCACCACCACCTCTCTTGACTCCTCAATTGTTGTTAAATTATCAGACTGCTTAGCCAACATCCAGTACTGGAGGGGCAGAAATTTCCTCCAATTAAATACTGGGAAGACTGAAAACATTGTCTTCGGTCCCTGCTCCAAACTCTGTTCCCTAGATACTAACTGCATTCCTTTTCCTGGCAACTGTCTGAGACTATATAAGACTGTTCACAACCTTGGTGTCAAGTTTGACCCCAAGATGAGCTTCAAACCACATATCAGCACGATCACTAAGACCACCTATATCCACCTCCTTAACATTGCCTGACTCCAACCCTGTTTCAGCTCAACTGCTGCTGAAACCCTTATTCATCCTTTGTTACCTCTAGAATGGTCTATTCCAATATACTCTGGCTTACCTCCCACATTCAACCCTCCGTAAACTTCAGCTCATCCAAAACTCTGCTGTCTCTCTTTTTACTCACATTAAGTCCCATTGAACAATCACCCCTGTGCTCTTTTTTTATTCATTCACGAATGTGAGCATTGCTGACAAGGCCAACATTTATTGCCCATCCCAAATTGCCCTTGGGAAGGTAATGGTGAGCCACTTTCTTGAACCGCTGCAGTCCGTGCGGGGTAGGTACACCAATAGTGCTGTTAGGAAGGGAGTTCGAGGATTTTGACCCAGCGACAGTGAAGGAATGGCAATATAGTTCCAAGTCAGGATGGAGTGTGACTTGAAGGGAAATGTGCAGGTGGTGGTATTCCCATGCATCTGCTGCCCTTGTCCTTCTAGCTGGTAGAGGTCACAAGTTTGGAAGATTCTGTCAAAGGAGCATTGGCAAGTTGCTGCAGTGCATCAAGTAGATGGTACACACTGCTTCCACTGTGTACTAATTGTGGAGGAAGTGATTGCTTAAGGTGGTGGATGGGGTAATGATCTAGAGTCATAGAGAGATACAGCACTGAAACAGGCCCTTCAGCCCACCGAGTCTGTGCTGACCAATAACCACCCATTTATACTAATCCTACGTTAATCCCATATTCCCTATCACATCCCCACCATTCTCCTACCACCTACCTACACTAGGGGCAATTTACAATGGCCAATTTACTTATCAACCTGCAAGTCTTTGGCTGTGGGAGGAAACCAGAGCACCCGGCGGAAACCCACACGGTCACAGGGAGAACTTACAAACTGCGCACAGGCAGTACCCAGAACCAAACCCGGGTCACTGGAGCTGTGAGGCTACAGTGCTAACCACTGCGCCACCCTCGTGTGCTGCTTTGTCCTGGATGGTGTCGAGCTTCTTGAGTGTTGTTGGAGCTGCACCCATCCAGGCAAGTGGAAAGTATTCCATCACACTCCTGACTTGTGACTTGTAGATGTGTACAGGGGCTTTGGAGAGTCAGGATATCAGTTATTTGCCGCAGAATTCCCAGCTTCCGAACTGCTCTTGTAGCCACAGTATATACTTGGCTACTCCAGTTCAATTTCCGGTCAATGATGATACCAGGGTGTTGATAGTGGGGATTCAGCAATGCTAATGCAGTTGAATGTCAAAGGGAGATGGTTAGATTCTCTCCTGTTGGAGATGGTCATTGCCTGGCGTTTGAGTGGCACGAATGTCACTAGCCACTTATTGAATGTTCTCCAGGTCTTGCTGCATGCGGACACGGACTGCTTCAGTATCTGAGAAGTAGTGAATGGTGCTGAACATTGTGCAATCATCAGCAAACATCCCCACTTCTCACCCTATGATTGAAGGAAGGTCAATTATGAAGCAGCTGAAGATGGTTGGGCCTCGGACACTATCTTGAGGAACTCCTGCCTGGAGCTGAGATGATTGACCTCCATCAACCACAACCATCCTCCTTTGCGCTAGGTATGAGTCCAACCAGCAGAGAGTTTTCCCCTACCACCACCCCCACCACCACCCAACGCACCACCCCCCCCCCACCCCGCCCCCCACTGATTCTCATTGACTTCAATTTTGCTAGGGCTCCTTGATGCCACATTCAGTGAAATGCTGCCATGATGTCAAGGGCAGTCATTCTCACCTCACCTCTGGAATTCAGCTTTTTTGTCTATGTTTGTACCAAGGCTCTATTGAGGTCTGGAGCCAAGTGTCCTTGGTGGAAGCCAAACTAAGCATTGGTGAGAAGATTATTGGTGTGTTAGTGCTGCTTGATAACACTGTTGAATACACCTTCCATCACTTTGTTCATATTCTGATGAAGGGTCACAGACCTGAAACGTTAACTGTTTCTCTCTGCACAGATGCTGCCAGACCTGGCATTTTCTGTTCTCATTAATGCTTTCCAAGGCTTTGATAAGTTGCTGAACACAGGAATATTAAATCATTAACACTGGATCTATTGCCACAAAAAGTGTTACATATTTGTGGAATGGTTTGGTTTGTACTGACCAAAAGGCTCACAGCTCTGTGTACTCCATTTGGCCTGATGCCTTCTAAATATTGAAAAATTCAGATCAGAACAGAATATGGTGTGTACCTTTGCTGAACCCAGTCAGTGTTGTCCGTAGGGGCCCACCAGGGGTCTGGAAGAAGCCACATAGTGGAGTGAGGACTGGGTTGGGACACATGGTACACCATTTCCTGCATTGCTGACACAGCTCATCAATCATTGGATAAGAACCTTTAAAGAAATCGAGGCGTGCCAACATCTCGATGTAAAGGACACTCTGGTCTACCAAGAAAATACAAAACAATACCATGCATTCAATATTACTCAGGTAATTTTATATTTCTGTTCAATCATGTAGATGCAGTATATCTCGACTAAGGACACCAGCTGCAACTCAAAGAGCCTTCTTATCACTATTGTTTCGGTTTAATCAGAGCATAAGCATGAGTATTAGCTCAATCCATTCTCCATGTGAGTGTTAATCCACGGGAGTATTAACCCATTTCATTCTCCATGCTAGTGCTAACCCACTCCATTCTCTCAGGGAGTGTTTACACACTCCATTCTCAAAGAGAATGTTAGGCCATTCCATTCTCTAAGGGAATGATACCTGACTTTATTCTGTAGAGGACTGATAACCCACTCCATTCTCCGAGGGAGTTTAGTTTAGTTTAGAGTTACAGCACTGAAACAGGCCCTTCGGCCCACCGAGTCTGTGCCGACCATCAACCACCCATTTATACTAATCCTACACTAATTCCATATTCCTACCACATCCCCACCTGTCCCGATATTTCCCTACCACCCCTATACTAGGGGCAATTTATAATGGCCAATTAACCTATCAACCAGCAAGTCTTTGGCATGTGGGTGGAAACCGGAGCACCTGGAGGAAACCCACGCAGACACAGGGAGAACTTGCAAACTCCACACAGGCAGTACCCAGAATTGAACCCGGGTCGCTGGAGCTGTGAGGCTGCGGTGCTAACCACTGCGCCACTGTGCCGCCCCACTCCATTCTCCGAGGGAGTGTTAACCCACTCCATTCTCTGAGGGAGTGTTAACCCACTCCATTCTCCAAACGAGTGCTAACCCACTCTATTCTCCAAGGGAGTGTTACCCCACTCCATTCTCCGAGGGAGTGTTAACCCACTCTATTCTCCAAGGGAGTGCTACCCCACTCCATTCTCTGAGGGAGTGTTAACCCACTCCATTCTCCAAGGGAGTGCTAACCCACTCTATTCTCCAAGGGAGTGTTAACCCACTCTATTCTCTAAGGGCAGGTTAATTCATTCCATTTTCTTTGGGGGCAATAATCCACTCCATTGTATAAGGCCGTGTTAACCCACTCCATTCTTTAAGGAAATAATAACCCCCACATTCTCCAAGGGAGTGTTAACCTATTCAATTCTCCAAGACAATGATCACCCAGACTGTTATCTATGATTGTTCTTACCTACTCCATTCTCCATGAAGTCTACTGTAGGCCAGATGAGTAACAGAGCATCTTGAACAAGCTGCACCTCAGGACAATTGACTTGCTTGGTGCATGCATAAAAATCCTCTAGCAAGCTCTTCATTCCTGTGACTTGTATTTTACAAACTATCCATTCCATATTCCCTGTGAACTCAAAATAACCTGAGATGTTAACATGGCACAGAAGGTATGTATTACTGTTAGACCTATGTTTGTCCTTTACAATAATTTGTGGTGCTACTATTAATTCAGAAATTGTGGATTGGGAAATGTCACTCTGTAGAGAGAGAGGTGTTTGGGAGAGATCAAATGAAAATGGTGCTTTGTGAAGAACTGTGGAGTGTTACTTGGTGTCAAGATTGGGACAACTGGGACATTTACATGGCAAAGTCAATTTAAACAAATGAAAATGCCATAATCAAAGCAACAAAGTTTTCTTGAAGTTGATTACAGCCTCATCTCTCAAATACAACAGAATCACTGAGACAGCCACAGAAGAGCATACAGTGGTTCTGATATGAATGACAAGAAGGATTATGAGTAATACAAAGACAGGTTATAATGCATGCATGTAAAAGCGCATAGTGTGATGAATAAGACTGGTGAACTACAAGCACAAATAGCCGCTTGGGAATATGATGTAGTGGCAATAATGGAAATGTAGCTTAAAAATGGTGAGGACTGGGTGCTTAATATCCCAAGGTACAAAGTGTTCAGAAAAGATAGGGAAGGACAAAAGGGAAGTGGTGTGACAGTCTTGATTAGGGAAGACATTGTAGTGTTGGAAAGAGATGTCCTTGAGGGAGCAAGGACAGAATCTATTTGGTTTGAGTTGAGAAGCAAAAAGGGGATGATCACACTACTGGGGGCATTCTACAGCCCTCCAAATACTGAGAGAGAGATAGAGGAGCAAATCTGCAGGGAAATGACAGAGATGTGCAAGAGCTATAGAGTGGTGATATTGGGGGATTTGAATTACCCAAATATTGATTGGGATAATGTTAGAGTAAAGGGAAAGGAGGGGGAGGGATTTCTGAAATTTGTTCAGGAGAACTTCCTTGACCAGTATATTCTCGGTTCAACTAGAAAGGAGGCATTGCTGGATCTGGTGCTTGGGAATGAGGCGGGCCAAATGAACCTGTGGGAGGAGTGATCATTGTATTATAAAGTTTAAATTATAATGGAGAAGAGCATGGAACAATCTAAAGTAGAACTTCTAAATTGGAAGAGGCCTAACTTCAATAGGATGCGAGGGGATCTATCCAGGGTAAAATGGAACCAAAGATTGACAGGAAAAACTGTAATGGAGCAATAGGTGATCTTTAAGGAGATGTTTCAGGAACAGGCTAGGTACATTCCAATAAAGGTGAAAGGTAAGGGTAACAAAGTCAGGGCTCCTTGGATGATGAGGGAAATAGAGAATATGATAAAACAAAAAAAGAGGGTGTATGATGCATGTGAGGTGAATTCTTCAAGTGAGAACCCAGCCAAATACAATTGAGAGGGGAAATGAAGAGGCAAATACAACTGGCAAAGAGAGAATATGAGAATAGAATGTCAGTTAACATTAAAAGGTAGCCCAAAAATTTTCCACAAGCGTAAAAATAATAAGCGGCGTATAAGAGGTGGGGTTGGTCCTATTAGGGATAAAGAAGGGATTTATACGTCAAGGCTCAGGGCAAGATTTGAATACTTAAGATAAGAACATAAGAACTAGGAGCAGGAGTGGGCAATTCAGCTCCTCGAGCCTGCTCCTCCATTCAATACGATCATTGCTGATCTCATCTCGGCCTCAACTCCATTTTCCTGCCCATTCTCCATAACCCTTCAACCCATTACTAATTAAAAATCTGTCTATCTCCTCCTTAAATTTACTCAATGTCCTGGCATCCACCACACTCTGGGGTAGTGAATTCCACAGACTCACGACCCTTTGAGAGAAGTAATTTCTCCTCATCTGCTAACCCTTATCCTAAAACTATGACCCCTCATTCTAGACTGCTCCACAAGAGGAAACATCCTCTCTATGTCTACTTTGTCAATCCCCTTAATCATCTTATATACCTCAATTAGATCTCCTCTCATTCTTCTAAACTCTAGAGAGTAAAGGCCTAAACTGCTCAATCTCTCTTCATAAGACAAACCCCTCATCTCTGGAATCAATCTAGTGAACCTCCTCGGAACTGCCTCCAATGCAGCTACATCCCTCCTCAAGTATGGGGACCAAAACTGTACGCAATACTCCAGATGTGGTCTCACTAATGCCTTGTACAGTTGCAGCAACACTTCCTTACTTTTATACTCTATTCCTTTTGCAATAAATGCCAAAATTCCATTTGCCTTCCTTATTACCTACTGTACCTGCATACTAGTTTTCTGCGATTCATGCACGTGGACACCCAGATCCCTCTGCACCGAAGCACTCTGAAGTTTCTCTCCATTTAGATAATAATTTGCCTTTCTATTCTTCTGACCAAAATGGATAACCTCACACTTATCCACGTTAAACTCCATCTGCCAAATTTTGGCCCATTCACCTAACCTATCCACATCCATTTGTAGATTTCTTATTTCTTTATTGCAACTTACTATCCCACCTATTTTAGTGTCATCTGCAAATTTGGCTATAGTACCTTCTATCCCTGCATCCAAGTCATTAACATAGATTGTAAATAGTTGGGGCCCGAGGACCGAACCCTGTGGCACCCCACTAGTTACATCTTGCCAACCAGAAAAGGACCCATTTATCCCGACTGTCTGTTTTCTGTTGGTTAGCCATTCCTCTATCCAAGCTAATAAATTGCCCCTAACCCCATGTGATCTTACCTTGTGTATTAACCTTTTGTGCAGCACCTTATCAAATGCCTTCTGGAAGTCCAGATATACTACATCTACAGGATCCCCATTATCCACTTTACTTGTTACAGCTTCGAAGAACTCTAGCAAATTACTCAAACATGGTTTACCCTTCATAAAACCATGCTGACTGTGATGGATTGTGTTTTGATTTTCTAAATGTCCTGTTATTACTTCCTTAATAATGGATTGTAACAATTTCCCAATGACAGATGTTAAACTAACTGGTCTATAGTTTCCTTCTTTCTGCCTCCCTCTCTTTTTGAATAAGGGCGTTATATTAGCTTTTTTTCCAATCCACTGGAACCTTTCCCGGATACAGGGAATGCTGGAATATTATAACCAATGGATCCATATCTCTGCTGCCACTTCCTTTAAGACCCTAGGATGTAGGCCATCAGGCCTTGGGAACTTGTCTGCCTTCAATCCCAATAGTTTGCTCAGTACTTTTTCCCTAGTGATGGTGATTGTTCTAAGTTCCTCCCTTTCTATAACCTCTGCATTACCTGTTACTATTGGGATGGTACTAGTGTCCTCCACTGTGAAAACTGAGGCAAAATACTGATTTAGTGTCTCTGCCATTTCTGTGTTCCCCTCTATTAACTCACCAGTCTCATCCTCCAAGGGACCAACATTCACTTTAGCTACTCTCTTCCCTTTTATATACTTATAGAAGCTTTTGCTAACTGTTTTAATATTTTGCGCTAGTTTTCTTTCATAATTTACCTTTGCTCTTTTTATTACTTTTTTAGTAACCCTTTGTTGATCTTTAAAAGTTTCCCAATCTTCCAGCCTGCCACTGGCCTTTGCAATATGGTATGCCTTAGTTTTTGTCTTTATGTTATCCTTAACTTCCTTGCTTAACCATGGATGTTTTTTCCCCCTCTTACAATCTTTCTTCCTCTCTGGAATATATTTTAGTTGGGATGAATTGAGTATCTCCTTAAACATCTGCCACTGCTCAACAACTGTCCTACCTTTTATAATAATATAAAATAAAAACAAGAAATGCTGGAAATACTCAGCAGGTCTGGCAGCATCTGTGGAGAGAGAAGCAGAGTTAACGTTTCAGGTCAGTGACCCTTCTTCAGAACTAGCAAATATGAGAAATGTAAAATGTTATAAGCAAGTAAAGCGGGGGTGGGGCAAGAGATAACAAAGGAGAAGGTGTTGATAGGACAAGGTCACAGAATAGCTGACCAGAAGGTTATGGAGCAAAGGCAAACAATATGTTAATGGTGTGTTGAAAGACAAAGCATTAGTACAGATAGGGTGTTAACGGACTGAAAATTGAACAACTGCAAGTACAAACATGAAAAACAAACAGTGGGTAAGCAAACTGAACAAACTAAGATGAAATAAAATAAAATAAACACACAAAAAAACTAATATAAAAAAAAGTAAAAATAAAAAATAACTGAAAATAAAAGTAAAATGGGGGGCCCGTCATGCTCTGAAATTGTTGAACTCAATGTTCAGTCCGGCAGGCTGTAGTGTGCCTAATTGGTAAATGAGATGCGGTTCCTCGAGCTTGCGTTGATGTTCGCTGGAACACTGCAGCAATCCCAGGACAGAGATGTGAGCATGAGAGCAGGGGGGAGTGTTGAAATAGCAAGCAACCAGAAGCTCGGGGTCCTGCTTGCGGACTGAGCGGAGGTGTTCCGCAAAGCAGTCACCCAGTCTGCGTTTGGTCTCCCCAATTAGAGGAGGCCACATTGTGAGCAGCGAATACAGTATACTACATTGAAAGAAGTACAAGTAAATCGCTGCTTCACCTGAAAGGAGTGTTTGGCACCTGGAATAGTGAGGAGAGAGGAGGTAAATGGGCAGATATTACACCTCCTGCGATTGCAGGGGAAGGGGACGAGGTGGTGGGGTAATGGAGGAGTGGACCAGGGTGTCACGGAGGAAAAGATCCCTTCAGAATGCTGACAGGGGAAGGGAGGGGAAGATGCGTTTGGTAGTGGCATCACACTGGAGGTGGCAGAAATGGCAGAGGATGATCCTTTGGATATGGAGGCTGATGGGGTGGAAAGTGAGGACAAGGGGAACCCTGTCACGGTTCTGGGAGGGAGGGGAAGGGGTGAGGGTAGAGTTGCGGGAAATGGGCCGGACATGGTTGAGGGCCCTGTCAACCACAGTGGGGGGGAATCCTCGGTTGAGGAAAAAGGAAGACATATCAGAAGCGCTGTCATGGAAGGTAGCATCATCAGACCAGATGTGTCGAAGACGGAGAAACTGGGAGAATGGAATGGAGTCCTTACAGGAGGCAGGGTGTGAAGAAGTGTAGTCGAGGTAGCTGTGGGAGTTAGTGGGCTTATAATGGATATTAGTAGACAGCCTATCACCAGAGATGGAGATAGAGAAGTCGAGGAAGGGAAGGGAAGTGTCATAGATGGACCATGTAAAGGTCAGAGAAGGGTGGAAATTGGAAGCAAAGTTGATAAAGTTTTCCAGTTCAGGGCGGGAGCAGGAAACGGCACCGATACAGTCATCAATGTACTGGAAAAAGATTTGGGGGAGGGGGCCTGAGTAGGACTGGAACAAGGAATGTTCGACATATCCCACAAAAAGACAGGCATAACTAGGACCCATGCGGGTCCCCATTGCCTGAAGGAAGTGCGTGGAGATGAAAGAGAAGTTGTTCAATGTGAGAACAAGTTCAGCCAGTTTTTCATTTTTTTTCCAGGTTTTTTTTTCATGTTTTTTTTCATGTTTGTACTTGCGGCTGTTCAATTTTCAGTCCATTAACACGCTACGTGTACTAATGCTTTGTCTTTCAACACACTATTAACATATTGTTTGCCTTTGCTTCATGACCTTCTGGTCAGCTATTCTGTGACCTTGTCCTATTTACACCTTCTCCTTTGTTATCTCTTGCCCCACCGCCGCTTTACTTGCTTATAACCTTTTACATTTCTAATATTTGCTAGTTCTGAAGAAGGGCCACTGACCTGAAACGTTAACTCTGCTTCTGTCTCCACAGATGCTGCCAGACCTGCTGAGTATTTCCAGCATTTCTTGTTTTTATTTCAGATTTCCAGCATCTGCAATATTTTGCTTTTATTTTATTGTCCTACCTTTTAGTCTTCCTGCCCAGTCCACTAGGGCCAAATCTGTCCTCATGCATATGTAATTACCTTTGCTTAACTCCAGAATGCTAGTGTGGGACTCCAGTTTCTTGCCCTCATGAGTACTTTGTATCAGTGTTTATTAAGGAAGAGGATGCTGATAAACCATTCAACTAGATCCCTGATCTTCTACTTCAATGCCATTTTCCTGCATCAACTCCATATCCTTTGATATCTTTAATATCTAGAAATGTATTGATCAGTGTCTTGAACATACTCAATGACATAGCCTCCACAGCCCTCTGGGGTAGAGAATTCAACAGATCCACCACAGACTGAAGAAATTTCTCCTCATCTCAATCCTAAATGGCCTACCCCTTATTCTGAGACTGTGTCCCCTGGTTCTAGAACCTCCAGCCAGGGAAAACATCCTTCCTGTATCTACCCTGTCGAGCCCTGTATGTTTCAATGAGATCACCTCTCATTCTTCTAAACTCTAGAAAATACAGGCCCAGTCTCCTCAATCGCACCTCATAAGACAATCCTGCCATCCCAGGAATTAGTCTAGTGAAACTTTGTTGCACTCCCTCTATGTTAAGTATATCCTTCCTTAGGTAAGAGACTAAAACTATACACAATACTCCAGGTGCGGTCTCACCAATACAATTGCAGCAAGACATCTTTACTCCTGTACTCAAATCCTCTTGCAATATAGGCCAACATACCATTTGCCTTCCTCATTGCTTGCTGCACCTACATGTTAGCTTTCAATGACTCATGAACAAGGACACCCAGGTCCCTTTGGACATCAACACTTCCCAATCTCTCACCATTTAAGAAATACTCTGCATTTCTGTTTTTCCTATCACAGTGGATAACTTCACATTTTTCCAATTATATTCCATCTGCCATGTTCTTGCCCACTCACTTAGCCTGCCTAAATCCCCTTGAAGCCTCTTTGCATCTGCCTCACAACTCACATTCCCACCTAGTTTTGTGTCATCAGCAAATTTAGAAATATTACATATGGTCTCCACATCCAAGTCATTGATATATATTGTGAACAACTGGGGCCCAAGTACTGATCCTTGCAGCACCCCACTAGTCACAGCCTACCAACCTGAGAATGACCCATTTATTCCTGCTCTCTGTTTTCTGTCCATTAACCAATTCTCAATCCATGTCAGTATATTACCCTCAATCCCATGTGTTTTAATTTTGTTTACTAACATTATTTTTTATTCTTTCATGGGATATGGACATCCCTGGCAAGTCCAGCATTTATTGCCCATCACTAATTGCCCTTGAGAAGGCAGTGGTGAGCTGCCTTCTTGAACTGCTGCAGTCCATCTGGTGCAGATACACCCACAATGCTGTTAGGGAGGGAGTTCCAGGACTTTGACCCAGTGACAGTGAAGGAACAGCGATATATTTCCAAGTCAGGATAGTATGTGACTTGGAGGGGAACTTGTGTGGGAACTTATCAAACGCCTTTCGAAAATCCAAATATACCACATCCACTGGTTCTCCCATATCTATCCTGCTAGTTACATACTCAAAAAACTCCAACAGGTCTGTCAAACATGATTTCCCTTTCATAAATCCATGCTGATTTTGCCCAATTATTTCATTATTTTCCAAGTGGCCTGTTATCACATCCTTTATAATAGCTTCTAACATTTTCCCTACTACTGATGTAAAGCTAACAAGTCTGTAGTTCCCCATGTTCTCTCTCCCTCATTTCTTAAATAGTTGAGTTACATTTGCTACCTTCCAATCTGCTGGAACCATTCCAGAATCTATAAAATTTTGGAAGATGACCACCAATGCATTCATTATCTCCACAGTCACCTCTTTCAACACCCTGGGATGTAGATCATCAGGTCCAGGCGATTTATCAACCTTCAGTCCCATTAATTTCTCCAGTACGACTTTTTTACTATTACTGATTTCTTTCAGTTCTCCATTCTCGCTAGTCCCTTGTTTCTCTAGTATTTGTGGTAAGTTTTTTGTTAATTCCCCCATGAAGAAGATATGAAGTATTTGTTTTAGCTTCTCTGCCATTTCCTTATTCCCCATTATAAATTATCCTGTTTCTGCATCTAATGGGCCCACATTTGTCTTTGCTAATTTTTCCTTTTTACATACCTATAGAAGCTTCCACAGTCCATTTTTATGTTTCTTGCTAGTTTACTTTCATATTCTATTTTCCCTTTACTTATCAGTTTCTTGGTCCTCCTTTGCTGAATTCTAAAATGCTCCCAATCCTCAGGCTTACTACTTTTTAAAGCCTCTTCTTTTGATGTATTAAATCTTTAACTTCTCTAGTTAGCCACAGTTGGATCACTTTCCTGTTGGGTTCTTGAGCCTCAAACAAATGTATATTTGTTGTAAACCATGTATTAATTCTTTAAATGCTCACCATTGCCTGTCTACTGTCATTACTTCTAATGTACTTTCCTAATCCATCACAGCCAAATTGCCCTTCATACCTTTGTAGTTTCCTTTGTTTAGATTTAAGAGCTTAGTTTCAGATTGAACTACATCACTTTTAAACTTAATGCAAAACTTAATGAAATAACAGAGAGGATTGATGAAGGGCAAGTAATGGATGTTATCTGTTTATGGATTTTAAGAAAGTGTAAGACAGTGTACCACACAAGAGGCTGGTGAACAAAATTGAGGCTCGTGGAATCGGAGGATCAGTGACAGCTTGGATAAAAAATTGGCTTAAGGGCAGAAAACAGTGAATTACGTTAAATAGTTGTTTTTCAGATTGGAGGACATTAGACAGTGGTGTTCCCCCAAGGTTCAGTGATAGGAACTGTTCATTTTTAATATACATAAATGACTTGGATATTGGAATACAGAGTAAATTTTCAAAATTTGCCAATGATACCAAACTTGGAGGTGTGGCAGACAGTGAGGATTATACCCATCAACCACAACAGGACATAGATAGGCTGGCAGAATGGGCAGACAAGTGGCAGATGGAATTTAATACAGAGAAACACGAGGTGATGCATTTTGGCAAAAGGGATAGGAAGAGGCAAGATAGACTAAATGGTACAGCTCTAAAGTGTGTGCAGGGAAAGAGGGACCTGGGGTTCATTTGCATAGATCTTTAAAGGTGGCAGGAGCTATTGAGAGAGTGGTTAGCAAAGCAAATGGGATCTTGGGCTTCTCAGAATCACAGAATGACGGAATTGTTCCAGCACAGAAGGAGGCCATTCGGCCCATTGTGTCTGCACCAGTTCTCCGAGTGAACAATTCACTTAAGGCCATTCCCCGCTTTCTCCCCATAACCCTGTACATTCTTCTTTTCACTTAACTATCTAATTCCTTTTTGAATGCCTCGATTGAACCTGCCTCCACCGCACTCTCTGACAGTGCATTCTAGATCCTAACTACTTGCTGCATGAAAATGTTTTTCCTCATGTCGCCATTGCTTCTTTTGCCAATTACTTTAAAATTGTTCTCTCTCATTTTTGATCCTTTCACGACTGGGAACAGTTTCTCTCTGTCTACTCTGTCCAGACCCCTCATGTATTTGAATACCTCTATAAAATTCCCTCTCATCCGAGGAAAACGGTCTCAACTTCTCCAATCTATTTTTGCAAATGAAGTTTCTCATCCTTGGAATCATTCTCGTAAATCTTTTCTGCACCCTCTCTAATGCCTTCCTATCTTTCCTAAAGCACGACGCCCAGAATTGGACGCAATACTTCAGCTGAGGCCAAACTAGTGTCTTATACAAGTTCAACACAATCTCCTTGCTCTTGTACTCTATTCCCCTATTAATAAAGCACAGGATATTGTATGCTTTATTAACCACTCTCTCAACCTGTCCTGCCACCTTCAATGACTTATGCACATATACACCCAGGTCCCTCTGTTCCAGCACCCACTTTAGAGTTCTACCCTTTATTTTATGTTGTCTCTCCATGTTTTTCCTAACAAAATTAATCATTTTTCATTTCTCTGCTTTGAACGTCATCTGCCACTTGTCCACCCATTCCACCAGCTTGTCTATTTCCTTTTGAAGTTCTACACTATCCTCTTCACAGTTCACAATGCTTCCAAGTTTCGTATCATCCGCAGATTTTGAAATTGTGCCCTGTACACCAAGGTCTAAATCATTAATATATACCAGGAGGAAAAAGAGTCCCAACACTGACCCCTGAGGAACTCCACTACAAACCTTCCTCCAGCCCGAAAAACATCCATTAACCACTACTCTCTGTTTCCTGTCACTCAGCGAATTTCGTATCCATATTGTTACTGTTCCTTTTATTCCATGAGCTATAACTTTGCTCACAAGTCTGTTGTGTGGCACTGTATCAAATTCATTTTGAAAGTCCATGTACACCAATCAACAGCATTGCCCTCATCAACCCTCTTGGCTACCCCTTCAAAAAACTCCAGAAAGTTAGTTAAACTCAATTTTCCCTTAACAAATCCATGCTGGCATTCCTAATTAACCCACATTTGTCCATGTGACTATTAACTCTGTCCCAAATTATTGTTTCTAGAAGATTCCCCACCACCGAAGTTAAACTGACTGGCCTGTCATTGCTGGGCTTATCTGTACATCCTTTTTTGAACAAGGGTGTAGCATTTGCAATTCCCCAGTCCTCTGGCACCACCCCTGAGTTTAAGGAAGACTGGAAAATTATGGCCAGTGCCACCGCGATTTCCACTCTCACTTCCCTCTGTATTCTTGGATGCATCTCATCCAGTCCTGGTGCTTTATCAACTTTAAGTACAGACAGCCTATCTAATACTCTTTAACAATTTTAAATCCTTCTTGTATATTAATTACCTCCTCTTTCATCATGGCCTGGGTAACATCATCTTCCTTGATAAAGATAGATGCAAAGTATTCATTTAATATCTCAGCTATTCCCCTGCCTGAAATGTGAAAATTCCCCTTTTGGTCCCGAATCGGCCCTACTCCACCTTTTACCACCGTTTTACTATCTATATGCCTATAGAAGACTTTGGGATTCCCTTTTATATTAGCTGTCAGTCTCTTTTCATACATTCTCTTTGCTTCTCTTATTTGCTTTTTCACTTCCACTCTGAACCTTCTATATTCAGCCTGGTTCTCAAAAGTATTTGCTACCTGGCATCTGTTGTAAGCACACTTTTTCTTCTTTATCTTAATCTCTATCTCTTTTGTCATCCAGGGAGCTCTGGATTGGTTTGCCCTACCTTTCCCCTTCGAGGGAATATACTTTGGCTGTGCCCAAACTATCTCTTCTTTGAAGTAGCCCATTATTCAGCTACTGTTTCTCCTGCCAACCTTTGATTCCAATTTATTTGGCCCAGATTTATTCTTACCCCATTAAAGTTGGCTTTCCCCCAGTTAATTATTGTTACTCTAGGTTGTTCTTTGTCATTTCCCTTAGCCATCCCAAAACTTATGATACAATGATCATTGTCCCCTAAATGTTCTCCTACAGATATTTGATCCACTTGATCCACCTCACTCCCAATTTCAGGTCAAGTAGTGCCTCCTTTCTCATTGGACTGGAAACATACTGCTGTAGAAAATTTTCCTGAACACACTCTAAGAACTCTTGCCCCTCTCTACCCTTTACACTACTACTATCTGGCTAGTGACTAGTGAGATAGTAAATGCGCTAGTTTTAATTTTCCAAAATTCCTTAAATTTGGGGAAGCTTCCGTGAGATTGGAAAATAGCGAATGTAACTCCTTTATTCAAAAGGGAAGGGAGACAGAAAGCAAGAAACTACAGGCCAGTTAGCTTCACATCTGTCTTAGGGAAAATGTTAGAAGCTTTTATTAAAGACGTTATAGCAGGGCATTTAGAAAAATTGAAGGTAATCAGGCAGAGTCAACATGGTTTTGTGAAAGGGAAATCACGTTTAACCAATTTATTGGAGTTCTTTGACGGAGTTACATGTGCTGTGGATAAAGAGGAACTGGTGGATGTATTGTACTTAGATTTCCAGAAGACATTTGATAAGGTGCTATCATTAAAGGTTATTGCAGAAAATAAAAGCTCATGGTGTAGGGGGCAACTAATTGGCATGGATAGAAGATTGGCTAGCTAACAGGAAACAGAGAGTAGGCATAGATTGGTCATTTGCCTGTTGGCAAGATGTAACGAGAGGTGTGCCACAGGGATCTGTGCTGGGGCCTGAACTTATATAAATGACTTAGATGAAGGGACCGAAGGTATGGTTGCTAAATTTGCTGATGAGACAAAGATAGGTAGGAAAGTAACTTGTGAAGAGGACAAAAGGAGGCTACAAAGTGATGTAAAAAGGTTAAGTGAGTGGGCAATGACCTGGCAAAGGGAGTATAATGTGGGAATGAATGAAATTGTCCACTTTGGCAGGAAGAATAAAAAAGAAGCGTATTATCTAAATGGTGAGAGATTGCAGAGCTCTGAGATGCAGAGGGATCTGGGTGTCCTCATGCAAGAATCACAAAAGGTTAGTATGCAGGTACAGCACATAATTAGGAAAGCTAATAGAATGTTATCGTTTATCGCCAGGGGAATTGAATACAAAAGTAAGGAGGTTATGCTTCAGCTATACAGGGCATTGGTGAGACCACATCTGGAGTAAAGGCCTGCTACCCTACCTGAACCCGACGGGACCCGACGACATGTGTCGGGTTCAGGTCGGGTCAGGTTGCACTTCCGGTTCCGGCATTCGGGCTCGGGTCGGGCCGGATTGGACACGCTCTATCATCAACTCAGGTAAGTGACTTTAATGCTAATTTACTTTTTGGACTTTAAAGGTGTTTTTGTTACAGTTATTTTAAGCTTGCGCAGGTACGGAACAAAGTGAAAAACGGAAGGTAGGTTAACTGATGGTCGGGTCAGGTCAGGTCGGGTCGGGCATGGGAAAAAATGGAAGGACTTGGACCCGGTCGGGCTCAGTCTCGCATGGGGTTCTGTCGGGCTCGGGTCGGATCTCATTTGCAGACCCGGGCAGGCCTTTAACCTGGAGTACTGTGTACAGTACTGGTCTCCTTATTTAAGGAAGGATGTAAATGCATTCGAGGCAGTACAGAGAAGGTTTACTAGACTAATACCTGGAATGGGCGAGCTGCCTTATGAGGAAAGATTGGATAGGCTAGGCTTGTATCCGCTGGAATTTAGAAGAGTAAGAGGCGACTTGATTGAAATGTATAAGATCCTGAGGGGTCTTGACAGGGTGGATGTGGAAAGGATGTTTCCTCTTGTGGGAGAATCTAGAACTAGGGGTCACTGTTTAAAAATAAGGGGTCACCCAATTAAGATGCAGATGAGGAGAAATTGGTATACTTGTCCATAGATCACTGAAGGCAGCAGCACAGGTAGATAAGGTGGTTAGGAAGGCATATGGGATACTTGCCTTTATGAGCCGAGGCATAGAATATACGAGCAGGGAGGTTATGATGGAGCTGTACAAAACGCTAGTTAGGTCACAGCTGGAGTACTGTGTACAGTTCTGGGCACCACACAATAGGAAGGATGTGATTGCACTGGAGAGGGTGCAGAGGAGATTCATCAAGATGTTGCCTGAGCTGGAGCATTTCAGCAATGAAGAGAGACTGGATAGACGAGGGTTATTTTCCTTAGAGCAGAGAAGGCTGAGGGGGAACCTGATTGAGGTATACAAAATTAAAGGGGCATAGATAGGGTAGATCGGAAGATACTTTTTCCTTTAGCAGAGGGATCAATAACCAGAGGGCATAGATTTAAGGTAAGGGCCAGGAGGTTTAGAATGGATTTGGGGAAAATATTTTTCACCCGGAGGGTGGTTGGAATCTGGAACACACTATCTGAAGAGGTGGTGGAGGCAGGAACCCTCACAACATTTAAGAAGTATTTAAATGAGCACTTGAAACGCCATAGCATACAAGACTACGGGCCAAGTGCTGGAAAATGGGATTAGAATAGTTAGGTGCTTGATGGCTGGCACAGATACGATGGGCCGAAGGGCCTGTTTCTGTGCTGTATAACTCGATGACTCTATAAAACTTTTTCTCTCAGAGGGTTATGAGTGTTTGGAAATCTCTTCCTCAAAAGGCGGTGGAAGCAGAGTCTTTGAATATTTTTAAGGCAGAGGTAGATAGATTCTTGATAAGCAAGGGGGTGGAAGGTTATTGGGGGTAGGTGGAATAATCAGTTCAGCCATGAATTCATTGAATGGCGGAGCAGGCCCGAAGGGCCGAGTGGCCTACTCCTGCTATTAATTCGTATGTATGTTCATATCCAAGTCTATATTTGGATAATTAAAGTCCCCTATTATAACTACACTATATTTTTTGCACCTCTTTGTAATTTCTTTGCAAATTTGTTCCTCTACATCCTTTTCACTAGTTGGTGGCCTATTAACTACACCGAGCAATGTATTTGCACCTTTTTTGTTCCTTAGCTCTAGATTCTGTCCTAGACCCCTTTGGGATATCCTCTCTCTCTCAAGCACTGTAACGTTATCCTTAATCAGTACCACCACTCCTCCCCATTTTCTTC
Organism: Heterodontus francisci; assembly: GCF_036365525.1. Classification (NCBI taxonomy): domain Eukaryota; kingdom Metazoa; phylum Chordata; class Chondrichthyes; order Heterodontiformes; family Heterodontidae; genus Heterodontus; species Heterodontus francisci. The sequence continues at coordinate 83,706,529 of NC_090388.1, forward strand.
CTTTCCTATCTTTCCTGAACACCTTGTATCCAAGAATATTTAACACCTAGTCCTTCCCTTCTTTCTTCTTCATAAGTCGAGGTAATGAGTACAAAAGCAGGGAAATTATGCTGAACCTTTATAAAGCTCTGTTAAGGCCACAATTAGAGTCCCGTTCTGGTCATCACATTTTAGGAAGGATGTGTTGTTCTTGAGAGGGTCCAGAGGAGATTTACCAGAATTGTTCCAGGGATGAGGGATTTTACTTATTAGGTTAGGTTGGAGAAGCTGGGGTTATTCTCCTTGGAGCAAAGGAGATTGAAGGGAGATTTGATAGAGGTGTACAAGATTATGCCAGGTTTGGATGGGGTAGACAAAAGCTGTTCCCATTAGCTAATGGAACAAGGACTAGGTTCAAGGTTTTGAGCAAGAGGTGGAGGGGGGATGTGAGAAACAACTTTTTTAATGCAGTGACTGGTAATGACCTGGAACTTGCTACCTATGAGGGTGGTGGAAGCAGAGATGATCAGTGATTTCAGAAGGAAGTTGAATGGGCACTTAAGGGAAATAAACTTGCAGGGCTATGGGGATAGAGCAGGGGAATGGTCTGATTGGATTGTTCTACAGAGAGCCAGCATGGACACAATGGGCTTAATGGCCTCCTTCTGTGCCATTATGACTCCATGACTCGAAGAAACTTATCTTGTTACCTGGAAGTAATGGCTACTCGAACTCCAGGAGTTTTATGTTCTCATTCCATATGGTTGTTACACGAATGAGAAAATCGCCTAACACAAACAAGGTATTCTTTCTCAATTTCTGTTTCTTATTGAGCTTTTTCTATACTATTTGCATATATAATGTGTGTATTTAGAATATAGATAGATCTCTAGCTGTCTCAAAGCTCTTTATAGCCAATGTAGAACTTCTGAAGTGTAGTCACTGATGTAATGTAGGAAACACAGTAACCAATTTGCACACAGCAAGCTCCCACAAACAGCAATGAGGTAAATGACCAGGACATTAATTTTAGTGAAGTTAACTGAGGGATAAATATTGGCCAGGACACGTCCCGTCCTCTTTCTCAAATAGCACATGGGATTTTTATATCTGCCCGAGAGGAAAGACTTGGTTTAACGTCTCCTCCGAGGTACAGCACCTCTGATAATGCTGCACTCCCTCCATACTGTATGCGTGCATCAGCCTGGATTATATGCTCATGTTCCTGAAGTGGGACATGAACCCATTGTGATGTCCCCAGGACTGGAGTGAGGTGAGTTTTCAGCTGAGTTTAGTATAGGATATGAGACAAAGACTGCAGCAGCTTTTCTTTTATTTGTTTGTGGGATGTAGGTGTCACTGGTTAGGCTAGCACCATCCCTACTTGCCCTTGAACTGAGTGGCTTACTAGGCCATTCCAGAGGGCATTTAAGAGTCAATCACATTGCTGTGGGTCTGGAGGCGCATGCAGGCTAGACCCAGGTAAGGACAGCAGAGTTCTCTCCTAAAGGACATTAGTGAACCAGCTCGACCATGGTCACCATTAGACTAGATTTTAATTCCAGATTTATTAATTGAATTCAAATTTCACCATCTGCCATGGTGGGATTCAAACCCATGTTTTCAAAATATTGGCCTGGGTGCTGGATTACTAGTCCAGTGACATTACCACAATGCCACCACCTCCCTCAAAGCTGAATATACAGGCTTTCTATTTATTCTGTGTTAGTTTCACTATCTCTTGCTAGCATGTGTGTTCTACAGCAGCCTCTAGAATACACAATACACAATGAAATTGCAATTTCAAAACACTACAACGCTGCACCCATGACCTCCTTACACAGCTGAAAGTGCTACCAACTGAACCCTGGCTGAACCCATATTTGATGTTAATTGGCTATCCCTCTGGTTTACAGGACAGTCACTTATGGCCATGTGTGGTGTGAGCGGTCACCTCAGATAAATGGCTCACATTTAGAAGCCTCAGTGGGAATATGCTGACACCTTCACTCAAAGCCATGAAGATCTCCTGCAGGCGGTTCAAGCTCATGTAATGTGTCCTGAAAAAGTGGGCATTCTGCTTTACATCATTTTGCAAACTACTGAGGATCTCAGATAAATAGTGGCATCAGCCTCTCTTACACAATATTTAAATGTAGGCTGTGTAAGCTTCACCTTACCAAGAACCTCCTGTTTCAGTTCATCAATGCGCCCTGCATTCAGCAAATGATGTGGCAGTTCACTCAGCTTACGCAAGTTCACAATGTCATCCCCAAATTTCAGTGGTTGTGCAGAGACCTAGGTCAGAAAATGTTCAATCATTTCTTAACACCACACTATGACTAGATTCTGTGTGCGGCTGGGATCCCCATTCCTGATCACTGTCCAATATCCATTGCTGGGGAGGGAGTATATAAAGGAAGTTTGGGACAGAGACTAGCTCTGATGCCACTATAGTGGAATAGCGTATGAACACTCAGAATCCAAGCTCATATCCATTGGGCAAGGTAACAGAGGGTTGATATGTGCTCATGGGCCCTTAGTGCACTCAGAGTTGACAGTGCTACCAACTGAGCCGTAGCTGACCCCATGTTTGATGTTAATTGGCTAGTCCTCTGGCCCACAGGACAGGCCATGTGTGGTGTAAGTGGTCACCTCAGGTAAATGGCTCACAATTGGAAGTCCCAATGCGAATATCCTGACACCTCTATGAAAAGCCATGAAGATCTCCTGCAGGGTGGTTCAACTCGTGCAATATGTCCTGAAAAAGTGGGCATTGTGCTTTACATCATTTTGAAAACGACTGCGGATCTCAGATAAATAGTGGCATCAGTCTCAAAGAACAAAGAACAAAGGACAGTACAGCACAGGAACAGGCCATTCGGCCCTCCAAGCCTACGTCGATCTTGATGCCTGCCTAAACTAAAACCTTCTGCACTTCCGGGTCCGTATCCCTCTATTCCCATCCTATTCATGTATTTGTCAAGATGCCTCTTAAACGTCTCTATGGTACCTGCTTCCACCGCCTCCCCCGGCAACAGGTTCCAGGCACTCCCCACCCTCGCACATCCCCTCTAAACTTTGCCCCTATCACCTTAAACCTATGTCCCCTAGTAACTGACTCTTCCACCCTGGGAAAAAGCTTCTGACTATCCACTCTGTCCATGCCGCTTATAACTTTGTAAACCTCTATCATGTCGCCCCTCCACCAGTCTCGTTTACACAATGTTATCATCTCACATAGCACAAGTAAATATACTGCAAACAAAGATGCGTTTTGGGACATCCTAAGAATGCAAAAGGAATATATAGAAGTTGTTTGTTCCACAGCTTCTCTGTCAAACTCTCGCAGTCTGTGTGGCACATTCAGAATCAATTGGCACCATGATAGCATTGCTTTGTCAAATGTATCCCCGGGAACCCAGGCTTCTGAAACTAAGGAGGTGAGCTGTAAGTCTCTTCAATTACTTCACCGCAATAAATTACTTTATCTAAACCAGGAAATCTTCTTTCCCTTCATTCAATATTGCAACAATATCTTTAACAGGCAACTGAACTGGTCAACAGGGTTTGTTGAAACACAGCATCTCTGATATTGCAGCACACCTTCAGTACCACACCACCGACAGTGTAGCACTCCTCTATTGCTCCTCCGATAATGCAGCACTCCCTCAGTGCTACACCTCCGACAGTGCAGCACTCCCTCAGTACTGCTCCACCTACAGTGCAGCACTCCCTCAGTACCTCACCTCCGACAGTACAGTACTCCCTCAGTACCTCACCTCTGACAATACAGCACTCCCTCAGTACCTCACCTCCGACAGTGCAGCACTCTCGCAGTACCTCTCCTCTGACAGTGCAGCACTCCCTCAGTACCACACCTCTGACAGTGCAGCACTCTCGCAGTACCTCCCCTCTGACAGTGCAGCACTCCCTCAGTACCACACCTCTGACAGTGCAGTGCTCCCTCAGTTGTTGTCTTGTTGTCAGTCCCTTGAAATGAGGATGATATCTAAAAGGCTTCATGATTTGTGTGTCCTCAGCAGGTCAATCCTGGAGCCAGAGTTCTTTGGGCAGAGAGGACATGTGCTGCCCCGAGGAAGGGGGATTCTCATTTCAGCGTCCTGCTCTCTCTCCTTCCACTTTCATCACTTCTCCACAGCAGAGTTTATGTGGTCAGTTTCCAACGATGTTGCAGCTTGTTGGATGAGGCACTGCCACGTGGTATGATTTGTGGCAAGTTCCTCTCACACACTGAAGCCAATTTGTCCCCTTTTCAATGAGGCCTTCAGAGTGCCCTTAAAATGTTTTCTCTGTCCTCCTCGAGGTCAGGTGCCATCCATAAGTTGTGAGAAGAGGATCTGCTTTGGAAGCTGATTATTTGACTTGTAGATACAGTGTCCAGACCAGAAGAGTTGATTTCACATAACCATGGTTGCGATGTTGGAGGAATTGGCTTTAGTGAGGATGCTGGGGTTTGTTCGCCTGTCTTCCCACTTGACTTTGAGTATCCTGTGGATACACCACTGGTGGAAATTCTCCAGCGCTCGGAAGTACCTTTGGTAGGTGACCCAAGTCTCACTGCCATATAGAATAGTGGTGACAAAAACAGCCTTGTAGCTGAAACTCTTTGTCCTATGTTTGGAGATCTCCGTTGTTGAAGGCCCAGTTGTGCACTTTTGGAAGGCTGTGCTGGCACAGCTGATTCTGTGCTGGATATCCACTTCGATGGTGACCTTTATAGAAAGGTAGCTGCTGAGATCTGAGAAATGTTCAACGACTTCTAAAGGCTTCCCTTCAATATTAATAGCTGGAGATGTAGGTGCTTGTCCAGGGGAGGAGTGGTAGAAGATGTTGGTCTTGCTGATGTGGAGTGAGAGACCAACCGTTTGTATGTGGAGAGGTCAAGGGTGGTTTGAATGCCACTTGCAGTGTGAGATTCAACTGCACAACTGTCAGCATATTGTGGGCTGGATTTAATGGGCCCCCTTGAGATGGGGTCAGAGGCAGGGGGGCCCATAGAATCATGACCGGTAGCAGTGGCGGAGGGCCCATTGCCGCCCCGAAGCCAAGTGATTTTGCCAGGGGCGGGATGGGCCGACGATGGCCTTCCTGCCCAGAGGCCAATTGAGGGCCTTAAGCGCCCTAGTAACTGCCATTTAAGGGTCTCTTCCCACTGCCACTGTGATCTAACCAGCAGCAGGGATGCCTCCGCCATGCAGGGAGGATGCCTTGTAAAATGAGGTGCCCTCCCTGTGGGCTTGGAGGGGTTGTCCCTCCTTCATGGGCAATCTGTGGCCCACGGAGGACGTGCACTGAAAAAACCTCCACCTCCATGGACCTGCCACCCCTGGACTTTACACCCACCCTCTCACTCCCCTCTCACCAGGGCTTTCAGTCTGACCTCAGCATCCCCGCCTCATTTACCTGAGGTCCAAGATTCTAGTGCTGGGCCTGGGTCCAAGGCCTCTGCGGTCCTGGCAGTGGTCACTGCTAGGGGTGGCACTGCTGATACTGCTGAGCTGCCGGCCTGTGATTGACCAGCAGCTCTTGGAGGTGGGATCCCCATCTTTAAAGGGACGGGGATCCCGGCATGGGACAGACAGAAAAACAGTGGAGGATTGCTCCGGGGATGCGGTGGAGTGGCAGGAAAAGGCTGGGGCGGGGCTCCTTCTGCCTTTTTGGCCCAGTGCTGGGAGCCCTGCCACCTCCAAGTCATGGATATGCTGGAGGATCACCTTCGTCTTAGCTCTTAGTCTGTTTAGGTTAGTAAGATTCCTGTCGAGTCAAAACTCAATCATGATTCCTTGTGCATGTTGGTCACGAATGAGTTCCATGACCATGCTGAGGTAGACAGCAGAGTAGGCACAATCAAACAGCTTTGCTTGACGCTCGTCTATATAAAATAAGGCTCATTCTCCAATCCATTTCAAAGGATGGTTGCTGTCATGCCGTCATGCAGAATTTGCAGAATAGGAACAAATTTTGATGGACATCCAAGTCTCTGGAGATCTTTCCAAAGAGCTTCGCAATTGATGGAGTCAAATACCTTTCACAGATCAATAAAGGCCATGTAGAGCTCTTTGCGTTGGTCCAGATATTGTTCTTGAATCCATCAAGCAAGCAACAAGGATCATGTCTGTGGTTCCCTTGGATGGCCAGAAACTGCATTGGGTCTCTGGAAGGATGTCCTTGCTGATGAGTGAGAATCTTCCCCACAATGGGCAGAAGGGATATGCCTCTATAGTTCCCTCAGTTCCACACATCCAACATTGCAACACTCTCTCAGTACTGCACCTCTGATAGCGCAGCTCTTCGACAGTGCAACACGCCCTCAGTATTGCTCCTCCAACAGTGCAACACTCCGTCAGTACTACACTGGAGTGTAAGCTTGAATTATATGTTCAAATTCTGTAGTAGGGTTTGAACCCACAATCTTCTAAATGAGAGGCAGGAATGCTACTAACTGAGCCTAGCTGACAGATAGGCTGAATGTTTCCAATGCCTTGTGCCACTGGCAGGACCTGACACACAGCATGCAGCTATTGAAACTTGCGGGTGAAGTGCACATTTGTCCATCCACCAATACCTATGCATATGTACTTTTCTGATCAGCCATCCACCCCACACGAGACCTCCAGGACCCCAGGGTGCAGGATCTGGTGAACCTTGGAGCCAGAGCCACTCAACTATCACTACAAGTTTGGGATGTTTAGGTTTGAATTGATAAAAGAAAATAGGAAATAAGACTTGCAGTTCTATTGCGCCTTTCATGATCTCAGGATGTCTGAAGCGCTTTGCAACCAATGGAATACTTTTGAACTATTGCCACTGTGAAATGTAGGAAACGCGGCAGACAACTTGTACACAGCAAGCTCCCACACACAACAATGTGATAACGATGGGATAAAGGTTGAGGGATAAATATTAGCCAGACAACCTGGGGGAACACCCCGTTCTTCTTGAAGCAGAGTCCTGAGATCTGTACGTCCGCTTGAGAGGCAGACAGGGCCTCAATTTAACAATCTTAATCTAAGAAACAGCACCTCTGACAGTGCAGCACTTCTGACAGCACAGCACTCTCGCAGTACTACACTGGAGCATCAACCTGGATTATGGCCACTGGAGTGGAATTTAAACCCTCACCCTTCTGACTCAAAGGGAAGAGTGTTATCCACTGTGCCACTATTGGGGCCTGCAATATTTGGGGTAAGCTGAGAGCTAGCCTTGATTGACTCAGAGGTGAGCACACTATCCACTGAATGTATCCTCAAATTGTCATTGAAAAATTATATTCAAGGATATTGCTCTCTGTCTAGATGCCTATTTAACACTCAGTGTGGAGTTGTGTAGTCTGACTGAACAGTACCTTCCTGTCTGCAACCAGTGTCTCCTTCAGTAGTGGAAGTGCGATGGTCTTTCTCTTCCCCTGACTCCATGTTCCCTTGAAAAAATCTGCCAGCACTGAGTGACGTTTGATTTTTTCCTCTGTTGGAAGATACAGTTCGTGCACAACCTCCATGAATTGCCTGAAATGAGCACAGGAAGCATTTTGTTTCTCTGGCTCTTGGCTGACAGACTGTGGTTAAATTTCAAATTATTGAGAAATTCACATAAGTACAGATTCTGCTTCAACACAAAAGAAAAATACTGTGAATTCATCATTCTGTCATGCACACCTCCTCCAGACACATCTTTTGTTTCTTTGTTTCTTTACTTGTCCCATTACCACTCCCTTTGGCCCTACACCACCAACTCTTTTGCCATTTAATGTCTCCTGCCCTCACAGACCCTTTTGTTCTTTTTCCAACCCCTCCCCCCTTTCACTTGCTGAAGACCTGTTATATTTTTAACTTTTCCCAGTTCTGACAAAAGGTCATTGACCTGAAACGTTAGCTCTGTTTCCCTCTCCACAGGTGCTGCCAGACCTGCTGAGTATTTCCAGAATTTTCTTTGTTTATTACAGATTCTGCTTGCCTGAAATGGAGAGCACATTCTCTTATCCCAGGGACAGAGCTCCAGACTGAAACACTCAAGATTCAGTCACAGGTGGGCTTCTGCTGCTTGGCCACTTAGAACCACCCTACTGCTTAGGGGATTGGCTCTACGTGGTTATCCAGAGGTGAGTGGGGAGAAATTCCAGCTGGCCCCAACCTACCTCACCTCCAGTTGTGCGTCAGCCCTGCTCAAGGCCTGAGTTACCAAGTTACATAGAGAGTCCTGAGTTCCACTCACCTATCGCCAGTGTGCAGCCAACTTGATCCTGCTTACCTCAAGCAAGGACAATCATTCCTAGATGTGCAGATAAGGGTCAGTAGAGGAAGACGAGCTGATTAGTATTTCTATGGGCTCTGCTCTATTCACCCTGTAAAACAACTGGGTGATGGAATCCCTATCAAACACTCCTTTAAACAGCTGAAAGGTGTGTTTGCGTGGAACAGAGAGGTTTTCACATTGATACCGCTGGTAACAATATAGATTCTGGAGCTAGGGACTAACCATCGCATATCTAGAGTTCACATCAATGCGCCCACGTATGTCCAACGCTCCGGTTTTCAGGCTGATATATCAATGGGAAAATTGTTCTCTAGGCTCAGAATACATAACACTGTACGCAATTTGATCCTGCAGACTTTCCCGCTCCGAATCGGAGATCAGGACAGGGCCTTGAGAAATTGACCCACTAGCCTCATCTGTTTATCACTGGCAAGCTGTGGACACAAGTCACAGCCCCAGAGACTGCTTGGGTGTGGGGGTTGGAGGGCAGCAGGATTAGCTGGCTCAGATACTAGTCGAGGTCCTCGGGAAAGTCCTAGTGTGGGAAGGAGGCAATGGCAGGGAAGGGGGTGCTGGCGGGCAGTGACTAGAAGCTCCCCCGCGAATTTAATGTGGAGCCGGGTGAGTTTTCTTGTTCCTCGTAGCTTCACAATAAAGATTAGAGATACAGCACCGAAACAGGCCCTTCGGCCCACCGAGTCTGTGCTGAACATCAACCACCCATTTATACTAATCCTACACTAATCCCATATTCCTACCACATCCCCACCTGTCCCTATATTTCCCTACCACCTACCTATACTAGTGACAATTTATAATGGCCAATTAACCTATCAACCTGCAAGTCTTTTGGCTTGTGGGAGGAAACCGGAGCACCCGGAGAAAACCCACGCAGACACAGGGAGAACTTGCAAACTCCACACAGGCAGTACCCGGAATCGAACCCGGGTCCCTGGAGCTGTGAGGCTGCGGTGCTAACCACTGCGCCACTGTGCCGCCCTAAAGTAAATCAAAAGTGTAAAACTTAGCTTTCCAGTGGTCCATTTAAAACCTGCTGGTTTGGTTGCCAAGCCCTCAAGATTACTGATGGCAGCAAGCAGAGTGCAGGTCAAGGTGAAAAGGACCTGATGCCTGCTTCAGGCATTTGCAGTGGATGCCCATGGAGGAACTTTTACTAATATTGTGGGTGGCACACTTCTGGCATGGAATGGATGCACGAATACTGCCTGCCATATTGGACCCTTCAGCCGCCTGTTTTACACCTCTAAAGGCGCAATTGAAATTCTAGGCCTTTATCTTTTAATGGCGATAGCATGGTTTTTAAATGGGGAGACATTAATTTCATGACTGTATCCCCCTCAACACTGTAAAATCTGATTCTTACCATCCATTACATTTCAGAGGGTTGTGTGAATATGGTAGCTAAAGTAGCACAGTGCATTGAGGGATTTATCTATTGAATGTTCAAAATGATTGAAAGATTTGATATAATAGATAGAGAGAAACTATTTCCTCTGGTGGGGGAGTCCGGAACAAGGGGGCATAACCTTAAAATCAGAACTAGGCTTTTCAGGGGTAAAATAAGGAAACATTTTTCGTACAAAGGGTAGTGGAAATCTGCAACGCTCTTTCCCCCAAAAAGCTGTGGATTCTCGGGGTCAAATGGAGCTTTCAGGACCCATATGGATGGATTGAAGTTGGGCAAGTGTTTTAAGGGATTTGCATCAAAGGTGGGTAAATGGAGCTGTGGTACAGATCCACTATGATCTGATTGAATGGTGGAACAGGTTTGACGGGTTGTTCCTGTGTCCTTACTCATGAGTTTCATTGTAGGACAGTAAGATGTCCCTTCCACAACTGCGCCGCTGTGCCGCCCTTAGCTTTGATTTTTATACTCAAACCCTAGTGGGGGACTTGAACGCACAACCTTCTAATTCACAGGTAAGAGTGTTACTGACTGAGCCACAGCTGGCACCTAAGGAAGGAAGTTTTAACAGTAAGGTGCAGAAGAATTGTTGCAGCGAGGACACTGATTCATGATGGAGACTCTAAACAGTTACCGGTGGTAAAGGCCAAGGACCGGGAAACCATCAGCCTGTCTCTCTACCAGGTATTCTCCAATGTCATATTGAAGCCGTGTCCACAGTAAGGGGGGGAGGCGGATGATGTCTTTGTTCGGAGGTGACCAATATTGGTAGATGTCACCAAGCACCTCATCATCCAATGACAGGATCTCCTTCAGCTCAGCCTCTGATAGTCCATTCCTGCAATATCAACATACTGTACTGTAATAAAACAATACTCTGGACTGTAATGAAACAATATACTGTGCTGTAACAGGACAATACACTGGACTGTAACGAAACAATATACTGTGCTGTAACAGGACAATACACTGGACTGTAACGAAACAATATACTGTGCTGTAACAGGACAATACACTGGACTGTAACAAAACAATATACTGTGCTGTAACAGGACAATACACGGGACTGTAATGAAACTATTCATTACATTATAATGAATCTACACTCTATGGCAATGATACAGTAATGAAGCCATACATTTTACTGCTGCCCCTTGGCAACACAAACACAGCGACAATTTCCACATGTATGCTGACGACAACCACCACCTCCCTTGACCCCTCCACTGTCTAACTGCTTGTCAGACATCCAGTACTGGATGAGCAGAAATTTCTTCCAACTAAATTTTCAGAAAACCACAGCCATAGTCTTTGGTCCCCACCACAAACTCTGTTCCCTTGCCACTGACTCCATCCCTCTCCCTGGCAACAGTCTGAGGCTAAGCCAGACAGTTCGAAAACTTGGTGTCATATTTGACCCTGACATGAGATTCCGATATTAGCACCACAATTAAAAGTGTCTATTTCCACCTCTGTAACATCACCCGATTCTGCCTATCTCAGCTTATCTGCAGCTGAAAACCTCATCCATGCCTGTGTTACCTCGAGAGTTGACAATTCCAAAACACTCCTGGCTGGTCTCCCACATTTCTACCCTCCATGAACTTGAGGTCATCCAAAGCTTTTCTGTCCTAATTTGCACCAAGTCCCATTCACCCACCCCCCCTATGTTCACCTGACCTACATTGATTGCCAGTTAAGCGACACTTCAATTTTAAAATTCTCATCCTTGTTTTCAAACCCCTGCAGGGCCTTACCCTTCCCTACCGCTGTAATCTCCGCTAGGCCCCCAACTCTCCAAGATATTGGTGCTCCTCTAATTCCGATCTCTTGAGTATCCCTAATTTTAATCACTCCACCATTGGCAGCCGTGCCTTCAGCTGCCTCAACCCTAAGCTCTGAAATTCCCTCCCTCAATCTCTCCACCTCTCTAACTCGCTTTCCTCCTTTAAGATGGTTCTAAAACTTACCTCAATGATCAAGCTTTTGGTCATTTGCCCTAATATCACCTTATTTGGCTCAATGTCAAATTTTGCTTCATAAGGCTCCTGTGAAATGCCTTAGTATGTTTTAAAGGCCTGCTACTCACCCGAACCCGACGGGATCCGACGACATGTGTCAGGTTTGGGTCGGGTCGGGTCACTCTTCCGGGTCCAGCTTTTGGGCTTGGGTGGGGTCAGGCCAGGTCCAGGTCGGACACACACAGTACACCACAGACTCTGAGTCTGTGCAGTGAGCGAGTGAGCGTCTCTATGATGCCATCGCGCTCATGCTGCAGCAGTGCAGCTTCCTTCCATTCCATTCATCGAAATGTGCTAAGTACAGTGAGTGCACTATGGACAGGCTCGGGTTGGGTCGGGGTCGGGTCCGGCGTGTGTCTGGTCGGGTGCAAGAAAAAATGGAAGGACGCGGGCCGGGTTGGGCTCAGGTCTGATGTGGTTCTGTCGGGTTCGGGGCGGAGTTTTTTTCCCAGACCCGAACAGGCCTTTGGGATGTTTCACTATGCTAAAGGTGCTATATAAAAGCAGGCTGTTTTTGCTGTAATTATACACTGTACACTGTAATGAAACAATATGACCAGCTAATCTCTTTTTGGGGTGTTGGTTGAGAGATAAACATTTGCAAGGATATCAGGGAGAACTCCCCTGTTTCTCAGGTAGTGCTGTCGAATAATTTATGTCCATCTGAGACGGCAGACGGGGCCTCGGTTTAACGTCTCATCCAAAAGATGGCAGCACCAATAGTGCAGCAGTCAACCTGGATTATGTGCTCAAGTTCTGGAGTGGGGCTTAAGCCCATGACCTCCTGACTCAGAGGTGAGAGTGTGACCACTGAGACAAGACTGTGATTGCTACTTGCAGCGCAGGAGTTCAGGAATGGGGGTCAGATTTTCTGTCCATTGTGGTGAGACAGCACTGTGGGATTGGCTGACCAAGTTCTCAAATCCCGGTTTGAATTGTCGGTACTTGGGGGAAATTTCATAAACTCTTTCCTAACGGAATTGGGCCCCACCGTCAGGTCAGTGCAGATACACGGAGAATAAAGCTGACCATGAATTTCCCCATTTAGCACTCCCAGATCAGGTCTGACACAGTTTGGGTGCAGAGAAAAGCTGACCTCTTCTCTGCAGTAAGAATTTCCTTTACTCCGACACCTACTGAACCAACGTGAATCACTGGGAATTTCCTCAGGACTTCTCCCACTCCATCGTCAGAAGTTCTGCGGAAGTTCCATTACAGTCGAACTAACTGGTTCTAGTGACCTTGGTCTTGCAAATGGAATGGAGTAGGACAAACCTTGAGCAGGCGATATATCCCAGAGCGTGTGATACAAAAACCTTGCCATGCTTCCTCTCTAGGCGTGCGTACAAGAAGCGCACGGCCTCCCGTGTGCCTTTCGCTACGTACAGCTCAGAAGCTGGGATGTATGAGTTCCATCTCTTGGCTTCATCGAAAGACAACTTGAGCATGAGTGGTTGTCCACACTGCCTGAAGCTCTCCAAAATGAGCTCTTGCTGTTCCTCAGTGAGCTTTCTCCTCACCGTCATCAACAGCATAGCAATCACCTGTTGGCCGTGTTCACAGGATAGTGGTTCTACCTGGAAGTAGCACTCTTGGCTTGGCATGGCTTCTTGTAGGACGTTTAAGATGTTGCATTCCTCAGGTAAGGTTGAGACAATAAGGTGGATTTTTGGGGGACATTCCTTTGGCAGCCAATGGAGCCTGTGAGCTCCGTCATTGGAAGACAATTGGTCCAGAGAGTCAAAAATGAGGACGAGGGCCTCCTTGTTCTTCTTGGACACTGCACTCAGAAGGCTGTGAAAAAATCGGACCAGCTCATTGTAGGAGTTAACAACATGGGTCAAAGGAGGTTTTAATTTGAAGGCCAAGCACACTTGGAAGCAGACACTTTTCAGCACAGTGTGAATTTCTGAGCTCTGAGGTGATGTACCCAGTAGCCTGGTAACTACTACAGTGCCTTTACCAAGACTTTTCCTGACATCCTCGGCAAGTTTTGACATGACTGCTGTCTTCCCAGTCCCTGAAGGACCATACACAACCAACGGCCTGTGGGTGCACTTGTTCTTCAATCCAATACTTTGGCAAATGTTGGTGAGGAGCTGGGCTCGCCCACAGAAGATGCTGCGTTTCTTCTGGCAGAGAGCCATGTGGTGAGATAATTCTTCAAACAGCCAGTCCATCTCATCCTGGGCTTCTTGCTGATCCGTGATCCTTCTGAGAACCTGCTGTTTCATGTCATCAATAAAGTTCTGGCACAGGTTATTGAGGTATTCCCTGTGAGCTTCGCTTTGTATATCCAATACTTCACTTGACCATTGCACTTGGTGCACGTGGAGGTTCTTTGAATATTTGGTGACAATTTGGGTCTTTAAGCCAGTGAGAAGCTCCTGAGCCTCAGTGTCGATGCTCCCATCATTTGTAACGTCGATAAATTTGTGAAATTGTTGCTTGTCATAGTGATCCTGGATGTTGGGAACATCTCGGATGAAGATGGAAGAGTACACATCCCCTTCTCTTCTTTCCCGAAGACCCTGGTCAATCTCAAACTCAGTGACTGTAAGACAAAGGACAATGTGACCATTACAAGGACAGCAGCCTTTTGTAGGACAGAGCAATGCTGGAAAGCAGCAATCATTTAACGGCAGAATCGGTGAGACCCGGAGAATACAGCCCCAATTTCACTCAGGCCACCCAGCGTGAGCAGGGTGGGAGCAAAGATAAAATAGCGGCTGGCAGATTCCCAAAACGTTTCTGCCCAATGCCATTTTTCTTCCTAGAAAACTCATATGGGAGTGCAGTGCACACAGGCAGGCACGCAGGGGATCACTTTAGATTCCAATGCCACAAACCCTCTTTGACTTTATCACGATGTCCACGAGTCACCAAACCTGGCAGTTTGGCAAGAGGCCACAGAAAAGCCAGAGAGGCCAAGATAAGTCAACAGCTTGGATTTATGTGAAGATTCCTCATTCAATGAGATTATGGCTGACCTGTATTTTTACTCTATGTAGTACAGCTCAGTCTGTAGTCAGAACGGTCAGTAATACAGTTACTGAAGAACAACATATTTAACTCTGGGCATCAATCCAGTCACCAGGAGCTGGAACCCTGGCTGACATTCTTTCTTTTCCTTTTTAAGGCAAAGAGCACTATTGGTGTCCAGAATCAGCTAACAGCACAATCTGGCCTGTGTGGCAGAGGGCGTGAGTGCCTTTAACCAGTAGGCCATGTGGCGAGCAGTCCAGAGCCCTCTGCAGCTTACCTGATTTAAAGTACTTGTGTTTTGCCTCTTTTTTGATTCGGCCCTCCTCCTCTGCCTGCGTAGCTGCTGTTCGAAGTAGATCTGCGATCTGCTGCTGCAGCTCAGACCAGGTGTGCACTGCCTTCTCGTGTTGCTCCCGGTTCCCTGGGTTTTTGTCACTGTAATGTGGCAGGT
Organism: Heterodontus francisci; assembly: GCF_036365525.1. Lineage (NCBI taxonomy): Eukaryota > Metazoa > Chordata > Chondrichthyes > Heterodontiformes > Heterodontidae > Heterodontus > Heterodontus francisci. The sequence goes on from NC_090388.1 coordinate 83,721,668, forward strand.
GTGTGGTGATTGGTTGAAGGATATACACAGGAGGAACAGCATTCTCATCTTTCCAGAACCAATCCAGAAGCACTTTAGAGGATGTGGAATCTGAAGAGTGCTTCAACAGTAACTCCTCAAATTCCTTTTCTTCTATTACACGGGGGATAGGTCGATATCCATAGCGATTGCCAACAAGAGCCTGCCAGTTTCAGATAAGCACTGTGATTATTGCATAGGTGAAGGACCATAGTCAATGTGATCAAAATAAAATAACTACAAAAACTGAAGGGAGGGGAGGAGAACAATGAAAAATAAAGGAAAAAAGACAACTTACTATAAACGTAGGCCCCAGTGACATCCTTTGACAGGATTCAATCTCTCTCAGGCACAGTTCTGTGCTCATGTGATCAGCTGTCAATGTATTTGGTACACCCCAACGCATGTCCACTACCTGAAAGAGGGCAATGGACAAACAAGGTTACCACGTGTTCCTGCATTAACAATGGGGTCGTGGGGTGGGGGGAATCTTTAACCCCCAAGAATGGGTGGGTAGTTAAAATAACTGATTTTTGGATAACGATCACAACCGAGCTTCAACACACCTACTTTCAGGTTTAACAAAGGCATGTTTGGAAGTTGGGGCCCTAACCAGTGTAGGTAGTTATTGCAGCAACTAATGTACTTAGGAGATGTGGTCTTCTTAAATTGAATTTCACTGACCTTTACATTTACCAACTTTAGCAAATGTTTCCCAGAGCTCAGGAAACCTGATAGTTGAAGGGGGGCTGAGAATGGCTGAATGCAGCATGTTAAATATCTTTCCAGAACTGCTTGTGGGCCAGGATGAGCAGGAGTGATTCCCAAAGGCGTCCCCTGCCGCCAGACCCCTGTCCCACACCCATCGCCCCCACATCAACCTGCCCACACTACTCTAAAACTAACACATGATGGGAGTCTCCCAATAGGCTGAACCCCTCTCCTCAATATTCGACCTCCAATATCCAACATCCCCCTTATCGTCCACTCCTAATCCCCACCATGTCCAACTCATCTCTGCTTGGCTCCCAACTATATTTTCTCTGTGTCACACTCCCTCCCTGCTACAATCCCTCCCTGTTACACTAATTTCCTGTCACACTAATTTCCTGTCACACTATTTTCCTGTCACACTCCCTCTCTGTCCCACTGTCTCTGTCACACTCCCTCCCCTGTTACATTCCGTCTCCCTCACAATCCCTCCCTGCCACGCTCCCTCTTTGTCATACTCCCACTGTCACATTCTTCTTTGTCACACTCCCTCTCCCGTCACACTCCCTTTCTGTCACACTCCCGCTCCCTCACACACCCTCTCCCTCACACTCCTTCCTCTGCCACATGCCACTACACTTACTCTCTGTCATGCTTCCTCGCACTCCCTCCCTGTAATTCTTCCAGTCAACTCTCCCGTCACACTCCCTCCTCTGTCACACTCCCTATTACAGTCCCTCCCTCCCACATTCCCTCTCTGTCCTACTCCATTCCTGTCACACTCTCCTGTCATTGGAATGGTTAAATTAGCACCCTAGTTTCATTCCAGAAAGAAAGTTGACCTTTATTTATTGTCCCTAAGCTGATAGATGGTCTGACTCACCTCGAAGACCAGGCCCAATTTCTGACAGAAAGCCTGTACCTCTGGATAGGCCTTGTCCAGGAGAACATCGCGTTCCATGTTCATATCTGGAAAACATGGGAAGAGCTGGTCACTGTGGGAATTCTGATTCTGGGCAGCAGGACAGGATGAGGAGGGTTGCTCTGCTGAGCGAGCTCTGCTATTGATCTGAGGAAGCTGAGCTCCAGCTGGACCCTGGTCATTGCTCCTGACCCCTGACCTGTACTACCTCCACAGGCCAGTGTACTTGGCCCGCATGTAATGCCTCGTGGGCTTGATGAGATCTTACAAAAACTCTATCCAAAGAGGAAAAAGGAATTTTAAAAACGAGGAGCAGAACTCCTTATTTCTGCTTAGTGACACTGGTTTATAATGACACAGGTATTGTACCAGACAACCTATAGTGTATTATCATGCTGCTAAGGTGCAATACTAGCATGTCCTTTTAAGGCTAAAAAAAACTCTGATTGCTGTAAGTAGGCACATCCTGAGGTCAACTTGAGATAAATTGGGAAAGGATAATTTTTTACCAAATTCCTGGATGAAAGTCATAAGAACCACTTGTTACGGTCAAGTGAGGAGGGAGTCGAAGGGTTTCCCTCTCTTTGTTTGACCACAACAGGTTTAATTCTTTCTTCAAGTGGATGTACTGGCCAATTCAGTCAGTGTTTGATTACTTACTTGCTATGATCGTAACAAGAACCAATCGGACAGGTTTTCTTGAGTTAACACAGGAAGAGGTTAACTTTATTGTACCTAAACCGAACTAATAAAATAATGAACAACGTGCCAACTTCCACTCTCACACACACACACTAGAGGTTTACACACACACAAATAGGTTACAGAGTGAGAAAAGGTAGATTGGTTGAATTAGAGTCCATAAAAAAGGTATACAGTCTATGGATTTGGTGATTTGGCTGACTTCTAGCTGAATTCAGTGGTCCTGAGGCTTTTAGTTTGAAGAGGTAGATGTGGATGATTTCCTCCAACAGGGTTTCGGATTGTATTGGGAGTATGCAAAGGTGGTCAGTCAACAAGCAGGATTTGAAAGCTTTCAAGCTGGAATGGAGAGAGAGAGAGGGACCCGCACTTAAGGTCTACACATGTCTGATTCCAGTTGCTTCTCTTCTGCTGCAGAGAAAACACCAGCTTAAAACCACATGGGGAGGGGCATGTCACACGACCGTCACTCAGTGATTCAAACATAGCAGTTAGCAGTACTTCTTCTTGCTAAAAGAAAGAGAACAAACAGTTCCCTTAAACCTCCTGGATCTTGGGTCTTGCTAGGGAATTAGCAGACATTTCATCTCCCTTCTCACAGCATTGCAGTGAAGGATACAGTGTTGCAAACTAGGTGACCATCCTAAGCTTTTCATTTTTAAACGTCTCTTGAAAAATAAATTCAGATCTCCAGTCAGTGGATTAAAGAAAATTATCATTCAACAAAGCCATTGGAGTAGCACAGTAGTAAATCACTGGCTTTTTTCTCATATAATAAAAGTAAAATACTGCGGATGCTGGAAATCTGAAATAAAAGCAGAAAGTGCTGGAAATAAACAACAGGTCTGGCAGCATCTGTGGAGAGAGAAACAGAGGAAACAGAGAGAAACATCTGATGAAAGGTCAAGAACCTGAAACGCTGACTCTCTCTCTCTCCACAGATGCTGCCAGACCTGCTGAGTATTTCCAGCACTTTCTGTTTTTATATTGGCTTTTTTCTCACTTTTACTATTACACTTTTTATACATTGAGGGGTGACAGATGACCCTGGAGATAAAACATATATAAAGACCAGCAGATCTCCTGTAGCTTTAAGAATGACAGTGGTGACTGTGTCAGGAATCCTATAAGTTTTACGACAGTTAGTTCTCCTCTGAACTTTGCACACTTGTTCTTCCTAGGCTGTAAGTTGTCCTATTCTCCCCTCCTCTCTTGACATCAACACTATTGTCCTGTTCTCATTCACTCTTTCCCAAATTTTCCAAACTGTGAGGCATGTCTTCCTCAGTCTTTCATTCTTTATACAATCTACAGGCTTTTAGTACCCAAGTTCAGTGTTACCTTATTTTTCCTGATCACTCTGTTCCTCTTTCCAGCTTAATGGTCCCTATTATGAATACCTCTTTCTGTGGCTCAGTGCTCTCCTGTTTTACTGTGCTGAAGGCACTCTATAAATGCAAGCTGTTGTTTTTCAATTTGCAATCATGGGAAATGATTCAACGACCGGGGCCACTGAGGAGGGAGTTCTCAAGCTTCTGCAGCACTGGGGTGGCAAAGGAATTAGGGAGCACTGGGAATACAGTCTAGGGGTTCATGAGCATTGGGAAGAAACCTGATGATAAGAAAGCAATGACCTATTGCATATGAGTCTCCCTGTTATGAAACTGAGCCATAACACAACAACTTACCTGAAACATTTTGAGCGCTGGGAAATATGTAACTAGATAGTGGGGCTGTGAAAGAACAACCAAAATTCCAAATTTCTATAGATTCTGGAGCAGTTCGTGCAGATTGGATGGCAGCAAAGGTAACCCCACTATTTCAGAAAGGAGGGAGAGAGAAATTGGAGAACTACAGACTTGTTAGCCTGACATCGGTAATAGGGAAAATGTTAGAAACTATTTATAAAGGATATGATAACTGGACACTTAGAAAATAATGGTAGGATTGGGCAGAGTCAACATGGATTTATGAAAGGCAAATCATGTTTGACAAACCTGTTGGAGTTTTTTGAGGATGTAACTAGCAGAATAGATAAAGGAGAACCAATGGCTGTAGTGTATTTGGATTTTCAGAAGGCTTTCAATAAGGTCCTACACAGGAGGCTAGGAAGCAAAAGTAGAGCACATGGGATTGGGGATAATATACTGGCATGGTCTGAGATTTGGTTAACGGACAGAAAGCAGCGAATAGGAATAAATGCGTCATTCACAAATTGGCAGGCTGTGACTACTGGGATACCAGAAGGATCAGTGCTTGGGCCCCAGCTGTTCACAATCTATATTAATGATTTGGACCTTATGTAATATTTCCAAGTTTGCTGATGACACAAAACTAGTTGGGAATGTGAGTTGTGAGGAGGAGGCAAAGAGAGTTCAATGGGATTTAGGCAGGCTAAATGAGTGGACAAGAACATGGCAGATGGAATATAATGTGGAAAAATGTGAAGTTATCCACTTTGGTAGAAAAACAGAACTGCTGAGTACTTCTTAAATGCTGAGAGATTGGGAAGTGTTGATGTTCAAAGCGACTTGGGTGTCCTTATTCATGAGTCACTGAAAACTAACATGCAGGTGCAGCAAGCAATGAGGAAGGCAAATGGTATGTTCGCCTTTACTGCAAGAGGATTTGAGTACAGGAGTAAAGAAGTCTTGTTGCAATTGTGTAAAGTCTTGATGAGACAGCACCTGGAGTATTGTGTGCAATTTTGGTCACCTTACCTAAGGAAGGATATACTTGTCATAGAGGGAGTAAAACAACGGTTCACCAGACTGATCCCTGGGATGGCGGAATTGTCCTATGAAGAGAGATTGAGGAGACTGGGCATATATTCTCGAGAGTTTATAAGAATGAGAGGTGATCTCATTGAGGCATACAAAATTCTTACAGTGCTCGACAGGTTAAATGCAGGAAGGATATTTCCCCTGGCTGGAGGGTCTAGAACTGGGGGACACAGTCTCAGAATAAGGGGTAGGCCATTTAGGACTGAGATGAGGAGGAATTTCTTCACTCAGAGGGTGGTAAATCTGTGGAATTCTCTACCCCAGAGATGGATAGTTTTCTAGATATTAAAAATATCAAGCGATATGGGGATAGCGCGGGAAATGGGGTTGAAGTAGAAGATCAGCCATGATCTGGCTGAATGGCAGAACAGGCTCGATAGGCCGAATGGCCTACTTCTGTTCTTATTTCCAATGTTCCTTCTGATTCAGAGGTGAGATCACTACCACTGAGCCATGGCTGGTTAGGGTTAATAACTAGGTGGATTTCCTAATGGGAGCCAAACAGGATAGCTTCAATGTTGAGTTGTGGATGACTCAGCAGAGACCAGAAAGATGCCAGGTTCTGTGCTAAATCAGCTGATATCATCCAGGCTTGGGTAGGACTGTTACAATTAACCATGGTACCTTTGGGTCACCAATGCTGGGGAAGCAGCATTGGGTCACTGTGCAGTGACCCCTGCCAGAAGCAGATGTTTGAGTACACTCAGTGAGGAGAGAATCAGGCTTGGCTGTGAAAGGAAGTAAGAAGGTAAAGCATGTGCTATGTATTGTAATAAATAACAACAGCTGGTAGAGCGAGATGAAGGAAATATTCTGAGCCGCAGTCTCTAACCCCAGCAGGTAACTCTTTTAGATTCTTGCCTGGTCATCACTGTCAGTTTCTATCCCTCAGTATGCACTGTAATTACATCCATCAAGTATAGCATGCACTTCACAGTTACTTCTTGTCACACTTTGCCCACCACACCTGTTATTAAAAAATACCTCCCCCTTCCCCACAACAACTCTCCGCACCTGGAGCAACAGGACAGGAGATCTGTCCACCAATTTTACAGGTTCCACAGAACAAAACTACTAAAAGTGAAGGTAATATTGTTAATATTGGCAGGTGTTCCCAGGATGTACCTCCACACCAATTTTCTCGCCATCTCACTTCACTCTGCTACCTCGCACTATGTGGCCTGTGTTGGAATATAGGTATAATGGGCTTAATTAGGTAGACTTTAGATATAATTAATATATTATACCTTTTAGAATTAAATATTGAATAAATGGTCAGTTTTCAAGTCTCACTGAAATTCCCCTTTAAGAAGGTAGAGTTAGAAATTTTCAAGATGCCTGTTACGAACCAGAAACAACTTTTCAAGTTGGGAAATCCATTTTAGTGTCTCTGTTGTCAGGGACTTGGAAGGTAAACACACACATTGAAATATCCTGAGTAACATCGGTAAGAGGTAGCAATAAACTTAATTAGTTTATGGGTTTGTTGATGCAGACAGAGCGGCTCAAAAGGTTGCTTTAAGGTACCATAAAAAAGGCAATTATAGATAATTAAACTATAAATGGAACAGTGCTTGCAGGAGCAAGAGGTCAAGTAAACACAATTATGAATATTTTGACCAGATAAATGCTCACAACTTGAAGAACAGCGGATTTCCAGTAAAACATTGAGTAGAGAGTTAGTTAATGATACTACCAAATATGGATCTTGAAAGCAAGAAAAACACACACACAAAAAGGTAACACCTCTATCCTAAGAGGTCATATGACACCTTAGAAAGAGTACAAACATGGGGCTTTTTGAAGCAAAAATTAGAAGTGTTGAATTCTTAAACAGTATTTCTCATCCTGTGTCTTACTCGGGGAATTTAAGGTAAAAGTTCACATTAAATTTTAATGGATATTCCAAGATATTTTGCTGTAACATTAGCAAGGTTAAACTTTTGGATTCTATGTTATAAATAAGATTATGTGTTACATCTCTTAGTAATATTTGATATTGTGATATACATATCCACTTAGAAGTATATTGCATATTAAATTCTTTAATAAATATATAAACGTTAATAAATTGTCTCATGTAGTATTCTGTATACAACTACAAGGACCCCCTCTCTGTGTCTCTTTAAGTGGAGAGATACGTATTGAAAAGAGTTTCCCAGGCCCTTATAATATCTGGGATATTTATGACTTAGCCATAATTATTAAAAATAGGCTATCTAAAAGATGGTAATATTCTCTGTTGGTTTTCTTTCTTTGATGGAAAGCTAGTTCAATTCTTTGGACCCAAATAACTTTCTATAAGAATTTGTCAGGTTTGAACTTAATTAAAGGAGATTCATAGGGATGTACTCCTGATTTGGTTTAGTCCCTATAAGGGGTTAAAGTCATAAATCACTTTAGTTGGCGCCTAAAAATGTGGTCTTGTTGTTAACAGAATCCAATACTTATACATTAGTTTTCAATATTTTAGATTTGTAAGTACAGAAGGAATGTTTTCTGTCAGTGGTATTAAGACCCCAATTTATGAATTTAGGGACGGCAAACTCTTGATCACGGTTTGTGGATCTTAAATCAGAACTCCCTCATTCTGTTTTTGAGGTTTTGAAATTTCCTTTAAAATTCACTTTAAATCCTAGTTGAGATTAGATCCTGACACAATTAAGTGTGCTGAAGCTGTAGCATTACGGTATGCTTTAGAAAAGGCAGACCCTATTAAGCCCACGTTGATTTGTACAGATAGTGACTATTGTAAAGTGTCTTACAATCAAGACTTTGTGTTCTGGAGCAGACAGGCTTTACCAAACATAAAGGTAAATCCATAAAACAGAAATCATTTTGGAAAGATATTCTCCATTTGCAAAAGGAGAAACATAATTGTCAAGTAATTCATGTACCCGGGCATACCACTGGTTCAGTACATTCAAAGGGCAACAGTCTTGCCGATGGACAGGCAAAACATTCAGTCTGCATGACACCCCCTCGAGAGGGGCCTGTCATAGTTAATGTAATCACTAGGGCAGAACAGGCAGTTAATCAGGATGAGGAACTGATTCAGCTATTAGACTCGACGAAAGAGAATCCAAAAGACTATCTATCAAAGTACTTCTATTCAGAGACAGCGACTGGTATTGTACTGGTTCAGTTGCCCAAGGGTGTCCGGGAGGTATACCTGAGTCACAAATGAGAACAGCTTGTAAAAGAAGCTCACAAAGGTATGGATCAGGCACATAGTGGTGCCTGAACAACATTCTGCAAATTGACTCCTTTATATTGGTGGACAGGCATGCTTAAAGCTTGTAAAGCATATGTAGCAAATTGTGAGCCATGTAATTTGATCAACAAATCATCACTTGTTGGCTCCTGTGAAGCCTAATAAATCAATAGAGACATTTTTTGTTGATTTCATTGGACCACTTCCCCCATCAATGGGGTATGAACATGTTCTCGTTTGTGTTGACGGCTGCACTTCTTTCTGCTGACTGGTCCCTGCAAAAACTGTTTCGGAAACCGCACTTGTCAGTGCTATTACTGACATTACTAATATAGCTGCTGCACCCAAAATCCTACACTCTGATCAAGGTGGAGCCTTTGCTTCCAAGGTTTCAAAGACTATTGTGTGCAAAGGGGGATTGGGTTAGAGCACAGCACACCACATCATCCACAGACAGCTGGACTGGTGACGTAAAAACCAGGAAGTAAGAAACCTATTGACCAAGCTGTTGAGAATCAGAGGGAATAAGTGGGCTGCCGTCATTCCGGAGGTACAGTTATCACTAAATAATGTGCCCATATGTACATCAGGGGCAGTGTTCCCTAGAACACTGTATTATTTAATGAATGGTGTTGAAATGCATACACCATTTACTCAGTTCTTTTATTGCTTCTACACTTTCTGACTCCTTGACCCGACAGCAACAATTAAATTTGAAATAAGAAATAACAGATCAAATTCATGAAATTGATCAGGGGATCAGAGAGAAGAATAGACAAAAACAGGTAACTAACAAAGCTGTAACCGGGGAGTGGGTTCAGGAGAGAAAGTTTGAACAGAAACCTGGTTTGCAACCGAAGTGGAAGAAACCTGTTCAAATATATTCCGTTATTAATGAAAGAACTCTTAAAATATTTGCTAACCAGCCGAATGGCAAGCACTCTTTTAAAATTGTCTCTGCAGACAACCTGAAGAGGTGTCCTGAAGGGAATAGGCATGGAGGAACAGTACACTATCTTTCAGGATCCAGCCTGGAGAATGGCATCGGGAACAGCACTAATCTAATTGCAACCAACTGTGTCAGTAACTGTTCCTCCCCCATGCAGGACCTCACAGTGCCTCAAAGGTTGGTTTCACAGGGAACCACACTCATCGCAACGAGTGATAGTCAAGTCACAATGATGGAAGAAGAAAACACTGTGGGACAGGAATGAAGCACGCAGACTCTCGGTGATGGGACTTGCTCTCGCGTAAAGCAAGGATAAAGGTACTGGTGGAATCTTTGTTACAGGTCTTCTGGCTGCAGGCAGTGCATTTGAGCTGCCAGGGATGTCTTACAGCTTAAACACCTCACACTATGCGATTTCTTGCAGAGAAGCAGAAATAGAACATTTTACTGCATTTGCCCTGTGTGACATTTGGAGGGGAGATAATGCATGTGATGTCTTAATTCATCATAACATTGGAAGAGTGCGATGGGGGTACTGAGGAAAACATGGCGGAATGGCTCTTCTTTGTATCGCCACGTTAGCTTCTAATGGAAAGTTCACCTGTTATAAAGATAATCAGGTTCTGAATAACACTTCTATCCAGGTGACCTCAGACTTCCCTGATGTTAAGCTCTTTTCATTTTATTCCTGTTATGAGGACGTTGGCTGGAATGTGACTGAAAATAGACTAAAGCACATTTTAATTTATCTCAACAGGACTTTATTAGTTCAAGATCAAGTGGCAGCTATGGATCTTCTCTACCTCATCACATGGTTTCATTGATTGATCATTGGTGTTTGACATGTCGAGATGCAGTCACCTTATTGAACATTTTGCGACCTCAGATCATGGACGCTTTGCATAGTTTTATTCTGAAATTTGTGATAGAATTAAAAGATTTATTTTTGGAAAATCTAGATGATCCATGTAAAAACACAGACTATGATTGTTGTCAATGTAGTTTTTTGCATTATTGCACTGCTTCACAAAATAGGTTATGACACTTTATTGAATGTTTATATTTTAGGCATTTTAAACAATGTATTTTTGTTGTTCGTCTTTATAGGGGTCAAGAAGGGGGTGTGATGGAATATATGTATAATAGGCTTAATTAGGTAGAATTTAGATACAGTTAATATATTATACCTTTTAGAATTAAAAATTGAATAAATTGTCAGATTTCAAGACTCACTGAAATTCCCCTTGAAGAACATAGAGCTAAAAAATTTCAAGGTGCCTGTTATGAACCAGAAACAACTTTTCAAGTTGGGAAATCCATTTCAGTGTCTCTGCTGCCAAGGACTTGGAAGATAAACACACACATTGAAATATCCTGAGTAACATCAGTAAGAGGTAGCAATAAACTTAATTACTTTATGGGGTTGTTGATACAGACAGATCGGCTCAAAAGGTTGCTTTAAGGTACCATAAAAAAGGCAATTATAGATAATTAAACAATAAATGAAATAGTGCTTGCAGGAACAAGAGGTCAAGTAAAAACAATTATGAATATTTTGACCAGATAAATGCTCACAACTTCAAGAACAGGAGATTTCCAGTAAAACATTAAGTAGAGAGTTAGTTAATGCTACTACCAAATATGGATCTTGAAAGCAAGAAAAACACACACAGAAAGGTAACACCTATATCCCTAAGAGGTCATATGACACCTTAGAAACAGTACAAACATGGGGCTATTTGAAGCAAAGTGTTCAATTCCTTAAACAGTACTTCTCATCCTATGTCCTACTCGGGGAATTTAAAGTAAAAGTTCACATTAAATTTTGATGAATATTCTAAGATATTTTGCTGTAACATTAGCAAGGTTAAACTTTTGGATTCTATGTTATAAATATGATTATGTGCTACATCTCTTAGTAATATTTGATATTATGGTGTACTTATCCACTTAGAGGTGTATTGCATGTTAAATTCTTTAATAAATATATAAACGTTAATAAATTGTTCAATTCTTTGGACCCAAATAAGTTTCTATAAGAATTTGTCTGGCTTGAACTTAATTAAAGGAGATTCATAGGGATGTACTCCTGATTTGGTTTAGTCCCTATAAGGGGTTAAAGTCATAAATCACTTCAGGCCTACATTGTGACTGACAGGAGGATATTCTCCTATGGAGGCAGCACAGCTGAGCATAATCTTGTCTTCAGCTGGGATCCACACATTTCCCACTGTCTAGTGATGGGAAGCGGCGATTTTGCCTCTCTCCCTATTCCCAAAAGTGAACCCAAATGATCATTCCCCACTGTGGCTATAGCTTTCACTTAGCTAAATTGGCACAGACCAGGTATCGAACCTTGGCGCCTCGTGGTCTCCTTTGCTCAGTACTGCCCCAGTGGGCCTATACTCTCGACTTCATATAAAGCATGACAGAGAGCTGTTGTGAAATGAACCTGCGAAAGTGGAGCTGATGAACACCCGGACCACATTAGACTGGTCCACTGGGAGGTTGGTGGGCTCCCCCCGGAGTAGAGCATGTCGATGATCAGCGCACAACATCCTAGCCTTCATCCTGTCGAGAGACAACTTGACACGTTAGGCTGTCCTGTCAATCCTTCACTAGCCGTGTAGATTTTGTTCTGGTCTGTTTGAACAGTAAAAAAAGATATAGTGTTAAATGCAAATTAATTCTTTCATTCCTTCATTCTGTCTATTTTGCAACCAACAATGTTCCTTCCCTTCTTCCCATCTGTCTGAGAGTCTGTCTCTGCTCTTTTCTCTTGGCCTTTTTCGTCTTCTCAGTCTCCTTCCAAAAAAAAGTATGTGCTTTGACTCCATTTCCAACTCCAATTGTGTTTAGTACTTTAATCACTATCTGCTCATGGTGTGCCTCAATCAATTTAACTGTAGAACTTCCCTCTACCTGCTCTTTTGCTCGCTGCAGTCCTGCCCTCACCCGCCCTAATTTCTCTTCACTCCCTTCGAACTCTCCCTTACCTTCTCCCTTTATCTTGACCCGTCTCCTAAGTGTCCTCTGTGTCCATTCTGGGAGCTGCAATCTCATATGTCTATTTATCCTCAGCCCGGAAATGCATCACCTTGACAACAGTTTGTTTTCACCTCTGAGCTAATCCCAGGTGATACTTGAGGAACTGATCAGTGCAAACAGTGGGATTCTTTTTGTTAACAGGAGGCTGGAGCAGTAATACCAGGTTTAATTACAATGTGAATGCTGTCAACACTGACACTTGTCGAGACCACGACTGCCTAACCATCGTATTGAAAGACGTGTGGGTATTTTTCATCCGCTTACACTCTCTTACACACTGAAAACACCTCAAACACTGCATTTATTCACTTTGATATTTTTTATTTTATTCTGTATTAAAGTTAGAAAGTTTCAAAGGGGAGATGAAACCAGTATTGTGAGACAGTGTCAACAACAATTTGCATTTATATGGTGCCTTTGATATCATAAAATGTCCCAAGACACTTCACAGAAATGTTATCAAACAAAATTTAACACCGAACCATAGAAAGAGATATTAAAACAGGTGATGAGTATGGTCAAAGATGTAGGTTTTAAGGGGCATCTTAAAGGAGGAAAGAGAGGTAGAGAGGCTGAGAGCTTTAGGGAGGGAATTCCAGAACGTAGGGCCTAGGCAGCTGAAGGCACGGCCGCCAATGGTGTAATTAAAATTGGGGAGCTACAAGCAGCCAGAATCGGAGGAGTGCAGAGACCTCAGAGGTTTGTAGGCCTGGAGGAGGTTACAGAGATAGGGAGGGATGAGGCGGTGGAGGGATTTGAATAGAAGAATGAGAATTTTAAAATCATGGCATTGATGGACCGGGAGACAATGTAGGTCAGTAAGCACAGGGGTCATGTGTGAATGACACTTGGTGGAAGGTAGGTTATGAGCATCAGAGATTTGGATGTTTATATACCAATGATAAAACAATATACTCCATATAGACAAACTGTATTGTGAGACAGTATCAGTGCCAATGATAAACCTGTACTCTCCTCTGTGTACAGATTTTCTGTAATTCATGCAATTCAATAAGTATGGGGAGAAGGGTCATGGGTAGGCCTCCCTATAGAGTCATAGAGTCGTACAGCATAGAAACATGCTCACCGCGTCCATGCCGACCATAATGCCTATCTATACTAATCCCACCTGCCTGTATTAATTCCATATCTCTCTATGCCTTGCTCATTCAAGTACTTGTCCAGATGCCTCTTAAATGTTGCTACTGTTCCTGCCTCCACCACCTCCTCAGGCAGCTCATTCCAGATACCCCCTATTCTTTGTGTGAAAAATTCACCCCTTTGATCCCCTCCTCCTCTCTCCTTAAATCTATGCCCTCTAGTTTTAGTCACCCCTACCATGGGAAACAGACTCTGGCTCTCTACCCTATCTATGCCTCTCATAATTTTATATACCTCTATCATGTCCCCTCTCAGCCTCCTTCACTCCAGGGAAAACAGACCCAGCCTATCCAATCTCTCTTTATAACTCAAGCCCTCCAAACCTGGCATGACCAGGCTGCATGAGGGTGTCCAGTGATCAGCTGAGTGACAGACACCAGGAAGGACCCAGACCATCAGCCCTCATGTTAAGTGACAGAAAATATTGAAACTAGAGGGGGATGGAACAAAGATTTACTCACTATCTTGCCCTCCAAATTAAAGGGGCACTATTTTCATTGTGTCGTGTTAAACCCTTCAAACAGTGTAGTGACATCAGTCGCATCAAAACGCATCACTATGTTTGATCTCACAAGATTAAAATGACAAGCCTTATCCATTTCCCCTCCCCCACTCCAAAAAACATTTGCTCAGCTTTTATCTTGAAGGCACTGCCCCTTTAATGTTGCCCTGTTGAGATTTAAACCCTCAGTTGTTGTCAAGAAAAATAAAGTGTTCAATCAGCTTTAATTATATGCAGTCTTTCAGTATTTAACCACCAGCAGTAAGTATATTGTTGCTATGTTTTGTTCTGTGTCTGGTACAAACACTGAAGATCAACTTTCCCCACGACAACTGTTGAGTCAGGAAGAGGATCTGTCCATTTTTAGTTACAGAGATCCAGTGACACCCCGATTGTTCACAATAATGCAGCATGCAGGAAGGATCCTGGCAGTGTACATGCTAATGTGGAATCATAGAATGGTTACAGAACTGAGGGAGACCATTCGGCCCATCATGTCTGTGCTGGTTCTCTGCAAGAGCAACTCAGCTGGTCCCATTCCCCTACCTTTTCCCCACAGCCCTGCATATTTTTTCTTGTGAGGTGCTCGTCCAATTCCCTTTTGAAAACCACAATTGAATCTGCCTCCACCACACTCTCAGGCAGATTGTAACCACACACTGTGTAAAAAAGTTCTTCCTCATATCGCCATTGGTTCTTTTGCCAATCACGTTAAATCAGTGTCCTTTGTTCTCAATCCTTCCACCAATGGGAACAGTTTCTCTCTATCTACTCTGTCTAGACTCCTCATGATTTTGAACACCCCAATCAAAACTCCTCTTAATCTTCTCTTCTCTAAGGAGAACACCAAATTCTCCAATCTATCTTCAAAACTGAAATTCCTCATCCCTGAAATCATTTTCACAAACCTTTTCTGTACTCTATAGCCTTTACATTCTTCCTAAAGTGTGGTACCCAGAATTGGACACAATACTCCAGTTGAGGTTGAACCAGTGTTTTTTCTTTTTTTTAAATTCATTGTGGGATGTGAGTGCCACTGACAAAGCCAGCATTCATTGCCCATCCCTAATTGCCCTGGAGAAGGTGATGGTGAGCCGTCTTCTTGAACTGCTCCAGTCCGGTTGGTGCAGGTACACCCACAGTGCTGTTAGGAAGGGAGTTTCAGGATTTTAACCCAGTGACAGTGAAGGAACGGCAATATAATTCCAAGTCACGATGGTGTGTGACTTGGAGGGGTATTTGTAGTTGGTGGTGGTTCCATGCATCTGCTGTCCTTGTCCATCTACCTTGCCCTACTAAGTGGTAGAGGTGGTTGGAAGTTGCTGTCTAAAGGTCTGCTACCCGACCTGAAAACGACAGGATCCGACGACATGTGTCAGGTTCTGGTCGGGTCAGGTCGCTCTTCCGGGTCCGGTTTTCGGGCTCGGGCTGGGTCGGGCCAGGTCCGGGTTGGGCCCAGTCCGAATTGGACACACAAAGTAAGAATTGAATTTTGCCCTGCTGGTAAGTGTTAAAAGTAAAAAATCTACTGCGCTGGGAGTCTGGGACGTCAAGGAGGGAATCTCTGAGTCTGCGCGCTGAGTGAGTGAGCATCTCTATGATGTCATCACGCTCATGCTGCAGCTTCCTGCAGATTCGGAGGCACAAGGTCGGTAAAGGGAACATTCCGGTGGTCGGGTTGGGCTCGGGTCGGGTTGGGTCGTGCTCGGGCTCAGGTCGGGTCAGGCATGGGAAAAATTGGAGGGACTCAGACTGGTTAGGGCTTGGGTCCGATGTGGTCCTGTTGGGTTCGGGTCGGGTTTTTTTTCCCTGACCTGAGCAGGCCTTTAGTGCTGTCTAAGGAGCCTTGGTGCATTGCTGCAGTGCATCTTGTAGCTGGTACACACTGCTGCCACTGTGCGTCGGTGATGGAGGGAGTGAAAGTTGAAGGTAGTGGCTGGGATGCTGATCAAGTGGACTGCTTTGTCCTGGATGGTGTCGAGCTTCTTGAGTGTTGTTGGAGCTGCACCCATCCAGGCAAGTGGAGAGTATTCCATCACATTTCTGACCTGTGCCATTATCACAACCCTATTAATAGATTCTGGCATTTTGTCTGCTGTTGCTGTCAGGCTAACTGTCCTAGAATTCCCCATTTTCTCTCTCCCTCCTTTATTAAATTGCAAGGTTATGTTTTATAATTTCCAAACCTTGGGAACTGTTATAGAATCTAAGGAATTGTGGAATATCAAAACCAATGCATCCGTTATCTGTGAAGCTAGCTCTTTTAAAACACTCGAATGCAGGTTTCCAGGTCCAGAGGATTTGTTGCCACTTAGTCCCATTAATTTCTCCAGTACTATTTCTTTAAGTTCCTCATTCCTGCTAAACCATCGGCTCCCCATTATTTTCAGAATGTTTTTTGTGTCTTCCACTATGAAGACAGATGCAAAGTATTTGTTTAATGTCTCTACCATTTCCTTATTCCCCATTATAATTTCACCTGTCTCTGCCTCCAATGGACCCACATTTACTTTCGCTAATTTTTCCTTATTTATGTACCTATAGAAATGTTAAATGTTATAGAAATATAAATCTGCTTTTGTGTCTCTTGCTAATCTACTCTCATATTCTCTTTTCTTTTTCCTTATAAATCTCCAGGTCATCCTTTACTGTATTCTAAAATCCTCTCAATCCTCAGGCCACTGGACAAATTCTGACTCAAACATGGTAGCGCTGTCGGACAAATAATTGTTAAACACTGAATGCAAATGCAACATGCCTTCGACCCCGAAACATTCCAGAATTGATAGATGGAGTGAACCAGCTCCACCAGTCACTCGGAGATCCACAAACATTCCGTAAAATACCTAGTATGGACCAGGTATAGGCAAATCCTGCTCACACTCAGCTTTCAACACAGGTTTTGGTTTCTGGATGCAGAATGGAATCTTGAATGAATGGTGGAGTGGGGGGGTGGGGGGCGGGGTGCACTCTTAAACATGTCACTAGGGAAAAGGCATACATGATAGGCACATAAGAAGATTCGGACAACTAAAGAAAGAAAGACAGAACTTGCATTTAAAGAGCGCCTTTCAAACGCAGCAACCAAAATGTGCACAGTAAGATCTCCCACACAACAATCAGACATATGAGCAGATTATTTGTTTTAGTGATGTTGGTTGAGGGATACACATTAGCTAGAGCACTGGGGACAACTCCCTTGCTGTTCTTCAAATAGCAACCATGGGACTTTTTATGTCCAGCTGTGAGGGCAGACATGGCCTTGGTTTAACCTCTCATCTGAAGGACAGCACCTTTGACACTGCAGCACTCCTTCAGTACTTCTTTGGATCCAGTGATAACAGTTCCAAAGGACAGAAGCAAATGGAGAACTCTATACCTAAGCCAGGCACCCCTGTACTACACCAAAGCCTGCCCCCCTACACAGGGTACACAAAGCAGAGGCCCATGGCCAAATTCAAAATCATCTCCGAATGTGAAGGGATTCAGCCATTCAATCAAATGGATGAAAACTCTGATTTACTTGAAAAATTAGCAGGGAGATATAGGATTTCTGCAGGGACTCATTTCACCCTACCCATCTCGTCAGAAGTTGCCAATCTCACACAGGACTAAGCCGACCAATGAGTGACAACTTCTGTCTCAATCAACAGCATACAAGTGGTTATCACAATCAATGAGCAGGTCCTCTTTAACACGGAGAAGGAAGCTGGTCCATCCTGGTGAAGGGTAGGATTGCGAAAGAATGTATCACAATGCTCAGTGTAAATACTCTGAACATGGATTGCCCTCCTTCCCCAAAGCAGAAAGAACACTGGCTTTTCCTCCACAGTGGTCAAGAGAGAGGTCTAGACAGTGTCTTCCATCCCCAGTAGAACAGGCTTCCCACATACATGAGATCCCCAAGGGCTGGTAGCCTGAAGAATTAAAGAATGATATAATAACCTAGGCCTTGTAGATGTTGAGAGAGTTATGTTGCTCTGGGAAGTCACTCAGGCATACTCACAGGCCACCTTATTGCCTGGTCCTCTGTCAACAGGTGTAGGGTACTGCAAAACACAAAAGACCTGGAGCAAAGGTTAGCATAACTAGAGCACAGCCAAAGCCTTCAGTCTGTTCCCCATCAGCTAATGGTGAATCCTTGGGGAACATCACTGTCTATCATCCTCAAGTCTGAAAAGCAACCATTTACCTCGATTTGCTGTTTTCTGTCCTTAAGCCAATTTTTTTTATCCATCTGTCACTGATCCTTCTATTCCATGAGCGTCAACTGGTTAACCAGCCTTTTATATTGTACTTTTATTGAATTGTATCGTTCCTTCACTGTCGCTGGGTCAAAATCCTGGAACTCCCTTCCTAACAGCACTGTGGGTCTACCTACCCAAAATGGACTGCAGTGGTTCAAGAAGGCAGCTCACCACCATCTTCTCGAGGGCAATTAGAGATGGACAATAAATGCTGGCCTGGCCAGTGTCGCCCACATCCCATGAATGAACAAAAAAAAAACTTTGCCAAATGCTTTCTTAAAATCCATAGAGACAATATCTACTGCATTTCCTTCATCAACCTTCTCTGTTACTTTGTCAAAAGTTTCAATTAGATTAGTTCACCATGATCTGCCTTTTACAAATCTATGCTTCCACTCCTTAATTAACTCAAACCTCGCCAAGTGCCTATTAATTTTTTTCCCTGGTTATTGCTTCAAAAATCTTACCCACCACTAATGTTAAACTGATCGGCCTGTAGTTACCAGGATGATCTTGCATTCTTTCTTGGACATGGGTGTCACATTTGCCACTTTCCAATCCTCTGGCACCTCCCCCATATCTAGGAAAAATTGGAAGATTATGACAAGCCCTTCTGTTGTCTCCACACCCACTTTCCTTAGCAACCTTGGATGCAAGCCATCAAGACCAAGCGACATAGTGGCTGTATTTTACAGACCCCCCATGACGTCGGGGGTTGTGGCAGGGGAGGGGCCAGAAAATGCCTCTGGCAGAGGCCCACCAGGGGTCTCGAAGTCGGGAATGCCCGATATTGCCAGCGGCGACGAGGCCTCATGACGGTCCCCTTGTCGCTCGGCAATGAGACCAGAATTTAAATATTTTTTAAAATGTAAGTTAACAAATTAATCACTTACTCGCTCCTACCATCCGTCACACTCCGATATTGGTGCCAATGGCCGACACTCCCGCGTTTTCGGATCTCCGTCTGGACACTGGTGGGGAGGGGGGGAGCAGGTAAGTATTTCAGTGTGGGGGGGCGGGGGCGGTGAGTGGGGTCAAACTAATCTGATTGGTGTAGTTCATAAACTTTGTTGGGGGGAAGGTCAGGTACACAAGGTAAGTATGTTTGGTGGGGAGAGGGCAAGGAATGCACTGTATGGTTATTGTTGGAAGCAAGTGGGAGAGGGGCTAGAAACATTAATTTAAATTTTTTGATTAAATTTAAAAGGCCTATATCTTTAAATATTTAAACAAAATGGAAGGGCTCGAAGCCCTTTAAAAATGGTGTCAGCGCCTGCTCAGTGGTGCCTGAAGCCATTGCCAGAGATGGACTGCCCACCCCCTCCATGCCATTAGGATGGGGAGCTGGGGACAGTCCGCTATGGCCATTTAAATGAGCCACCGAGGCGGCTCCACGAATCTCAGACCCCACATGCAGGCCACCATTGTTTATGGCAATTTTAGCCCATTCATTCTACACATAGCTAACCTTCCCACCACCTCCTGCCAAAAAATGTTCATCCTATCTATTACCTCGACCATCTCCACTTCGACCAATATTTTTTTGTCCGTATCCTCCTCCTCTCAGTAAACACTGGTACAAAGTACTTGTTAAGTATTCTAACCTTGCCTTGTGTCTCTAAGCATATATCACCCACCTTGTCCCTAGTAGGCCCCACTCTGCCTCTTACTGCCCACTTAATATTTACATGCCGGTAGAAGGTTTTTGTGCTACCTTTTATGCTAACTGCCATTCTATTCTCATATTCTCTCCTTGTCAGTCTTATTTTCCTCTTCATTTCCCCTCTCAATTTATAGTCTGTGACCTGGTTCTCACTTGAAGAATTCACCTGACATGCATCAACCCCTCTTTTTTTGATTCATCATATTTTCTATCTCCCTCATCATCCAAGGAGCCCTGGTTTTGGTACCCTTACTTTACACCCTTGTTGGAATGTTTCTAGCCTGTTCTTGAAACATTTTCTCCATAATGTTCACCTATGACTCCATTTACCCTGGATAGATCCCCTCTCATCCCATTGAAGTTAGCCCTCTTCCAATTTAGAAGTTCTATTTCAGATTTTACCTTGCTCTTCTCCATTACTAATCCAAGCCCTATGATACAATGATCACTCTTACCCAAGTGTTCTACAGACACTTGGTCCACCTCATTCCCCAGCACCAGAATCAGTAATGCCTCCTTCCTATGAGTACAAGAATGTTACCAATGCTTGAAAGTTATGAGGAAAGATTGGGTCGGCTAGGGTTGTTTTCCTCAGAACAGAAGAGGCTGAGGGGTGACTTAATTGAGGTGTACAAAATTATGAGGGGCCTAGATGGAGTAGACAGGAAGGACCTGTTTCCCCTAGCAGAGAGGCTAATTACCAGGGGCACAGATTTAAGGTGATTGTTAGAAGGATTAGAGGGGGCATGAAGAAAAGCTTTTTCACCCAGAGGGTGGTGGGTGTCTGGAATTCACTGCCAGGATTGGTGGTGGAGGCAGAAACCCTCAATTCTTTTTAAAGGTACCTGGACATGCACCTGAAGTGCTGTAACTTGCAAGGCTATGGACCAGGAGCTGGAAGGTGGGATTAGATTGGGTGGCTCGTTTGTTCAGCTGGCACTGACACAATGGGCTGAATGGCCTCCTTCTGTGCCATACTTTGTCTATGGTTCTAATTGGACTGAGAACATACTGGCCAAGGAAGTTCTCCAAAGCACATTTCAGAAATTTCACCTCCTCCTAAAACATAGAAACATAGAAAATAGGAGCAGGAGTAGGCCATTCGGCCCTTCCAGCCTGCTCCACCATTCATTATGATCATGGCTGATCATCCAACTCAGTAACCTGTTCCTGCTTTCCCCCCATAGCCTTTGATCCCTTTAGACTCAAGAGCTATATCTAACACCTTCTTGAAAACATACAATGTTTTGGCCTCAACTGCTTTCTGTGGTAGCGAATTCTACAGGTTCACCACTCTCTGAGTGAAGAAATTTCCCCTCATCTCAGTCCTCATATATCATTAGACTGTGACCCCTGGTTCTGGACGCCCCCACCATCGGGAACATCCTTCCTGCATCTACTCTGTGAAGTCCTGTTAGAATTTTTTAGGTTTCTATGAGATCCTCCCTCACTCTTCTGAACTCCAGCGAATATAATCCTAATCGACTCAATCTCTCCTCATACGTCAGTCCTGCCATCCCAGGAATCAGTCTGGTAAACCTTTGCTGAACTCCCTCTATAGCAAGAACATCCTTCCTCAGATAAGGAGACCACAAAATATTCCAGGTGTGGCCTCACCAAGGCCATGTATAATTGCAGCAAGACATCCCTGCTCCTGTACTTGAATCCTCTCGCTATGAAGGCCAACATACCATTTGCCTTTTTTACCGCCTGTTGCACCTGCATGCTTACCTTCAGCGACTGGTGAACAAGAAAACCCAGGTCTCGCTGCATATTCCCCTCTCTCAGTTTATAGCCATTCAGATAATAATCTGCCTTTCTTCACCTTGCAGCCATGTCTCCGTAATCCCGACTATATCATACCCGTTTACATCCTTTACTGTCACATTATCCCAATCTAGATTTGGGTAATTCCCAATATCATTACTCTATAGTTCTTGCACATCTCTGTGATTTTCATCCAGATTTGCTCCTCTATCTCACACTTGGTATTTGAAGGCCTATAGAATACCCCCAGTAGTGTGATCATACCCTTTTTACTTCTTAATGCTAACCAAATGGATTCTGTCCTTGCCCCCTCTTTTTTCCTTCCCTAACTTTTCTGAACGCTTTCTATCCATGAACATTAAGTGCCCAGTCCTCATCATTTTAAAGCCACATTTCTGTCATTGCCACGACATCATATTCCCACATGGCTATTTGTGCTTATAGCTCACCAATATTATTCACCTCACTTTGTGCATTTATATACATGCAGTCTAAACCTGTTTTTGCATTCCTTGTAGTCTTTCTTAGTGTGGTCCTCGAACTAAGAAAAAATAGCAGTACCATTACATTGCTGGGCCTATTCTATAGGCCACCAATTCATGGAAAGGATATTGAGGAGCAAATTCGCAAGGAAATCACAGAGGTCCAAGAATTATAGAGTGGTTATAATGGCAGACTTTAATTATCCTAATATATACTGGAATAGTAATAGTGCAAAAGTCAGAAAGGGGCAAGAGTTTCTAAAGTGTGTTCAGGAGAATTTTCCACATCAGTATGTTTCCAGTCCAATGAGGAAGGAGGCATTGCTGGATCTGGTTCTGGGGAATGGGGGGGGGGGGGGTGGGGGTGGTGGGGGGGCGGTGGTCAAGTGAGTCAAGTGTCAATCAGGGAACGTTTAGGGGACAGTGATCATAGTATCAGAAGGTTTAGGTATCACACAAGGAGAAATTATGAAATATATCATGAACTCATGAAACAAACCCAAAAAGACTTGAGGTGTGTTAAAGTGGCCTGGATTTAAACTGTCCAATCGGCATGGGACTGAAGCGATAGCATGTTCTGGAACAATTAGAGCAGAATCAGTGTCAGTTTTAATTCAGTTATTAATTCAAAAGTGTGAATTTCATCTATTCCAACGAAGCGGAAAGACCCTGCCTAAGATCAGCAAGTTTTCACCATTGAACTGTGACTGAGATACAATAAGAGAATCTGCAACGCACTCATCCTCCTGAACCTTCCGAGTTTTTTTTCCCAGTAAACCAGAAAAAAGGAAAAACCAGGCCTGCACTGTTTCAAGTCATCACCCCGGGGGAAAAGCAAGTTTTACAGCAAACTCTTTTAAACCATTAGAACTAAACGCATGCTATCTTTTAATCCCTATCTTTTCTTGTGTGTGCGTCTGTGTTTGTATGTGTGTGTGTGTGTGTATGCGCAAGTGTGCGCGCGTGTGTGTGTGTGTGTGTCTGTATGCACGTGTGAGTGGGTGAAGTTGTGTGTATTTTTGGGCATTGTATAATAAACATTTATATTTCTTTTAAAGTCTGTTTGTTGACCATTAAAACGCTCAGGGGTTAACAGACATTTCAAAAACAAGCTGTCTTTGGTCATTTGAGAGGTGACAAACGGGAAACCATCCCTAACATCTCCCACCTGTCCATAACATAGGTTAGCTATGGAAAAGAACAAGGAGCAATCCAGAATAAAGATAACTAATTGGGGTGGTCCAACCTCAATGGAGTGAGAATGTATCTGGCTCAAGTAAATTAGAATCAAAGACTGGAAGGCAAAAGACTGGAAGACTGGGGGCGGCACAGTGGCGCAGTGGTTAGCACTGCAGCCTCACAGCTCCAGGGACCTGGGTTCGATTCTGGGTACTGCCTGTGCGGAGTTTGTATGTGTGTGTATGTGTATGCGCAAGTGCGCGCGCGTGCGTGTGTGTGTGTGTGCGTGTGTGTGTGTGTCTGTATGCACGTGTGAGTGGGTGAAGTTGCGTGTATTTTCGGGCATTGTATAATAAACATTTATATTTCTTTTAAAGTCTGTTTGTTGACCATTAAAACGCTCAGGGGTTAACAGACATTTCAAAAACAAGCTGTCTTTGGTCATTTGAGAGGTGGCAAACGGGAAACCATCCCTAACATCTCCCACCTGTCCGTAACATAGGTTAGCTATGGAAAAGAACAAGGAGCAATCCAGAATAAAGATAACTAATTGGGGTGGTCCAACCTCAATGGAGTGAGAATGTATCTGGCTCAAGTAAATTAGAATCAAAGACTGGAAGGCAAAATATAACAGAACAATGGGATGCTTTTAAGGAGGAGATAGCTCAGATACAGTCAAAGTACATTCCCACAAAGGGGAAAGGTAGGGGAAACAAATCCAGAGCTCCCTGGATGATGAAAGAAATAGAGAGTAAGATGAAGCAGAAAAAAGTGTATATGGCCGATGTCAGGTGGATAATACAATTGAGAACCAGGCTGAATATAGATGGATCAGAGGGGAAGTGAAAAAAACAAGTAAGAGAAGCAAAGAGAGAGTATAAGAGACTTGCAGTAAAATAAAAGGGAATCCAAAAGTCTTCTATAGGCGCATACATAGTAAAAGGGTGGTAAAAGGAGGAGTAGGGCCGATTTGGGAAATAAAAAGGGATTGACACATAGAGGCAGAGGGCATGGCTGAGTGCTAAATGAGTACTTTGCATCTGTCATTACCAAGCAAGAAAATGCTGCCCAAAACATGGTGAAAGAGGAGGTAGTTGAGACACTGGATAGGCTAAAATTGATAAGGAGGAGGTATTAGATAGGCTGGCTGTACTTAAAGTTGATAACTCAGGAGGACCAGATAAGATGCATCCAAGTGTACTTAGGGAAGTAAGGGTGGAAATTGTGGAGGTACTGACCATAATCTTCCAATCCTCCTTTGCTACAGATGTAGTTAGTACCAGAGGCCTGGAGAATTGCAAATGTTGCAGCCTTGTTCAAAAAGGTTGTAAGGGCAAGTGCAGCAACTACAGGTCAGTCAGTTTAACCTCAGTGATGGGAAAACTTATAGAAACGGTAATTCAGAACAAAATTAATAGTCACTTGGACAAATGTGGATTAATTAAGGAAAGCCAGCAAGGATTTGTTAAGGGCAAATCATGTTTAACTAACTTGCTTGAGTTTTTTGATGAGGTAACAGAGAGGGTTGATGAGGGTTATGCAATTGATGAAATGTATTTGAACTTCCAAAAGGCATTTGATAAAGTGCCACTTAACAGCCTTGTCAGCAAAGTTAGAGCTGATGGAATAAAAGGGACCGTAACAGCATGGATACGAAATTGGTTGAGTGACAGGAAACAGAGAGTAGTTGTGAACGGTTGTTTTTTGGACTAGAGGAAGGTTCCCCAGGGATCGGTGTTGGGACCCCTGCTTTTCTTGATATATATTAATGACCTAGACTTGGATCTACAGGGCACAATTTCAAAATTTGCAGAAGACACAAAACTTGGAAATATTGTGAACTGTGAGGAGGATAGTGATAAACTTCAAGAGGACATAGACAGGCTGGTGGAATGGATGGACAAGTGGCAAAGGAAAATTAATGCAGGAAAGTGTGAAGTGATTCATTTTGGTAGGAAGAATGAGGAGAGGCAATATAAAATAAAGCGTGCAGTTCTAAAGGAGTGGTGGAACAGAGAGACCTGGGGTATATGTGCACAAATCATTGAAGGTTGCAGGCAGGTTGAGAAAGCAGTTAATAAAGCACATGAGATCCTGGGATTTATAAATAGGGGCATAGATTACAAAAACAAAGTTGTTATGATAAAAATATCTAAAAAGCTGGTTCAGTCTCAATTGGAGTAGTATGTCTAGTTCTGGGCACCATATGTTCGGATGGATGTTAAAGCATTAGAAAGGGTGCAGACAAGATTCACGAGAATGGTTCCACGGATGAGGAACTTCAGTTAAATGGATAGGTTGGAGAAGCTGAGGCTGTTCTTCTTGGAGAAGAGAAGATTAAGAGGAGATTTGTTTGTGGTATTAAAAATCATGAGGGTTCTGGACTGAGTAGATAGGGAGAAACTGTCCCCATTGGCCAAAGGATCCAGAACCAGAGGACACTGATGTAAGCGATTGGCAAAAGAAGCAACAGCAACGTGAGGAAAAATGTTTTTACACAGCTAGTGGTTAGGATCTGGAAGGCCTGATGGTGTGGTGGAGGCAGATTCAATCATGGCCTTCAAAAAAGAACTGGATAATTATTTGAACAGAAAAAATTTGTAGGGCTGCGGTGAAAAGGCAGGGGAGTGGGACAATATGAGTTGATCTTGCAGAAAGCTGGCAAGGACATGACAGGCCAAATGGCCTCATTCTGTGCTGTAACCAATCTATAATTCTATGATTTTATGTCTAATATGGTACTACTTCCTTCTCTAGTACTATCCAACACTCACTCCTTTATGCACCTTATTCCTCTTTTCTACTTCTATGTGCTGGAACCTAGTCTTTCCAACCCCACTAGTGAATCTCCCCATGAGAATGTTTGTCCCAGTCCTGTAGAGGTGCAATCCATCCCTTTTGAATAGGGGCCTCCTGCCCCAGAAGTGGTCCCAATGTCCCAAGAATCTGAAGCCCTCCCTCCTGCACCATGTCTTCAGCCACGTTTTGATTGTCCCTATCTTCCTATTTCTTTTCCAGCTAACGGATGGCACTGGGAGTAATCCAGAGGTTACTACCTTCAAGGTCCTACTCTTTAACTTCCTCCCTAGCTCCTGAACATCTGACCATAAGTCTTCAATACCTGCTCTCTCTATGTCATTGGTACCAATGTGTACCACAACTTCTGGCTCACTCCCTTTCTCCCTTTCCCCAGTAGAATATTCTGCATCCTCGGCATCGTGTCCATTACCCTGGCACCAGGGAAGCAATACTCCAGGCGGCACTCATGTTGACGGTTCCAGAAAAGTCTGTCTGTCCCCCTATGGAATCTTCTATAATGACTGCATTTCTATACTTTGCTGTTCCCCCCTGTGCAGTCCCTTGCCCATTGGTACCATGGTCTAGACTGCACTCCTTCAAGGTGTCGTCACTCCCAGCAATGTCCAATGCGAAGTACTGGTTTGAGAGTGGCACACACCTTGAAGACTCCTGTACTTCCTGCCTCTTCCTACTCTTTTGAATGGCCACCCATCTACTACCCTGAACTCCCACTGCCTGTGGGGTGACCACCTCCTGAAACGTACGGTCCAGGAAACTCATCCTCCCTGATGCTCCGCAGTGACTCCAGCTGCCCCTGAGTTTGAGCTCAAGCAGCTGGAGATGCTTCCTGCACAGATGGTTTCCCAAGACACATGAAGTGTCCTGAAGTTCTCATATGGAGCAGGAATTGCAAGCACCTGCCCATCCATGATCTAAAACAAAAATCTCTATTCCCTCTTTTAGAATCTAGTTAGTACCTTGTTTAAACTATTAATTTTAATTAATGACTCTAGACCTCAGCTCTCAGGTCTTGCTGTCTCCTGCTCCCTCTCTTGGACTGCTCTTTTATTTCTAAAATACCAGAACAGCACCTCTTTCTTTACTGCACCAAGTTACCCGATAAACATTCAACCTTCCGAGTTCAATGAAATAAAAAACAATTTGTGCAACCTGTCCTCATAATTTAACACTTCTGGCTTCAGCATAATTCTGGTAAATCTGCACTGCACCACCTCCAAGGCCAGTATAACCTTCCTGAGCTGAAGTCCCCAGAAACTGAATGCAGTTACTCTAAAAGGGGGACCAGCCCCCTTGAGACAAAGAGCTTATTCCCTTAACCTTTTTGATTTCTTATTGCTGTCCACTAGATTTTAGTGATCTGTGCAGATGAATGCCCAAATCCCTTTGCTCTTCCATCACACCTAATTGCTCACCATTAAGCAGACAGGACCTCAATTTAATACATCGACCAAATGATGGCATCTACCAAAGCACATCACTCACTTAGTACTACCATGGTATGTCGCGATTATGTACTCAAATCCTGGAGTGTGGCTTGAACTCACACTCTTCTGACTCTAAGGAAAGAGTGGTACCATCAAACCAAAGAGATAACTTTATCACAGTTTATATGTACACGTTTGTCACACATTCCACTGAAAGTTGCCTCAAGTACACGTCAAACCACTATTAGACAAACATGGTTACTTACAGACACCCAGAATGGGCTTTTATTTCAGCCAATGGCTAAGGTTGCCAACTCTCAGTGAATGCATTCCTGGAGGTTTCATTTTTTTTTAGATTAGAGATACAGCACTGAAACAGGCCCTTCGGCCCACCGAGTCTGTGCCGAACATCAACCACCCATCTATACCAATCCTACACTAATCCCATATTCCTACCAAACATCCCCACCTGTCCCTATATTTTCCCTACCACCTACCTATACTAGTGACAATTTATAATGGTCAATTTACCTATCAACCTGCAAGTCTTTTGGCTTGTGGGAGGAAACCGGAGCACCCGGAGAAAACCCACGCAGACACAGGGAGAACTTGCAAACTCCACACAGGCAGTACCCGGAATCGAACCCGGGTCCCTGGAGCTGTGAGGCTGCGGTGCTAACCACTGCGCCACTGTGCCGCCCTCTTGACCTCTTGCCTCTAACTGCCCCACACCCAAGTGCCTGTTGTACATTCATCCTCTCATCATACCACCTTCTCACACCAATTGGGATGCAAAAAGACAAACTACCTGATTGATGATTCTTCAAAACTACCATTTTTCTCATCTTCAATAATTTTTTTAACTTATATTTAACGTATTGCATAATATTTATGAAGCAGAAACAGGCCATTTGGCCCAACAAGTCCATGCTGATGTTTATACTCCACATGCCTCCTTCCACCCTTCTTCACCTAACCCCCATCAACATATCCTTCTATTCCTTTCTCCCTCATGTGTTTATCTATCTTCCCCATAAATGCTTCTATGCTACTCACTTCAACTACTACTTGTAGTAGCGGGTTCCACATTCTAACTGCACTTCAGGTAAATAGGTACTTCTGAATTTTTTTATTGGATTTATTAGTTACTAAGTTATGTCCCCTAGATCTGCTTTCACCCTTAAGTGGAAACATCGGCTGGAATTTTACGCCTCAACCTGGGAGGAGGGGCTATAAAATCGGGTAGGAGGCAGGAGGTGCCTTGCCTGTTGCCTATCCTCCCCCGATGGTATTTTACCAGCAGTGGGGAATATGAGAGGCGATCAGCCCGCCCTTTAGCTAATTGAGGCCTTTAAGTGGCCTCATTGCGGGCTGGGAAGGACTCTCCTGATTGGGCACCCTGTACCCCATGAAAGACAGCCCCCTCCTGCCCTCTCCATCAAGATCTGCTCCCCCTTGCCTGGGCCTGGCTGATTGGCCTTGGCACGCCCCGACCCCACTTACTTGCTTCTGAGGCCGGCATCCATGGTGCCTCTTCTTGCTGGGTGCAGTCCCAGCAATGGCCACTGCACCCAGTGGCACTGCAAGGCCTGAAGAGCTGCCAGCCCTCTGATTGGCTGGTGGCTCTTAGAGGTGGGACATCCTGCCTCAGAGTGGGGAAGCCATGACTACAGGCAATTAGTTGCCTGAAAACCATAAAATATGCTTGTGGCTTCCAGGGCCAGTGGAGGCGGGCTCGCCCCGGGCTTTTCAGCCAGTGGGTGGGGCCACCACCTCCCTGTAAAATATTGGCCATCTTCTCTACATCTACCCTTTTAAACCCTTTCAAAATCTTGTACATCCCTATCAGGTTACCCCTCAGATTTCTCTTTTCTAGAGAAGCCTGTTAAATCTTTCCTGATAAGTATAACCTATCAGTTCTGGTATCATCCTAGTAAATCATTATTACAGCTTCTTCAGTGCCTCTTTATCTTTCTTATAACAACTGCAACAGGTATTTATGTAGCATGTCTACCATCATAAAAAAATTCCCAAGGCCTGTCGCAAGAACATGATAGAGTAAAATTTGATACTGAGTTACATAAGGAGATATTAGGACAGATGGACAAAAGCTTGGCCAATTAGGGAGGTTTTAAGGATTGTCTTAAAGGACAGAAGGGCGGTTGAGAGGCGGTGAGCTGTAGGGAGGGATTTCCAGAGCTGCTGAAGGCAGGGCCACCATTGAAACATGGAATCATAGGAAATTTACAACAGAGAAGGAGGCCATTCAGCCCATCATGCCCGTGTCAGTCAACGAAGAGCTACACAGTCTAATCACAGCCAAAGACGAAACGATGTAATCAAAGATGCTCAAGAGGCCAGGATTGGAGAAGTGCAGATATCTCGGAGGATTGTATGGCTGGAGGAGATTGCAGAGGAAGAGGGATATGAGGCAATTGTTATAAGGTTTTATTTTTGTACTAAAAACTTCGAATTCTGTGTGTTTTAAAAAACTGAAAAAAAGGAT
The DNA here is from genome assembly GCF_036365525.1 of Heterodontus francisci. Classification (NCBI taxonomy): domain Eukaryota; kingdom Metazoa; phylum Chordata; class Chondrichthyes; order Heterodontiformes; family Heterodontidae; genus Heterodontus; species Heterodontus francisci. The sequence goes on from NC_090388.1 coordinate 83,751,766, forward strand.
GTTCAGTGGACATTTAAGATACCTGCAAATAGTTGAAAATTTTGCAATATTTTGAAAGGAAGTTCATAACAAAAGCTAAATTTTATGGGTGTTTTGAAAGGAAATTGAACTTGTACAAGGACAGGAAAGCAGGCAATTTCAAGGAAACCACAGGGGTTTAACCTTCCTCAGAACAATTTTTGGAATAACAAGGGACATTCTATGTTTGGATATGTGACCATGTTCAGGAAGGCTTTTTTTTCACTTTGGACCCTTTAAAAGCCAGTGAGTTGGACAAAGAGCAGACAGTTGAAATCTGGCTGAGACCTGCCTGGAGACTGGAGAAGAATACCTCTGTCTGTAAAGGAAGACTTGCATCTCTTGAAAAGAAAGCCTGCATTTGAAATGTGGCTGTGATCTGCCCAGAGAGAGAAAAAAAGTCCAGGGAAAAAAGAGTTACTTCTCTCTGTAGAGGAAGACTGCTTTTCAGAGAAGAAACCCCTGTATGTCAGAGGTAGCAGATTTTTATTGCCACTAGTCTTTGAATAATTTCTGCCTCAAGAGTGTTTCCTGTTGCCTCCTGTGTTTTGGGAGATCCTGAAATCTCAAGAAAGCTTCTACTGCTAGACTGCTGACCTGTTGCTACACTGTTGCTGAAAGATCGGTGTGACGTCTGCTGCAAACAAATTGCCTTGAACTCCTACCCATCATAGACTGTTCAACAACCTTGCCCAGAGAAACTTAAGTGGTATCTGACTATTTGACTCTGGGACACCTCACCGTACTGAAACCATCCTACCAGAATGTGATAAATGCAATTATTTCTTTTATTATTCCTTCCACTGCTAAGGAACAGCTGTAAACCAAAATCCTTTTTTCCCAGTTCACCATTTTTTTAATGGATGTGTGTGTGCATGAGGGTTAAGGAGATAAGGAGATTTTCATATGTAGAGATTTATCTTGTTAGTAGTTGAGACTTATTATTTATTTTCAAATAAATAGTTAATGTTGTTGTTTAAAGAAACCTGGTTTACTGTGCTTTATTCTGGGGGACAAATTGAGTGTCTAATTTGGCTATTCTTTTGTAGGTAAAAAACCTTCTTGATATGTTGTGACCTGTGGAGTAGTGGGACTGAATTAACAGTGCATTACTCCTGCCTTGGTCATAACACAAAGGACAAAGGCATAATATGGAGACCAGAACTGCTCACAGTACTTGAGGTGTGGCCTAACCAAATTTTTTAAACAAGTTTAGCATAACGTCTCTGCTTCACAAGTCTACCCCTCCAGAAAGAATCTCCATAAGGTTTATTGTCCTTTTTTAATGGCCTTGTTACCTGGCATTGCTACTTTTAGTGATCTGTGTATCTCTACCTGAACGTTCCTCTGTTCCTCTGCCTGATTTGGAACTTATCTTCCAAGGAGTATTTTTCTTTATTCATTCATGACATTGGCTATTGCTGGCAAGGCCAGCATCTTTTGCTCATCCCTAATTGCCCTTGCGAAGGTGGTGGTGAGCTACCTTCTTGAAACACTGCATTACATTTAGTGAAGGTACAACAGTGCTGTTGAGTAGGGAGTTCCAGAATTTGATCCAGTGAGTAAGAAGGAACAGCGACATAGTCCCAAATCAGGATGATGTGTAACTTGCAGCAGAAATTGGAGGTGGTGGCTTTTCCATGTTCTTGCTGACCTTGTCCTTCTAGGGGCTGGAGATCACAGGTTTGGAAAGTGCTGTCGAAGGAGCCTTAGTGAGTTGCTGCAGTGCATCTTATCGATGGCACACACTGCTGCCACTGTGCACTGGTGGTGGAGGGATTGAATGTCGAAGGTGGTGCATGGGGTGCTAATCAAGCAGACGGCTTTGTCTTGGATGGTGTTGAGCTTCTTGAGTGTTGTTGGAGCTGCACCCAACCAGGTAAGCAGAGAGTATTCCATCACACTCCTGACTAGTGCCTTGTAGATGGCAGACAGACTTTGGGTAGACAGGAGGTGAGTTACTCACCACAGAATTCCCAGCCTCTGTCCTGCTCTTGTAGCCACAGTATTAATATGGATGGTCCAGTTAAGTTTCTGGTCAATGGTAGCCCCAAGGATGGTAATGGTGGGGGATGCAGGGATGAAAATGTCATTGAACGTCAAGGGGAGATCGTTAGATTGACTCTTGTAGGAGATGGTCATTGTGTGACACTTCTGTCGCGTGAATGTTACTTGCCACTTATTAGCCCAAGCCTGAATGTTGTCCAGATCCTGCTGCATACAGGCTCAGACCTATTCAGTACCCAGAATGGTGGTGTCACGCACACCGGAAGTGCAATAATGCAAATTATGGACTAATTCTGAAGCGTTATGAAAAACTGATTTTGTCTTTTAAAAATGAACCTTAATTTTAAAAAGTGAACAATGGACCAAAATGGCTACCGAAGAAAAAGGGACTGGCCTTTTGTGTATTCAAAGTGTCTGACAAAGACACTTTATGACTCTATAAGTGTTGGAAAATGGGATTAGAATAGATAGGTGCTTGATGGCTGGCACAGACATGATGGGCCAAAGAGCCTGTTTCTGTGCTGTATGATTCTATGACTCTAAGACAAAGGACAAATCTTCAAAGCTAAATGGTGTCAATTGCACCCCATCCTAAAACATTCCAGAATTGAATTAAAAGCAAAACACTGCAGATGCTGGAAATCTGAAATAAAAACAAGAAATGCTGGAAATACTCAGCAGGTCAGGCAGCATCTATGCAGAGAGAAGCAGTTAACATTCTAGAATTGAATGTCTTCTTCTAAAACAAAAAATGTATGAAGTAGCCATATCCTGGGCCATGGGAAAGAGATCAGAACATCTCCTACCAGGAGGTGAGAAGTAACATCCAGCTGTTTGTTTTCCAGCAAGCCAGAAGACAGGCCTCCTGTTGTAGAATCCTACATCTGCATTCTATAGCAGTGAGTTAGAAGTGATCCACTATCTTCAACTGAACTTTCAATCAAGAGAGAAATCTATGATCATCTCAGGCCTGCACCCATCGAGATCTTGATTGACTAGAGAGTTCAACAGGTTTATCATGAACTCTCCACCCCAAAAAATCACCTTACCTTTTTTCCCTCTCTATCTGTCAGTTTTGTATGAGTGTGCGAGCGAATGCATGAGTGGACGTGGTTGCAACATTTCAGGATAAGGCATATTGATCAATAAACAATTGATATTCCGTTTTTGTAAACCCACAAGAAAACCAGTCACTGTCGGTTTATTTGAAAAATAAAACACCAAACCCGAATAACAAAACACACTTGCTGCCATCAGGTAGGGAGTTGAACTGTGGTAGCTATAATAGTAGTGAATAGAGCAATCATCAGTGAACATCCCCCCTTCTGACCTTTGATGGAGGTGTAAAGAAAAGAAGCAAATTGACATTCAACCAGCATGCCTTGGGAAGCTGGAAACAGCACTGATGGAAGAAATACTTGTTTTTCAGTCTTTTTAAATTAAACTTGCTGGGCTGTGGAAAGGCAGTGAAACTAAACAAATGCGATCAGTAAGAAACAGAGATAGTGTGGTGAAGAAGAGACATTAGCATTTGGATAGACCTTGGAGACTGTACATATTAGATAAGATGGTGTCTGGTGCTCTGTTACAAATTCTACAAACATCTTCATCTGGAAGGTTGACTACAGGGGGCTTCATGTGATGGGAAATTACGAAAAGAAAGCTAGTCAGCTTCTGGGTGGGTTCAAACCCAATGGTTTAAACAAAGAGCTCAGAATATAATTGGGCATTGTGTTTTTAAGAGAAACGTCATAGGACAGTACAGCCTGTCAATATAGTAACTCAGGTCCATCCCCTGAAAAGGGGTATAAAAGGTTGAACACATCGTGACTTTTACTGCAGTCAAGAGGGGGGATCCAGACTGAGCATTAGAAGGAGAATCTGCAATCCACTTCGGGTGACTGCACATCTAAACTTACTGGAAACATATTCTGATGCTAGATATTGTGAAGTGTTTATTTGATGGCATACAGTAACAAAGCAATTTTTTTAATTAATCACTTTTCTCTTCCTCTCAACCTATCAAATATGTAATAATTTTCTCTAAACATTTTAAGTCTGTGCCCATTTTAAATCTGTAATCATGGGTACAAAAAAACCATAACCCCATTAAGTAAAACAACCTTTTGAGTGAGCCATCAATTTGCTCTCTTGCAATTCGCAGGTAAAAATGATAGATAAGCCTGAGTTAATGCTTTAAAACAAAAAGGCTTATAAGGGAAGGTCATTGATGAAGCAGCTGAAGATGGTTGGGCCTAGGATACTGTCCTGAGGAACTCCTGCAGTGATGTCCCAGGGCACAGATGATTGACCTCCAACAACCACAACCATCTTCCTTTGTGCTAGGTATGACTCCAACCAGTGGGGAGTTTCCCCTCGCTTCCCATGGACTTCAATTTTGCAGGGGCTCCTAGATTCCACACTTGGTCAAATGATACGTTAATATCAAGGGCAGTCACTTTCACCTCACTGCTGGAATTCAACTCTTTTGTCCAGCTTTGGACCTGGACTGCAATGATGTCTGGAGCCAAGTGGCCCTGGCAGAAGCTAAACTGAGCATCGGTGAGCAGGTTATTGGTGAGTAAGTGCTGTTTATTAACACTGTCAATGACCCCTTCCATCACTTTGCTAATGATTGAGAATAGACTGATGTGGCAGTAGTTGGCCAGATTGGATTTATCCTGCTTTTTGTGGGCAGGACAGATCTGGAGAATTTTCCACATTGCCAGGTAGATGCCAGTGCTGTAGCTGTAGTGGAACAGCTTGGCTAGAGGTGTGACTAGTTCTGGGGTGCAAGTCTTCACTACTACAACCAAGGTGCTGTCGGGGCCCACAGCTTTTGCTATATCCAATGCGCTCTGCAATTTCTTGATGCTGCATGGTGTGAATGGAATTGGCTGAAAACTGGCTTCTGAGGTAGTGGGGATCTCAGGAGGAGGCCGCAATTGGTCATTTACTCAGCACTTCTGGTTGAAGATGGTTGCAAATGCTTCAGCCTTGACTTTTGCACTCAGTTGTGGGGTTCCGTCATCATTGAGGATGGGGATGATCATGAAGACTGCTCCTTCTGTTAATTGTTTAATTGTTCACCACCATTCACAACAGGATATGGCAGGACTACAGAGCTCTGATCTGATCCGCTGGCTGTGGGATTGCTTAGCTCTCTCTATACCATGTTGCTTCTACTGTTTAGCATGCATATAGTCTTGTGTTATAGCTTCATTGAGTTGGCACCTCATTTTGAGATAAGACTGCTGCTGCTCTTGGCATGCTTTTCTGCAGTAATCATTGAACCAGGGTTGATTCCCTGGCTTGATGGTAATGGTAGAGTAAAGGCTATGCCAGGACATGAGATTATAAATTGTGGTTGAACACAATTCTGTGGATGCAAATGGTCCACAGTGGCTCATGGATGCCCTTAAGATTATAAGAAATAGGAGCAGGAGTATGTAATTCGGCCTCTCAAGCCTGCTTTGCCATCCAATAAGATCATGGCTGATCTGATTCTCGCCTTAATTCCCCTTTCCCTCTGCCTACCCGTAATCCTTGTAGATCAAAAATCTTTCTAACTCAAACTTGAATATATTCAATGACCCAGCTGGCATGCTCTCTGGGTACAGAATTCCAAAGCTTAACGACCCTCTGAGAGAAGAAATTCCTCCTCATCTACAACTTAAATGGGCGACCCCTTATTTTGAAAGTTCTAGATTTCCCATGAGGGGAAACATCCTCTCAGCATCTACCCTGTCAAGCCCCCTCAGAATCTTATATGTTTCTCTAAGATACCCTCTCATTCTTCTAAACTCCAATGACTACAGGCCCAACCTGCTCAACCTTTCTTCATAAAACAATCCCTTCATCCCAAGAATCAGCCTAGTGAAACTTCTCTGAACTGCTTCCAATGCAAGCATATCCCTCCTTAAATAAGGAGAATGAAACTGTACGCAGTACTCTAGATGCGGTCTCACCAAAGCCCTGTACAGTTGTAACAAGACTTCCTTACTTTTATACTTCATCCCCCTTGGAATAAATGTGAACATTCCTTTTGCGTTCCTACTTACATGCTGTCCCTGCATGCTATTTGTGATTCATGTACAAGGGTACTCAGATCCCTCTGTTCTGTAGCACTCTGTAGTCTCTCTCCATGTAAATAATATTCTGCTTTTCCATTCTTCCTGCCAAAGTGGACAACCTCATATTTTCCCACATTATACGCCATCTGCCAATTTTTTCCCACTCACTTAACCTATCTATATCCCTTTGCAGACACTTTGTGTCCTCCTCACAACTTGTTTTCCTACCTATCTTTGTATCATCTGCAAATTTGGCAACAAAACACCTGGTCCCTTCATCCAAGTCATTAATGTAGATTGCAAATAGTTGAGGCCCAGCACTGATCCCTGTGGCACTCCATTAGTTACAGTTTGCCACCTAAAAATGACTAATTTATCCCAACTCTGTTTCCTGTTAGTTAGCCAATCATCTATCCATGCTAATATTACCTCCTATACCATGAGCTCGTGTCTTATGTAGTAACCTTTTATGTGGCACCTTATCAAATGCCTTTTGGAAATCCAAATACACTACATCTACTGGTTCCCCTTTATCCACCCTGCTTGTTACATCCTCAAAGAACTCTAATAAATTTGCTAAACATGATTTCCCTCTCGTAAAACCATGCTAACTCTGCCTAATTGCATTATGATTGCATTATGTGACTACTTCCTTAATAATGGATTCCAGCATTTTCCCAATGACAGAGGTTAGGCTAACTGACCTATAGTTTCCTGCTTTCTGTCACCCTCTCCCCTTTTCTTGAATAGAGGTGTTAAATTTGCGGTTTTCTAATCTGCTGGGACCTTTCCAGGGGATTTTGGAAGATTACAACCAATGTATCCACTATCGCTGCAGCCACTTCTTTTACGACCCTAAGATGCAGACCATTAGGTCCAGGGGACTTGTCAGCCTTTAGTTTTCCTAGTACTTTTTCTCTCGTGATAGTGATTATTTTAAGTCCCACCCACCCTTTTGCCCCTTGATTTTCTAATATTCTTGAGATTTTTTTGTGTCTTCTTCCATGAAAACAGATACAAAATACTTGTTTAAGGTCTCTACCATTTTCTTGTTTCCAATTACTAATTTCCCAGTCTCATCCTCTAAGGGATCAACACTTACGTTAGCTACTCTCTTCCTTTTTATATATTTGTAGAAGCCTTTACTGTCTGATTTTTTATTTCTTGCTGGTTTACTCCCATTCTCTAACTTCTCCCTATTTATTTTAGCCATCCTTTGCTAAAATTTTCCCAATTTTCTGATCTACCATTAATCTTTTCAGCATTGTACACTTTTTCTTTCAATTTGATACCATTCTTAACTTCCTTAGTTAGCCATGGAAGGTGCATCCTTCTCATAGAGTCTTTCTTTCTCAGTGGAATATATCTTTGTTGAGAGTTATGAAATATTTACTTAAATGTCTGCCACTGCTTCTCGACTGACTTACCTTTTAACTTATTTTCCAGGTCCACTTTAGTCAACTGGGTGTTCATATACTTGTAATTGTGTTTATTTAAGTTTAAGATATTAGTCTCAGACCCAAATTTCTCACCCTCAACCTGAATATGAAATTTGATCATGTTATGAGCACTCCTATATAAAAGCAAAATACTGCGGATGCTGGAAATCTGAAATAAAAACAGAAAGTGCTGGAAATACTCAGCAGGTCTGGCAGCATCTGTGGAGAGAGAAGCAGAGTTACGTTTCAGGTCAGTGACCCTTCTTCAGAACTGCCTTGAAGATCTTTTACTACGAGGTCATTTCTTAATCTTGTTTCATTACACATTACCAGGTCTAAAATAGCCTGCTCCTGGGTTGGTCTCAGAATGTATTGCTCTAAGAAACTGTCCCTAATACACTCTATTAACTCATTCTCCAGGCTACTTTTGTCAATTTGATTAGTCCAATCTATATGAAGATTAAAATTGCCCATGATTATTGCACTACCTTTCCTACAAGCCCCATTATTTCTGGATTTGTACTCTGTCATACAGTGTAACTGCTGTTCGGGGGTCGATAAACTACTCCCACCAGTGACTCCTTTCTTTTTCTATTTCTTATCTCCACCCAAACTGATTCTACATCTTGCTCTTCCGAGCCAAGATCATTTTTTATTATCTACTGATCTCATTATTAACAGACCTACCCCACCTCCTTTTCCTTTCTTCCTATCCTTCTGAAATGTCAAATACCCTTGAATATTTCGTTCCCAGCCTTGGTCACCCAGTTCTGAGCTGCTAGATCTGTTTCTGAATCTATCCATTTAGCACGGTGGTAGTGCCAAACAACACAATGGAGTGTGTCCTCAGTGTGAAAACGGGACCTTGTCTCCATAAGGACTGGGCAATGCTAATCTACCAATACTGCCATATTCAGTTGCATCCATGACAGGTAGAATGGTGAGGGTGAAGTTAAGTAGGTTTTTCCCTCTTGTTTGTTCTCTCACTACCTGCTGCAGGCCCAGTCTAGCAGATATGTCCTTCAGGACTCTGTCAGGTCAATCAGTAATGGTGCTACTGAGCCATTCTTGGAGATATACATTGAAGCCCCCCACCCAAAGTACTTCTGTGCCCTTGTTGCCCTCAGTGGTTCTTCCAAATAATGTTCCAAATTGATTTCTGAATCATCAGCTGAGGGAGAGCGGTAGGTGGTAATCATAGAAACATAGAATTGTGTGCTGGCTCTTTCAAAGAGCAATACAGTTATAATCACACACCTCTCTTCCCCAACATTGCACCAATTTGTTCTCCTTTCAGTGTTTATCCAATTCCCTTTTGAAGTCTTCTATTAAATCAGCAGGAGGTTTCCTTGGTTGAACGGATGCCATGAGACTTCAAGGGATCTGGAGTCAACGTTGAGGACGCCCAGGAGCATCCCCTCCCAACTGTTCTGCCACTTCTGGTGGGTCTGTCCAGCTGGTGGGACACAGGACATACCCAGGGATGGTGATGGAGGAGTCTGGGACATTTGCTGAAAGGTATGATTCTGTGAGTGTGACTATGTCAGGCTGTCCCAGTTTGGCCCAAATCTCCATGTCTGTGAGGAGGATTTTAAAGAATTGACTGGGCTGGATGTGCTTTTGTTGTCTCCGATTCCGATGTCTAGGTTAATGCTGGATGGTCCATTTGGTTTTATTCTTATTTTGATTTATCGTAGCAGTGTGGCACAACTGAGCAGCTTGCTAGGCCATTTCAGAGGGCAGTGCTGTGGCAGTACAGTGTGAGAAAGGTCACATAAACACTGCAAGACAAAATACAAAGCCTGTTCCCATTAAGAGCTTTATCATGCAGCATCCAGAGCTTGACTTCCAAATGGACAGACAAGGAAAAAACATCAGAGTAAATTCCATAGGATTGTGATAGATGTTCAGATAAACATCTTTGCATTAAGTAATAGAATCATACAGCACAGAGAGAGCTTATTTGATCCATTGTATCTGTGTGAGCTCTCTGACGAGCTATCCAAACAGTCCCATTCCCCTGCTCTTTTCCCATAGCCATGCAATATTTTTCCTTTCAAGTATTTACCCAATTTTCTTTTGAAAGCTGCTTCCACTGCCTTTTCAGGCAATGCATTCCAGTTTGGAACAACTTGGAAGAAATAAAAACAGAAAGTGTTGGAATTACTCAGCAGATCAGGCAGTATCTGTGGAGAGAGGAACAGAGTTAACGTTTCAGGTCTGTGACTTTTCATTAGAACTGACGTTTCAGAAAGGAAGTCTTGCATTTATATAGTGATTTTCACGACATCTCAAAGTGCTTGACAGTCAATGAAGTACTTTCTGAAAGTGTAGTCACTGTTGTAATGCAGGAAACACGGCAGCCTGTATACACACAGCAAACACCCACAAATAGCAATTGATAATGATCAGATAATCTGTATTTGTGATGTTGATTGAGGGATAAATATTGGCCAAGACACTGGGGGTAACTCCCCCACTCTTATCCAAAGTAGCTCCATGGGATCTTTTACATCCATCTGAGAGGGCAGATGAGGCCTCGGTTTAAACGTCTCATCCAAAAGATGGCACCTCTAACAGTGCAGCACTCCCTCAGTACTGCAGTGGAGTGTCAGCCTAGATTTTTGTGCTCAAGTCCCGAAGCGGGATTTGAACCCTGAACCTTGTAACTCAGAGGCAAGAGTGTTACCAACTGGGCCACAGCTGACAAAATGATACTGGTTTCCTCGTGTTGAAATTGAACTGGCAACTGTGCTTTGCTTTCCTCTACAAGCCTCAGCTTTACCAGCTGAGCTATTGAAGGGGAGTAGCTTGCTAAGTAAAAACATTCTCCTCACCTCCCCACTGATATGTTTGCCAATTATGTTAATTCTGTGTGCTCTGGCTACTAACCCTCATGCCACTGGATACAGTTTCTTCTTATTTACTCTACATAAATTTAAAAAAACCCTCATGTCTATGACCTTAAAGTGGCTTATGCACAAACCGGGCACAAGCGCTCAAGGACATAAAAAGTAGCAGACCAGAGAATTGTTGGCCAGTAGAAAATGGGTGCAAGAGCTGCTCTCTGAAAGATGCAATCCTGCAATGACAGAATCATCCCCGTTATACCATGTAAAACACAATTGTCGCAAATTTCCCCAGGTTTCTCCCCACTGACCATTGTAACTTATAAATAGACCATATAAGAGATGATTCCTGCAATCGCCCAATGAAGAGACGGTCACTACTCTGGTGAGCCCTGAAGAAATTCTCAGCCAGTAAGTCATTATTCTGCTGCAGTGTGAGGGTGCGTGTCCCTTTGAGGCTAAAAAGTGGAATTACTGTGAAGTAAATACTACAATACTTCATACAGTTAAGTTAGCACTTTGTGAATTCATACAAAGTTTAATTACAGTTAAGTAAACCTGGGGTGAGTTCATACAAATATTAATAAGTTAAGGAAACACTGTGCAAGTTCAGGCAAAGGTTAACTGAAGTTAAGTAAACACTGGATGAGTTCATACAAAGGTTCATTACAAGGCTATGAATATTGTTGCTCTGGTACTTTGTGTTCCCGGAGAGTTTCTTTGTTTGGTTTTTGAAGTATGACATGGAGGGTTGAGTGTGACACCTGAAGTGAGATGGACAGGAAATGTGTTCTACACACTGGGTACAAAATTCATTCCTCTAGCACCACTTTTCTGGGGCGTGAGGTGCCGCCAGCTGTTTCCTACACGGCCCGGGTGGCACCTCATTTGTAAAAGGGTGCATATGTGGCCGTCCCCTCTGTGCAACATTAGGCTCTGAAGTGATGCTTTCCTGATGTCACACAGCCCAACTGGCTGGCGCGACACCAGGATATTTAATTTGGACTACACAGGTCCTGGCTAGAAATTCGTACATTACTCACCAAAAAAACAGGTGCTTTGCTACAAGACAGGCCCTGAATCAGGGCTATTTAAAAGGCCACTCAACAAGTTAAAGGTGGGGTGCTTTTGAATTACTTTTGCTTAGGAAAAGTTGGTGGAAGCACAGTGCTGGGTTGTTGGAGGTGTATTTTGCCATTTACCGAATACATTTGGAGAGGAGAGAGGGCTAGCTGACACAGATATGGGGACAGTTGTTGCAGTGCTTCTTGGCCTGCAACATGACCAAGAAATGGAATGGAGGCAAAGAGGAGAATCTCTAGAGGAGGGAGGAGGAGGAGGGCTCTCCATTGAAGGCCATACTTGCCACAGGTTTTCCAGGAGCAGCTTTCCTACGTTGAAATGAGACAGGAGCAATGCCTGAACTGACTCTGATTCACCAAGGAGGTGGTCATGGAGCCTCACAGCAGGGTGAGGACAGGCTTCCCAGTGGCCATCAAGGTCACCATCACCCTCACCTTTTATGTATCCAGGTCCATCCAGGCGGAAATGGCAGACTTCGTGAACATCTAGCAGAATGTCATACATTGCAGCATCTGGGCAATGACAGAGGCCATTTGCACCAAGCAAAGGGCTTCATCTTCTTCTCACTCAGGAGGAAAGACTTGAATAGAAGGGCATGCGGCTTCACCAAGATAGCGGGATTCCCGATGGTGCAGAGAGACATCAACTGCACCCAGGTGGTTCTGTGACTTCCCCATGTCAACAAGGATAGGTACATGAACCGCAGGGGTTTCCACTTGATAACTGTGCAGTTGGTGCCCAACCATACCAAGATATTTATTTTGGTGAATGTCCACCAACCTGACAACAGCCCTGATGCCTTCACCCTGCACCAGTCTGCCCAACCCATTGTTCTTGGGGCTCCTCGCAGAACCAGAGGCTGGCTGTTGCAGCACAAGGGCTACTCCCTCTACATGTGACTTACAACCAATGCTCCCACTAATTGCCCACTGCTGTGCGCGGCCGGTTCATTGCACTGTGCAGTGCATTTAGGATTGCTGCATGGCTGTGCACCTTAAAGGGACTTCTACAAGTGTGTGGCCTGTTTGTCCCCTGGTGGTACATTCCTAATTGCTGTGTGGCTTCCGCCACTTCCCCCGCCACCCGCCACAATTCTCCATGCACCCCCCGCCATCTCCGATCATGCCTCGGGGGGACCTATAAAATGCTGGCCATCCTCTGAAGGGAGTGGCAGCATGTTGCCGTGGAGGTGAGCACCCGGAGTCTGGCCCCAGGGATATGGCAGCAGTGCTGAAAAAAGTTTAATGATTTCACATGAGTGGTCAAGGTGAGTGAAAGCATCTTCGCATCACATCGCATAACCACCACACCAACAACCTTCCGAACTGGTCACGGCGACTTCACCTCATCTACCTCTGTTCTGGGGTTCCACCGCTGGGCCTGGGACAAGGCCCTCTGAATGGCAGCTCTCGGAGGTGGGATGCCTGTCCCTTTAAAGTCTTTAAAAGGATGGGGATCCCGCCTTTAAAACTTTGACAAACAAAGACCAGCGGATCGCTCCGGAATGGGGGGGCTGGGGGGTGGGTGGGGTGTTGGCACCGGAAAAAGACAGAGGTGGGGTTGGGGGGGACGGTGGTCGGTCAGGCACTGGGAGCCCCACCTCCAGCACAAAATCCAGTCCGGTGTTCTTTGAGGACCTCCTGCAACCCCTGTGAAGAAAATATGGCCTCTTTCCTAGGCTCCAGTTGTGTGACAAGGGCTTCCAAAGCGGTGTCACTGGATCTGTGAGCCCTATCCCTAGCCCACTTTACCATTTCCCTGCAGCTTGAGTATTGCAAAATCATTTATCAATTTATCAGCAACTTTCAGTTTAGGAATGCAGCTTCCTTTTAAGAGGGACAGCCTGCCTTTAAGACGAGCAGGTTGATTGCACCTTGTGATTTCAGCACAACGCTCTTCAGCCCCCTGCAGAGTGCAGAGGCAGAGGCAGCAGGCCGCATGAAGAAAAAGGAAGCAATGCAGGACAGACCCTGGCAAGATGCTACATTTGGATGCACCAAATCTACGCACTGCCTGTCTTGTTCAGAACCAGTGCAGGCAGGTTGCAAATCACAAAACCTGTGCCCAAAAAACAGGAACACAAATTTCTCAGCCACTGTTTTAATATGCAAGATAGATAATGCAAAAATTACAATGGGTTGCAGACTGTACCTTTTGTATTTAAAATGAATTGAGAACTCCCTTCCAAGTGGGTCCAGGTGCCACCCTACATAATACTGGGTCATGCAAATCAGAAGGCCCCAATTGATCCGCTCCGTACAATTGGGACAGCAGGATGGTTACTATAGTTGGCCTCAGTGCCCGAATCTAATGAGAGGAAAAGTCAGCCAGGATTGCTCAATATACTGTGAATTTATTTGTGTGCAGCCATTGAATGACAGCAGAATTGGGCATAGTTGCATTGACCCTCATCCCCTATGGTAAAATATCCGACTGAATGGTGCTGTGGTGAGTCATCGAAGATTGGCTATTTAAGAGAGTTACTGGAGGGCTGTGTCATCCATGGAACTAGCAAGAGGCAGTGTCTTTCGGTGCTGATCAGTGAAAATTAGCAAAGAAAAATATTTCCCTCTCATTCCTGGTGGTGGTAATATGGGAAGGATTCCTCACAGTCTAGTTAGATTGCCCATGTTCAGTGAGGTGTAGTGAGGGTTCAATGCAGTCAGAAGAAATGCAGTGGACCTTTATGGAGAACAGTTGTTTCTCCTCCCTGGATGTTGCCAATGGCTAAATGAGAAGGATGACTGGCTCTGGGAGCAGAGGTGATTATGCAATGGTCCTTTGAACGATTCGTTTCTTGATGGACTGGATTTGGTTCAGTAACACAACCGTCAGTGAGAGCACCAAAATCTGAAAATAAAGAAAAGATAAGAGCGTCAGGAAGTTCGCCTCTCTTCTTGTTGGGTTAAAGTTCCAAGGATACCAGGTGCCAAATGATGTTCTTTTTGTATTTGGTTTGTGGTGTCTGGTGACCGGGGACAGGCTATTTACCAGGTTTCAACACCACAGCTCAGTCTGCAAACACCGCACAATAACGGGCAGGAATAGATCCTCTTGTCCATCCAGCCTGTCCCACACATCTGCGATGCCTTGTGTGTTGCAATATATATATACCCCCACCCCACCTGAAAGCCATGTGCCTAATCCTGCCTTTATTCAGCGCCTGCACATACTTCCAGCAGGCTTTGGTAGAACAGGAATCAACCCCTAACCGAAAGATGCTGAGGTCAATTATTGTACTTGCGACCCAGCTTAAATCAGCTAACTCAGCACCGGCCATGGGCTGGGGTGGCTGGTCAATGTCCTCAGATCTACTCCCATTCTGCAGCTGTATATGGGACATCAGCAGAGTGGGAGAAGGTCAGAGAAAATTCACTCCCAAGGACTGAATCTGGAACCTTCCAGGCCTGTATATCTCAGCCCCAAATTCACAAAGCTATCAGGAAAGCTACAGCCCAACAGATCTGAAGTCTGCCAGGCTGACTGTATACAGCTGCCGTTCATTGCACATGATGAAAGCTGGTAACCCACTCAATGGAGGATTCATATCATTAAACATGTTAGTGTTACCAAACTGATGCTTTCTCATTTGACCTAGAAGAATTTTCTTCTCTTTACAGATTTAATTACGTGGGTATTGTTTTTTTTTATTTGGAAAACCAAAGCTGCAACAATGCTGACAAGAGTAGATGGCAATGGTAACATAATGGTAATGTTACTGGACTAATAATCCAGAGGCTTGGACTAATGTTCAGAGACACGAGTTCAAATCCCACTAAGGCAACAGGTGGAATTTAAATTCAATCAACTAATAAATAAGAAACCAAAAAATCTTTCCTCAGTAATGGTGACCATGAAACTACCAGACTGTTGTAAAAACCAATCTGGCTCACCAAGCCCTTCCTGGAAGGAAATCTGCAGTCCTTAACCAGTCTGGCCTACAATGTGATTGACTCTTAACTGCACTCTTAAATTGCCTAGCAAGCCACTCAGCTGTATCACACAGCTACAGAAAATTGAAAAGGAATTAACCAGACGGGACCACCCAGCATTGACCTCGGCACTGGAAATGACAAAGGCACACCCTGACCAGTCAACCCTGCAAAGTCCTGTTCACTAACACCTGGGGACTTGTGCCAAAGACTAGCTGTCCTACAGCCTAGTAAGCAATAGCCTGACAGTCATGCTCACCAAATCATACCTTACAGCCATGTCCCAAACTCCTCCATCTCTATCCCTGCTACCAGAGGTGGTAGCACAGAGGTATACCATCGGGAGGGAGTATCCCTGGGAGTCTTCAATATTGACTCTGTACCTCATGAAGTCTCATGGCATCAAGAAAACCTCCCGCTGATTACCACCTATCACTCTTCCTCAGCTGATGAATCAGTACTCCTCCACGTTGAACACCAATTGGAAGAGGCAATGATGGGGAACCCAGAATGGCAGTGCCAAAGACAAGGCTGAAGCATTTGTAACCATCTTCTACCAGAAATGCCAACTGGATGATCCATCTCAGCCTCCTTTTGAGGTCCCCAGCATCACAGAGGCCAGTCATCAACCACCTCAATGCACTCCATGTGATATCAATAAACGGCTGAAGGCACAGGGTACAGCAAAGGCTATGGGCC
Source organism: Heterodontus francisci (assembly GCF_036365525.1). Taxonomy (NCBI): domain Eukaryota; kingdom Metazoa; phylum Chordata; class Chondrichthyes; order Heterodontiformes; family Heterodontidae; genus Heterodontus; species Heterodontus francisci. The sequence continues at coordinate 83,767,866 of NC_090388.1, forward strand.
CTGATAACATTTCAGCTGTAGTTCTGAAGACTTGTGCTCCAGAACTAGCTGTGCCCCTAGCCAAGCTACAACACAGGCATCTACCCGACAATGGCTAGGTACGTATAGTTCACAAAAATCAGGACAAATTCAATCCAGCCAATTACCACCCCATCAGGTTACTCTCAATCATCAGCAAAGTGAGAGTGGCTGCCCTTGAAATCAAGGCAGCATTTTACTGAGTGTAGCAAAATTGAAGCCAAAGGGAATTGGGGGAAAACTCTCCATTGGTTGGAGTCATATCTAGCACAAAGGAAGATGGTTGTGGCTGTTGGAGGCCAATCATCTCAGCCCCAGGACATCACTGCAGGAGTTCCACAGGGTAGTGTCCTAGGCCCAACCATCAATGACCTTCCCTCCATCAGAAGGACAGAAATGAGGTTGTTCAATGATGATTGCCAAGTGTTTAGTACCATTTGCAACTACTCAGATACTGAAGCAGTCTGTGTTCACATGCAGCAAGACCTGGACAACATTCAGATTTGGACTGATAAGTGGCAACTAACATGAGTGCCAAACAATGACCATCTCCAACAAGCGAGAATGTAACCCTCTCTCCTTCAACGGTATTACTATCACTGAATCCCACACCATCAACATCGTGGCGGGTACCATTGACCAGAAATTTAACTGGACCAGCCATATAAATACTGTGACTGCAAGAGCAGGTCAGAGGCTGGGAATTCTGCGGCAAGTAACTCACCTCTCGACTCCCAAAAGCCTGTCCACCATCTACAAGGCACAAGTCAAGAGTGTGATAGAATATTCTCCACTTGCCTGGTTAAGTGCAGCTCCAATAACATTCAAGAAGCTTGACACCATCCAGGGCAAAGTAGCCCGCTTGATCAGCACCCCATCCTTAAACATTAACTCCTTTCAACACCGGTGCGCAGTGGCAACAGTGTGTACCATATACTGCAGTAACTCACTAAGCCTCCTTCGACAGCACCTTCCAAACCTGCAACCTCTACCACTTAGATGGACAAGGGCAGCAGACCTATGGAAATACCACCCCCTGCAAGTTCCCCTCCAAGTCACACACCATCCTGACTTGGAACCTTATCGCCGTTCCTTCACTGTCACTTGGAATTTAAGGATCGAAAGTTCATAGGAGGTGCTGAATAAGGGAGGTGAGTAGTTGCACTATATTGAAAGAATAAGCAAAGTAGTGAACACTCTTGATTTCAGAAAAAGAGATGACCAGGAATAACGACCAGGAGCAGGAATACAAATTGATCTTTCCTCCCTTCAGCCCTAGAAACTGAGGAGCTTGGAAGAAAGTTCAAAGAACCAATGATGACATGAATATTGATAAAATCGAGAGTGCAACACGGACCTCCAGCAGGAGCAGGCCAAGGCTCACACCACCAATCAGAAACAGGTTCTGATGTCCCCATTTGACGATATTGTCCAAACATCCATCAGTGTAGATTTGTTTCCGGGCTGTCCAAAGCTCCAGCTTTTGAGTCTCATACCCACACATGGTGTTCAGTACCTGTGAAGGAGAAAGTATGACCGATTGATTTATTTCATGCATCCTATCAAAGATTTGTAAAATAGAATGTAGCTCATTCCATGAAAATTTAATGTCATAAAATGTCAGAGTGCTGCACAATGGTCTAACAAATAAAAGCCACACCCCATACAGCACTGAGCCATCGCTCCCAGTGTCCTGGATAATATTTATCCCTCAACCAACATTTAGAAAAAGGTCATTATCACATTGCTGTTTTGGAAGCTGGCTGCACATAAATTGGCTGCCACATTTCATACATTACACAGTTCAAAAGTACTTCATTAGCTGTAAAGCAGTTGTGGACATCCTGAGGTCTTGAAAGGCACATAGAGAAACGTAAGTTCTTTTTCTTCTTTCTTTCATATCTTGTAGGGGGCTCCATAGTGAGCTGCACAGGTTAATTGGACAGGGGAGGCCCAAAGTTTTTTTTGCCGGGCCAGGAGAAGCACACCTGGCCCACTAAGAACGTTAAAACCATTTTTAAACCTTACCACAATGGGCTTTACTGGCCCTGTTCCTGGCAGGTTTGGTCTGCTGGGCAAGCTAGCACTGGTCTCCTGAGCAGGCCTCAAGTCAAAATAGCAGTCATCCGACTTGTATATTTAAAAAGTGGGCTCCTTATTGATGGCAATTTCGAATTACAGTCAACCAGATGAGCATGGTAAGTCCCCAACTCCATTTTACCATCCCCCCTATACAATTTCTGCATGGCAGGCATGGGTGTGTCAAATCTACCCCCTGATAATTGAGCTACTTTTCTGTGAAGAAAGGACACGTGAACTAAGTACTGGTGGACATTGAATAGCCTAAGTCAATGCTTTGAGTAGGGAAGAACAGAAATGGGAAGGAACATAGGAATATGAATAGGCCATTCAGCTCCTTGAGCTTGTTCAGTTAGTTATGGCTGATGTGTATATCAAATCCATGTTCCCACCTTTGCTCCATATCGCTTGAAACCCTTACCCAACAAAAAATCTATTCATCTCGGTCTTGAAAGCTTCACTTGTCCTCCAGCACCAACAGCAGACTTAGGGAGAGAGTTCCAGATTTCCACTACCCTCTGTGTGAAAAAGTGCTTCCTGATTTTAATATGATAGCTCCTTGTTCTTGGTTCACCTACCAAAGGAAATAGTTTCTCTGTATCCACTCTATCGAATTCTTTTATCATTTTAAAGACCTTAAGTAGGTCGCCCTGCACCTTTTATACACAAGGCAATACCAGCCAAGATTATTCAGCCAGTCCTCAACATCTAACCCATTTAGCTCATGTATCATTCTGGTGAACCTGTGTTGTAGCCCCTCCAAGGGCAATATATCCTTCCTGAGGTGTGGTGTCTGGAACTGAATGCAGTACTCTGAAGCATAATTTCCTCCCCTAGTCCAGTCCCTTTGAATAAGGGACAATATTCCATTAGTCATTCTGATTAATTTTATGTACCAGTCTAAGTCTAAGTCTAAGTACCAGTCTGGGAACCAACAAGAGGGGAAAACATACTTGACCTCGTCCTCACCAATCTGCCTGCTGCAGATGCATCTGTCCATGACAGTAGGAGTGACCACCGTACAGTCCTTGTGGAGACGAAGCCCCGCCTTCACAGTGAGGATACCGTCCATCGTGTTGTGTGGCACTACCACCGTGCTAAATGGGATAGATTTCGAAAGGATCTAGCAATGCAAAACTGGACATCCATGAGGCGCTGTGGGCCATCATCAGCAGCAGAAATGTACTCAACCACAATCTGTAACCTCATGGCCCGGCATATCCCCCACTCTACCATTACCATCAAGCCAGGAGACCAACCCTGGTTCAATGAAGAGTGCAGGAGGGCATGCCAGGAGCAGCACCAGGCATACCTCAAAATGAGGTGTCAACCTGGTGAAGCAACAACACAGGACTATCTGCATGCCAAACTGCATAAGCAGCATGCGATAGACAGAGCTAAGCGAAGTATTCAATGAATGGCCTGACACTGGGAAGTTCCGAGGAACAAATGGACCTTGGTGTGTTTGTCCATAGATCTCTGAAGGCAGAAGGGCAGGTTAATAGGGTGGTGAAAAAGGCATATGGGACACTTGCCTTTATCAATTGAGGCATAGATTACAAAAGCAGGGAGGTCATGTTGGAGTTGTACAGAACTTTGGTAAGGCCACAGCTGGAGTACTGTGTGCAATTCTGGTCGCCACATTATAGGAAGGATGTGATTGCATTGGAGGGGTTGCAGAGGCGATTCACCAGGATGTTGCCTGGGATGGAACATTTAAGCTATGAAGAGAGGTTGGATAGGCTTGGGTTGTTTTCACTGGAGCAGAGACGACTGAGGGATACAAGATTATGACCTGATCGAGGGGTACAGGATTATGAGGGGCAACAGGGTGGATAGGGAGCAGCTGTTCCCCTTAGTTGAAGGGTCAGTTACGAGGGGTCACAAGTTTAAGGTGAGGGGAGGGAGGTTTAAGGGGGATTTGAGGAAGAGCTTTTTTACCCAGAGGGTGGTGACAGTCTGGAATGCCCTGCCTGGGAGGGTGGTAGAGGCAGGTTGCCTCACATCCTTTAAAAAGTACCTAGATGAGCACTTGGCACGTCATAACATTCAAGGCTATGGGCCAAGTGCTGGCAAATGGGATTAGGTAGACAGGTCAGGTGTTTTAATGCATCGGTGCAGACTCGATGGGCCGAAGGGCCTCTTCTGCACTGCATTATTCTGTGATTCTGTGATTCCATAACCAACGAATCAGATCTAAGCTCTACAGTCCTGCCACATCCAGCCGTGAATGGTGGTGGACAATTAAACAATTAACTGGAGGAGGTGGCTCCACAAATATTCCCATCCTCAACGATGGGGAAGCCCAGCACATCAGTGCGAAAGATAAGGCTGAAGCATTTGTAACAATCTTCAGCCAGAAGTGCCGAGTTGATGATCCATCTCGGCCTCCTCCTGAAGTCCCCAGCATCACAGATGCCAGACTTCAGCCAATTCGATTCACTCCGAGTGATATCAAGAAACGACTGAAGGCACTGGATACTGCAAAAGCTATGGGCCCTGACAATATTCCGGCAATAGTACTGAAGACCTGTGCTCCAGAACTTGCTGCGCGCCTAGCCAAGCTGTTCCAGTACAGCTACAACACTGGCATCTACCCTGCAATGTGGAAAATTGCCCAGGTATGTCCTGTACACAAAAAGCAGGACAAGTCCAACCTGGCCGATTACCGCCCCATCAGCCTGCTCTCAATCATCAGTAAAGTGATGGACAGTGCCATCAAGCGGCACTTGCTTAGCAATAACCTGCTCAGTTTAGGTTCTGCCAGGGCCACTCAGCTCCTGACCTCATTACAGCCTTGGTTGAAACATGGACAAAAGAGCTGAACTCAAGAGGTGAGGTGAGAGTGACTGCCCTTGACATCAAGGCAGCATTTGACCGAGTATGGCATCAAGGAGCCCTAGCAAAACTGAGGTCAATGGGAATCAGGGGGAAAACCCTCCACTGGCTGGAGTCATACCTGGAGCAAAGGAAGATGGTTGTGGTTGTTGGAGGTCAATCATCTCAGTTCCAGGACATCACTGCAGGAGTTCCTCAGGGTAGTGTCCCAGGCCCAACCATCTTCAGCTGCTTCATCAGTGACCTTCCTTCAGTCATAAGGTCAGAAGTGGGGATGTTCGCTGATGATTGCACAATGTTCAGCACCATTCGTGACTCCTCAGATACTGAAGCAGTCCATGTAGAAATGCAGCAAGACCTGGACAATATCCAGGCTTGGGCTGATAAGTGGCAAGTAACATTCGCGCCACACTAGTGCCAGGCAATGACCATCTCCAACAAGAGAGAATCTAACCATCTCCCCTTGACATTCAATAGCATTACCATCGCTGAATCCCCCACTATCAACACCCTAGAGGCTACCATTGACCAGAAACTGAACTGGAGTAGCCATATAAATATCATGGCTACAAGAGCAGGTCAGAGGCTAGGAATCCTGAGGCAAATAACTCACCTCCTAACTCCCCAAAGCCGGTCCACCATCTACAAGGCACCAGTCAGGAGTGTGATGGAATACCCTTCACTTGCCTGGATGGGTGCAGCTCCGACAACACTCAAGAAGCTCGACACTATCCAGGACAAAGCAGCCCGCTTGAATGGCACCCCATCTACAAACATTCACTCCCTCCACCACCGCGCACAGTGGCAGCAGCGTGTACCATCTACAAGATGCACTGCAGCAATGCACCAAGGCTCCTTAGACAGCACCTTCCAAACCCAAAACCTCTACCAACTAGAAGGACAAGGGCAGTAAATGCATGGGAACACCACCACCTGCAAGTTCCCCTCCAAGTCACACACCATCCTGACTTGGAACTATATCGCCGTTCCTTCACTGTTGCTGGGTCAAAATCCTGGAACTCCCTTCCTAGCAGCATGGTGGGTGTACCTACCCCAAATGGCCTGCAGCGGTTCAAGAAGGCAGCTCACCACCACCTTCTCAAGGGCAATTAGGGATGGGCAATAAATGCTGGCCTGGCCAGCGACACCCACATGCCATGAATGAATAAAAAACAAAAAGATCAGCTCCTACTAAAGCTTCTTATAAATTTGCATGAAAATTGATTCTAAATTCCTCTTCTTCGCATTCCTACCACCTAAAAAAAATCTCAGTGCTTCAAAAGAAAGTAAACTTTTCCTTGGCTAGTAATGGTAGTCCTCACCTCGTCTGTGCCCATGACACAGCAGGAAAATGGTACCCCACACCTTTCGAGGCTGGGGTTAGTTTCCACACAGCTGAAATACGCATTCTTCGACCAGTCTTTGTCATGTGACACTCCGCAACATTTGAACTGAAATAAAGATAAAAGGTCATATTCAAAATTGTACAGCAGTGTAACCTCTGGGAGAAGATTGATCCTCATTTAATTTTTCTTTGTCAATGTAATGCTTATTTGGTACTTAATAAGATGTGTTAGTGCTAAGAGATTCTGTCCAATTCGGGAAGTCACTATTAGCATCAAGCACCAGGTTAGCTGCAGGGTATAGGTTCCTCTACTATGTCTCATCAAGCACTTTCAGTACAGGTACAGGATGTGGTACGTACAGTCAAACACCCCCTATCTTCACCCAACAGCACACCTCAGCTCCAACTTCAGAAAAGCACCAATATGACACTTTTCAATGTCTCACGCCAGACACCAGTGACCTCACTGGATGAGATTGCCTGTTTAGTTTGCACTGTGTGTCCATTTTACATATTTTGGGAGCCTCCTTTCAGCAAAGGCAGACATAGGCGACGAAGTTCTTCATCGCCTCCAATGTGCCAGATCAGCCTTTGGCCGACTGAGGAAAAGAGTATTTGAGCATTAGGATCACAAACCCGAGACTAAGATCATGGTTTATCGGGCAGCAGTGATCCCTGTGTTCCAAAAGCTTCAGAGACTTGGACAACCTACAGCAAAAGCCTCAAAGCACTGGAGAAGTACCACCAGAGGTGCCTCCACAAGATTCTCCAAATCCAGTGATAAGAAAGGTCACCCAACAGCAGTGTCCTCTTCCCAAGCCAACCTGCCCAGCATCAGGATGCTAATCACCCAAAACCAGCTCCACTGGGTGGGACATGTCGTTCACATGCCTGACACCAGACTCCCGAAGCAGCTGTTCTACTCAGAACTTGGTCGGGGCAGGAGATTCCCAGGAGGACAGTGGAAACACTTTAACGATGTACTCAAGGCATCCCTGAACAGATCGAACATCACCGTTGATTTGTGGGTGTCCCTGGCTCATGACCGTCCGAGATGGAGAAAGCTCTTTTGGGAAGGTATTGTACACTTCGAGGAACTTCCTTGGGAACGTGTGGAGACAAAGTCAAGGCGTCCAAGGGAGCGCACAAACCTCCAAACTACTCATCGACCTGACCCTTCAAGCACCACCTGCCCCTCATGTGACAGAGTCTGCAGATCACGCATTGGATTTATCAGACATCTCAGAACCCAGCGAACCGGGGAGGAAGCAAGTCATCCTCGATCCCAGGGGATTGCCTAAGAAGAAGTGGGTCCTTAGCTAGGGAACTGAATTAAGACTTGCTTTGCAAATGTCCCTTACACCCATAAACAGTATATGGTTTCATCTGATTGTAGCAAAGATGCCTGCGGCTAACATGCATCATAGGTTTGGCAGTACCAGTGGCAGTAATAGCTAACTGGACCCTCAAGTCCTCTTTCTTCATCTTTGTCCAACAATACCCTATTGCTAGAATAGAAAGCAGGGCCACTCTCGATGCTAGCACCATGTTCTGCACTGACTCCACTTCACCAGCCATCTCTTTTTGAAGTGTAAAGAGGAAAAACAATAGAAGGGTACAAGGTGGTTGAGACCACACTACAGGAAGACTGCAACCAGGTGCCGGTAACCTCATACTCAAATTTATCGACACTAACTACTGTTACAACCAGGTGAGAAGGGGTCTAGTGGTTCCCTCTCAGCCTTTGCCTGGTTTAACTGTAACAGGGTTTAATTTTAAAAACACTGTGTTTTTAGCTCCCCTTTAGGGAATCCTTGTTCACTGCTCCAATTGTAAGACAAAGAAATCAAACAGCTTTCCTTAGATTGATACAAGAAAGGTAGAAGTTTATTAATATTAAACTCGAATCCAATTAACGACTACGAATATGCGACACAACCATGCTAGCATGCATACGAGATAAACACACATGCAGATAGAGACAGAAAAAGTAGAAGGAATAAAAGGGAAATGTTTGAGGCAATATCTAGTAGTTACAGTCCTTAAGTTTCAATGTGGAGTCTTTGGTTGCCGGTAAGTCTTGCAATTCTTCTACATCAACTTGTTCTGATGTAGAAGTCTTTTCTTTCTTGAGGTTTACATGTCTTCTGTGAGTCCGGTGACTTGGGAGAAAGTGAGAGAGAGAGAGATGCTTCCTTGTTCCAGATTCAGTTGCACACTGCCTTCTGTTCCTTTCTCCGTGGCACAATTCAAAAAAAACCCAGGTTACCCAGCAGTTTAGCCTTGTGACTAGCTCCTTATTTGGAACAGTCTCTCCTGCGAGGTTTGTGGATTCTATTACCTTAGCAGGCCCAGGAATGCACTTCCTTACACCTTTAATGTCTGGCGATCAGAATCCATTTGGGTTAATTGGAGCAGGGAACAGTCCTTTGTCTCCACAAGCAGCGTTTCATAGTATGCAAATGTCCTTACAACCCAGTGTCTGGTGATCTTCAAACAAGTCATTTCTTCACTCCAGCAACAGTTTAAAATCAATGTTCATATGACAAAATTAATATGCCTCATTCTCAGCAGGTGGGGGTCTGCATGACACTACACAGAGTCAAATAAGCAGGTTGTGGGTTCAACAGGCAGGCGGGTGTGGACAAGAACACCTACAGCTAACATGTGCCATGGAGCTTCCACTGCTCATGGCAATATCAGTCAGCTGTGCCCTCAAGCCCTCTTGCTCTGCCTCCTCCCTGATGTATTTCATTGGTCCACTAAGGAGAGGGTGCCCTGAAGTGGAAAGCAACTCACTGGCATCCACCTCTACTTTGCCAACCAGTAGGCAGGGGTTCAGGGTGTTCTGCTCTTCATAATTTAACCACAGCTATTCTGCCAGTCACTGGGTTTGTCAAGTACTTTTGTTAACCAAACTAATTCTCCTGCGATGGGGGTGTGAAGCCTTCATTATCTGGGATGGTGGGGGCAGAATTTGGAGAAAGACCTACCAATGCTGTGCCCTATATTCCACTAGGAATATTGAGGTGGGATAGTATTTTGGGAAATAATTCCTTCCACGTGCCCTAGTAATGCTGAGTGTGTATAAGAGATGCTTCTACAGCCCAGGTGTCCACTGTTGCTTATGGTCCAGGAGGGAGGATTTAGAACCATAGAATAATATTAGGCACAGAAGGAGGCCATTCAGCCCTTCATGTTCGTGCCGACCCAACAAACTAGCCGCCCAATCTAATCCCACCTTCCAGCACCTGGTCCATAGCCTTGCAGGTTACAGCACTTCAGGTGCAGGTCCAGGTACCTTTTAAAGGAATTGAGGGTTTCTGCCTTCACCACCATTCCTGGCAGTGAATTCCAGACACCCACCACCCTCTGTGTGAAAAAGGTTTTCCTCATGTCCCCTCCATTCCTTCTACCAATCATTTTAAATCTGTGGCCCCTGGTAATTGACCTCTCTGCATCCATTTTAATTCTAAAAGGTGGGTTCCCTGAAAAATTGGTCTCCCGAGAACCAATTGCCTTCAGGAAAACAGCCTTCAGAGAACAGGGCTTGAACTTTTGAATTTCTTCATCTTCTCAGGCTGGCAACTCTGGTCCACGTAAGCAGAAGGCAGGCTCTGTTACCATATTCTGTGCCCCAGGTGAAGTAGGCACTGACTGGGAATATGTAAATTCCTCTACCCCCAGGATTAGGGGTAGGATCACAGGCCCATCCATAGAGTGGGTGAAAGTTCCAACTCCTAAAATCCATCCAGAGCAATTGCTGAGCTTAGACCTGGAATAAACCTGCTTTTGTCAAAGGTGAAGATCTTACAGACACTTGGGAGTGTCTTCATCTTTTCTTTCTCCCCCACTCCGTGCTCATGCTATTGAGTTTAGCAAAGAGCGTTGAACTAAACGCCAGTTTATCGCAATTGCCAGTTTACTTTTTAAAGAAATATTGAATTGTATGAAATGAAAACTATTGATCCAGTGACAACTGAAGAAGCTCATTTTCTACCATCAAGAATCGAGCAGAGTATACTTTGTATGGGTCACTGAAAAGGTAGCTAGTTAGTGGGGCTCTGTTTTCTAATTTTGAATTTTACGTTTGCAGAGAAGAATTAAAAAGAGGAGTTGCATGGGGAGGGGCACAGGGGCACAAGCTTCCATGCTTCTGATGTTTCATCAGAAAACTGATTACAATTCAATTTGACAAAAATTTGATAAAAACATAGAGTCGTAGAGTCGGACAGCATAGAAACAGGCCCTTCGGCCCAACGCGTCCATACCAACCATAATGCTTATCTAGACTAATCCCACCTGCCTGCATTAATTCCATATCCCTCTATGTCTTGCTCATTCAAGTACTTGTCCAGATGCCTCTTAAATGTTGCTACTGTTCCTGCCTCCACCATCTCCTCTGGCAGCTCATTCCAGATACCCACTATTCTTTGTGTGAAAAATTTACCCCTTTGATCCACCTTAAATCTACGCCCTCTAGTTTTAGTCACCCCTACCATGGGAAACAGACTCTGGCTATCTACCCTCTCTATGCCTCTCATAATTTTATATACCTCTATCATGTCCCCTCTCAGCCTCCTTCGCTCCAGGGAAAACAGACCCAGCCTATCCAATCTCTCTTTATAACTCAAGCCCTCTAAACCAGGCAACATCCTTGTGAATCTTTTCTGCACCCTCTCTAGCTTAATCACGTTTTTCCTGTAGTGCGGCAATTAGAACTGCACACAGTACTCCAAATGCAGCCTAACCAACATTATGTACAACTGTAACATGACGTCCCAACTCTTGTACTCAATGCCTCGGCCAATGAAGGCAAGCATGCCATACGCCTTCTTCACCACCCTGTCTACATCTGGCAGGAGAACCCATCTTACATAATCAAAGAATGTCAATCCATCCATTTAGACACCAAAGGAAAAGGCCAAGATGGCTGTCAAATACAACCAATATTGGCTTTGTGTTTGAATTCTATCTGAGATTGAAAAGTTTATTTCAATAATCAAAACTAGAAATGGGAAGGGAGGGGAAAGGCAATGACTCTCATTGAAGTTGCTTAAACTAATACTGCTCTTTTGCATTGTGTCATGAGAAAGCAACACATTTAAAGGATTCTATTGAAACCAAAAACCAATTATTAAGCTGCAGATTGTAACCAGAGCATAGCGCACTGACAGAGCAGAATCAGTACCTTTTTCTGGATGTAGTCAATGAGATTTTGCAGGTCAAGGTCATCCCTGTACCTGATTATCCCTCTCTCCAATAATGCCACACTCTTCCTTTCAACCTTAAATGAATGAAAGATGTAGTGTTTTGAGAATTGAATTGTACATACTGTTCACTTGAGACTACCATGCACACATGAGCCAGCAGAGGGAGCAGAAAGAGAAAGCGAAAGTAAAACAGAATAAAGAAGATGGAAGGGAGACCGAATGGTTCCATCCTCCTTGGAGAACAACCAATGCCATTGGATGGACTAGCATCCCCGTTCTTGAATGCTTCAAGAGACCAAGTTTTCAACTTTCTCAGCACTTGCCAGGGACAAGGACCCTCATCCTTCACCAACCAATGCCAGATAATTGTCGGAGGCTAGTCCATGCCAGGAGCTCACCACAGATATTAAATGCATAGAATCGTTCTGTGCATCATGCCTGTTCCTGTTCTTTGAAAGAGCTTTTCAATGAGTCCCACTCCACTGCTCTTTCCCCATAGCCCTGTAAATCAGAAGACCCAGAAAAGCTGGCCATTCACATTGCATGTGTTTATGAAGCTCGCTGCAAACTGCTCATGCACAATAAGCCTGCATCTCGGAGAGTGCAATCATTCTAGATTCTTCTATTTTCCTGTACCAACGTTGACCAGCAGGGAAGTTTGTGCACAAAAGAGAGAAAAATAAATGGATATTCAATTTACCTTTTCAGAGAATATGAAGCCAAGCGTGGCACCTATTACCTGAAGCAGCAGGATGAACAGGAGGGTCCACTTAAACTGTCAACAAAGTCACAAGTCTCAGTTTATGCAGTGCAGACCAACAAGAGCCATATAGAAATTGAATGCAAACATATTGTTAAACCTGATAGAACCATCATCTCCAAAATATCAATCTCTGCACATTCAAGGCCAGAGCTTATAATTGGTTCAGAAGAATATTAGACAGTAATAATGACTGTTTAAATAAGGTGATCATTGAAAAGCAGAAACCCACACCCACTTACATCGGGGAACACACATCAGAAATTCATTGAGAATGTGAGTTTGGAACATTAGCCTGTACAACGTTAGCAATGGGTGTGGGTTTCTGCTTATTTAAACAGTCATCATTACTGTCTAATATTCTCATAAACCAATCTTAAGCCCTAGCCTTGAAAGTACAGGGATTGATACTGTAGAGATTTGCTTGAAAAGTTTTGCAAAACTTTCAATTGAGAGATTAGTGATGCAATTACAATTTGAGAATGTGGGCTGAATTTTTAACTGAATAAAAGCAGGATGGCTCGGATGGAGGGTTAAAGTCTCAAAAATCTGTTTCCCAATCCAAACCCACCAACAATCCGTCCACTTCTGCTTTAATTGAGGTTGGAAGGTGGGGAGGGGGAGACCAACCTGATCTAAGGAGGCGGTTGCAACTTTAGATATGATAATGAGGCTGTGAGCCTCATCATCATGCAAATTTTAGATGTTAACTGTTGTTGACCGGGTTTCTTGAAAATCGGGAAACCCAGAAGTTTCCTCGAGACGAGGACTTGGTGGATTCAAGAGGTAAGTGCCTTCACACCTACTTCCTGGATCCAGGTGCTTGCCTGCGAAGGGCCTTCCACAACCTTCACCCCGAAGCCACCCCCAGGCCTCTAATCCCACCCACCTTAAGGCCTCTGACCTCTCCCCACCCCCTGGCCCTGGGAATGTATCATTAGTCCATTTAAAGTTAGCAACAAGTGTGGGTTTCTGCTTCTCAATGATGTTTAGCTTATGACAACAACAACTTATATTTATATGGCATCTTTAATGTAACAAAACATCCCAAGGCACTTCACAGGAGCATTATAAAACAAAACATCGAGCCACATAAGGAGGTATCAGGTCAGATGACCAAATGCTTGGTCAAAGAGCAGGTTTTAAGAAGTGTCTTAAAGGAGGAAAGTGAGGCAGAGAGGCGGAGAGGTTTAGGGAAGGTATTCCAGAGATTGGGCCTCAGCAAGTGAAGGTGTGGCCACCAATAGCAGAGAGATTCAAATCAGGGATGCTCAAGAGGCCAGAATCAAGAGGAGCGCAGATATCTTGGAGGGTTGTGGGGCTGGATTACAGTGATAGGGAGAGGTGAGGCCATCGAGGGATTGGAAACCAACAATAAAAATGTTAATATATGTATTTATATAGTCTAAGTCTGGAGTTAAGGTCCAGGCTCACTCTAGTGCACAGGGCTCAACTTGAGTTCCGACTCCAGATTTGGCCTACATTTGCAATACAGGGGTAAATCTGTGAGGTTGCTCTCCTGACGTGGGACTTTGCTGTGGAGTAGTAAGTGGAGGTTGGGGAAATTGAGGCTCCAGCATCAAAGGTCAATCTTTGCCTCCACATCTGATGGACACTTTGTGATGTTGCCAACCCTCCAGAAATTGTTTCCCCCAGATTGCTTGCAGCAAGTACATTACATACAGTGCACCTTCCACAGTCTACTCTAGTGCTCCTCCTGGGTGCTTGCTTGGTTGGGGGTGGCGTAAGCCTGGTGGCTGGCAGCTGCACACCTCGTGGGATTGAGAAAGTCGTCCAACGTATCATATTGGGTCATGAGATGGCCCTACAACTGACCATGTCTAGTCTGGTGCCAGGCCCATGCCTGGCCCAGCACTGAATTTGACACTTCATTCGTCATTTGAAGTAGCCAGTTGGCTGGTTTGGATGCTGATGCTGGACATTCCTTCATATGCTTTTGACAGGGTGAGAAGGGGCGGGAGGCACTGGGTACAGAAAGGATCACACAGAGAGGCATCTCCTTCAGATTGGTAAATGAACCTACACAGGGTATCATGAATCATGCCAACTACCTTGACGATCATGGCCTGATAGGCCTATGGGATATGATATTCCTGTTGATTGTCAAAATCCCGCATACACACAATACTGGAGTCTCATGTTCAGGTTCTAGCCAACATTTATCCCTTAACAAACGTCACTAAAATCAGATTTTCTGGTCATTATCTTATTTCTGTTTGTGGGAGCTTGCTGAACAAGGGCTGACTATTGCATTTCCCTGCGTTACAACAATGACTACACCTCAAAAGTACTTCATTGACTGGAAAGCACTTTGGGATTTCTTGAGGCGCTATAGAAATGCAAGTCTTTCTTGTTCTTTCTTACTATGTCTTTTCTGCATTCTTTTCTTTTGCAATGGCTGAGATGAGTTATTGAGCACTCACTATTTTCAGCAGAATTTGAATATCGCGTAGTGCCCCAGTGCAGCCCAGAAAAGTGATACAGCATATTAAACATCCAACAATGATCAGTATTAATGCGGGATCTGCTGTCAGTGAATCCACAGCACCTGAAAGGAAAATGGAAGATTCACCATGATCTACATTGGCAGCATATCAGAGACAGTTGTATCACATAACAGGATCTTATACTTGTGACGGAAACCACACCTGCAAAATGGAAACATATTAATTTTGTCATATGGAACACTACTTGAACTTTTTACTGGACATTGAACATAAGTTGTTTAAAAGGACCACAGAGCTGAACAACTAGAACGTGTCTGCACATTTGCATTTCGAGAGAGAGTTGCATAGAGAGACAATGGGAGTGCTCACTGATTCAGTTAACGAGATTGGTTTTGTCAACAGTGGTGATCAGAAGACATAGAAAGCCACTGACTTTGTAAGAGACAAACCTCCACCCCCCACTGAGTGTGACTGGAGAACCTTTGAAATCAACAATCCTCACAGACGATGCAGTTTCTAACGAAGAGTTGGTCACATGACTAACCCGCTGGCCAACCTCGGGACTTTTTGAATTGTGCCACACGGAAAGGGCAGACTGCAATTGAACCTCTCTCTCTCTCTCTCTCTCTGAAGCAAAGACTCAGGGACTTGAGCCTCAAGACAGAGGACCTCTTCGGCCTTCTGGTTCCAGAGAAGCAAGTTTATAAGTGTGCATTGGCCCCAGCAAGAACCATAAGACCGCAACTCCAACCAAAGACTTTGCAGCAAAACTAAAGACAGTAACTGAATTCCATTTACTACTCCAAACCCGCCCCCTTTAATTCTTTCTCCTCCTCTGTACCTATTTGTGTGTGTGTTTACTCATATGCATGCAAGTGTAGTTGCATCGTGTATTTTAGTAATTTTAACTGAGTTAGAGTGATAAGGTTAATAAACTTACATCTTTCTTGTTAAATCCTAAGAAAGCCTGTCTGATTGGTTCATTTGCAATCACAATTAGAGAGCAGTGAGCAAGGACTCGCTGAGGGGTTAAGCTAAAACACTGTGTTTTAAGAGTTAAACCCTGTTACGGCCGAACCAGGAAAGGGGCTAGAGGGGAGCCTGAGACCCCTTTCTCACCCGGTCGTAACATACTGTGCACCACAGTTACTCACTTACCTTATAAAAACAATAATTTGCAAGGAACCTCTAATGTTGAAAGTGTCCCAATGTGCTTCATAGATCAGCATAGAAAATGGACAGAGGAAGAGAGGGGTTAGGAGATGTGATGGAAGACTTAGATGAAGAGATGGGTCCTGACAAGATTTTTAAAGGTCACAGTCCTTGTCTAACAGATGCCCTCTGCAAAACTGAGTGATGGGAATCTATGCCTATGATCCCCAGACAGTAAACTCCTAATTCCAAACATTCACCAAGTGGAGCTCAGAAATTCTCCATAGGATGAGAACCAAGCAATTGTTACATGTGAACAGCTGTGTGAAGTATCTCTATTTAATAGGCTTTTTCACTTGCTGTGGAAGCTGGGGAATTCCCACTTTATACAAGCTTTCCTTTCCTTTCTTTGTTGTAAAAGGAATAATCCCATCACCATCAACATCCTACAACCAGGCAAATCATGAAAAGAAAGACTTGCATTTATATAATACGTTTTCTGACCTCAGGATGTCCCAAAGTGCTTTACAGCCAATTAAGTACTTTTTGGAAGTTTAGTCACTGTTTTAATATAGGAAACATAGCAACTAATTGTTCCTTGAATCTCTGTGTTTGTATAGACTGTGCACAAAGACTGATCACTCAAGATATTGTAGGTTCTTCATTGATTACTGAGAGAGCAGCAATTACATTGAGATGGTTACTGTACAGGTGTATCTTCAAGACTGACTAACACTCAGAATCATATGGTGTGTTACATCATAGCTTACATGATTAGCATGATCTTGCAGCCACACCTTTTAAAGGCGTATACATGCAACACCAATTTTGACAGGCCTTCCTGCCCCGAACTAAATTTTGGCAGAGCCATCCCACCCGATTTTACGCTCTCCCCATCTCCAAACCTGCCACAGGGGAGAGCATAAAATTCCCCCCATTAACTCTGTTTCTCTCCCCACAGATGCTGCCAGACCTGCTGAGTATTTCTGGCATTTTCTGATTTTATTTCAGATTTCTAGCATCTGCAATATTTTGCTTTTGTATTTGTGTTTTGAAAGTCTGCACATTGCAGGCGGAAGAAAAGACTGAAAGAAGTGAGGAGCTCCACAGCTCTAAATTTCTGGCAAACAAAATGTTTGAGTGGTACTCTGTCTAACATTGTCATGTACCAGGTAAGCAGCTGAAGACTGATGTCAAAGTGTTGCCTGCTCACTGTTTCTGCTGACCCAAGCCACTCACTTATGATCTTATCACGCTGGCAGTACTTTTTACACATACCTATACTTCAGAAATACACTTTCAGGTTGCAACATACAATTGAAAGGCTTTCCACATTCATATTTTCCAAGATCTTCATTCATTGAATCCTTGAAACACAATCTAGCCACAGGAAGTATGGTTACTTCCTGTAACCTAGCATGAACACAGTCTGTCACGTTGTATGTACTGTTTCAACTTACATGTCAAGACTTCTCTGTTACATGACAAGTTAAAGGAACTGACACAAAAAGAAGAAATATTCAGAAATTACAGCCTTCTGAGGAGACCATCCCGAGTTATGAGAGAGAGAGAAAGGTGAATCAGCTCTCTCACCCAAGACCTGGGCTAACACCATCCAGTTCTTATGTCTCACCTTCCTCTCACACACCCGTATACTCATCCAACAAAGCTCACATAAGGCATTCTGCAATGTAAACTCTGTTTGAAGATGGGTCTTGGAGCCATTTGTTCTTTTCAATGCGGGCCTAGACAAGTAGTTTGCCCAGCACAGTTGACTGACAGGACCTTGCATCCCTCTCACCAGCAAGCAGCAACCTAGCTGCAGACATCTGGAGGTGAGTGTGAGGAGGTAGTGGCAGGTGAAGCAAAGAGCACAGATGAGAAGCAATTGATGGTGACAGAGGAAGAGCAGGAATCTACTGCCTGAATGGCAACATGACAGATAGCAATGAGATAGTAGTGTAATGAAATTGCGCAGATATGTCATGCTCCTGTCATCATTCAGTAGGAGTGGAGATGAAAGGGCTGGCCATGCTGTTCAATCATCAGTCACCGCTTGAATGTGTGGAGTGGCATATTAACTGGTGCAGCACTGCCAGCCTGGAATAAGCTGGACAATCATGGATAATGTAACACCTATGCTGGAGGGTAGCTACAGGCATCTGTGCAGAAAGTGGCAAAGCTCTACAGCTGGCCCAGAGCCTACACAGGCACATAGGTTTGTCAAAGGCTGTAGATATGGTCAGCAGCATAACAGCAGGTGAAGACACTCTGGCTCATGTGTTAATTGATCTCCCTGGCACACCTTCTCTCATCTGACATCACTTCAATGCCCTTCATTCTTTACTTTCACTGCAGTCTGTATGAGACTTAGATACTTCATAGCTCCTTAAATTGCTGTGAAAGTGTATTGAAGATGGTATTTTACATATGTGTATGTTCTTTCCAAAATATATGAGAAAATCTACCCTTTGATTGCAACACAGGAAAGTGGTAGAATGTGTGGGGTTTGGAGTATTTGGAGCTTATGAGGAGCAGGAGAGTTTAGAGGCGTAATGACAAAATAACATTAATCAGAGGGAGGCATAAAGTTTGTTATGGAGACAGCTGCAGATATACCTGTATATATTAGTGTTAAACAACAATAGATTGTTTATAACACCTTTATTTTGGTAAATAGTGCGGTTAGTGATTTACGTTCAGTGACAAGCCTCAACATCACAGCATTATTTTTTTCTTTATTGATGGTTTACCTCCCTCGATTGCAGTTTTTGCATAGATCCCCACAGCTATCATCAGTCCGCTCGCAACCTGTTAACAAGAGACCAGAAAACGAGAGTCACTCCGACAAGAAGTAGTCCAACATTTATTCAATAACCATCCATCAAATTACCCTTGATATATTAGAAACCTTACATCTGCTTGCACTTCCTCTCAACTTTTCCCATTCACTTTATAATAGAAACCTCCCACTCTTCACCTCCAAGGCTACAGGTAATAAAAGAATGGATGAGGATTTCACCAGCAGACAGGTTGAGGCAGCAGTGGAGAAAGGTAATATTGTGGAGGTTGATGTAGGTGGTCTAAATGATGGAGAGGATATAGGGTCGGAAGCTCAACTCAGGTTTGGCACTGAGTCAGAAGATTGTTGGTTCAAATCCTATTCCATGGATCTGAGTACATAATCTGAGTTGACACTCAGTACAGTACTGAGGGAGTGCTACACTGTTGGAGATACAGTCTTTCATATGAGATGTTAAACCAAGACCCCATCTGCCCTCTCAGGTGGATATAAAATATTCAAATTATTCATTATTCAAATAGGAGCCGAGTTCTTCCCAATGCCCAGGCCAATATTTATCCCTCAACCAAAATCAATGAAACTTTATATGGTCATTTATCTCATTGCTGTTTGTAGGACTTTGCTGTGCACAAAGTGGCTGCCCCATTCCAACAGTGATTACATTTCAAGAGTATTTCATTGGCTGTAAAGTGATTTGGGACATGCTGAGGTTCTGAAAAGCACTGTAGAAATACAAGCCTTTCTTTCAAATATTTATATGCCTTCATGTAATGCAGTCTCATTTGTTAGGCCCCAGTTTGTCTGTTGGAGATCAGGTCCCCAGAGAGGCTCCTGCAGTGGGCAAAGCCTCAGGAAATCAGGGCTAATGTTCCAGATATGGTCAAACTCAGGGCCTTTACAAGACAACGTGGCCTCCTATTCTTTGTATTTTATGCTTGTTAACACAAAACCAAGAATTCTATTTGCCATTCATGGCATTACTTGTGCTGCCTTCCTAAATGCTCCTCTACTCCATCTAAAAACTCACCATTTAAGGTGCACTTTTCCCCCCCATTCTTACATCCAAAATGTATTGTGCCACATTTCCCCACATTGAACTGCATCTGTGCCCATCCCAGGTCCTGTTGCAGTTTTTCACAGTCCTTTTCACAATTTACCATACACTTCCTCACACTCTACACATATAGTGCCTTCAGGAAATTTCAACAATGTTCCTCAAATCCAAAGGACAGATCATTTAAATGAAAGTTTTCTTACTCCTTATGGAAAACCAATCACATTATGCTTCCAGAATTTTTTTTAAAACAACAACAACTTGCATGCATATAGGAAAATGTTCCAGGGCACTTCACAGGAGCGAAATCAGCCAAAATTTAACACAGACTCAAGAAGCAGACATTAGGATTGGTGACCAAATCCTTTGTCAAAGAGGTAGGTTTTGAGGAGAGCCTTAAAGGAGGTGAGAGAAGTAGAGAGTCAGAGAGAATTCCCAAGTTAGGGCCTAGGCAGCTGAAGGCTGATAATGATGGTGTGAAGAATGCACAAGAGACTAGAGTTGGAAGAAAGGAGAGATGTTGGATGGTTATAGAGGCTGGGGGAGATTACAGAGATCAGGGTTGAGTGAGAGGCTGTGGAAGGTTTTGAACATGAGGATAAGAATTTTAAAATGGAGGCATTCAGGGTCTGGAAACCAACGTAGGTCAGCGAGCATGCGTGATGTCTTAGCAGGACTTAGTGTGTGTTAGAATACATGTTGTATGATTGCTTTAAGAGTGATGTCCCTTTAAAAACTCAGTATGCTAATGAGCTAGTACTAGGATGTATTCATGTGACCAGAAGCCATAGTCACTCTGCACTGTAACACCCAGGAAAAATGTTCTGTATATAGTTTGCTCTGTATTGTATGTACTAATTTAGCTGTTAATAAACCTTCTAGAGATCTTCAAGGACCTAAAATTCACGTATCTCATTGTGTTGCTTAAGATAACACAAAGAAACTCATGACAATACGGGCAGCAAAATTTTGGATGAGCTCACTTATGGAATTAGAAGGTTGGATGCCTCCAGAAAAGCATTGGAATAGTAGAGTCAGGAGTTGACAGAGGCATGAATGCAAGTTTCAGCAGCCAATGGGCTGAGGCATGGGTGGAGCCTGATGATATTACAGAGGTGAAGTCTACTTTTTGCTCTTTGTCCTTCACATTCACGGCCTAATTCTTCATCTATTAGATCCACAGTTTACAAATGTGTGGCAGCAGAAAGAAATTAACACTGCAGGACCGACTGGCATCATGTGAAAACCTGGCTGGCCTTGAATGTCCTTTTGGAAACAGGAAGCCTGCAGGTTCCCCCACCTGATTTTATGCATTGGGAGCTTTCCATCATTAATGTGCGAGAACACACACCGCCAACACATAGCAGCCAGGGATTTACCACATAATAATAAAAGCAAAATACTGCAGATGCTGGCAATCTGAAATAAAAACAAGAAATGCTGGAAATACTCAGCAGGTCTGGCAGCATCTGTGGAGAGAGAAGCAGAGTTCTGATGAAAGGTCACTGACCTGAAGCATTAACTCTGCTTCTCTCGGCACAGATGCTGCCAGACCTGCTGAGTATTTCCAGCATTTCCTGTTTTTACTTTATATTAGGGATTTACCACATGTTCCTCTGGGGGTAAGAAGTGCGTAAGTTTAAAAATTTGTAAAATTGCCACACTGAAGCGCACAATTCCCACCAGTGTTACTATATATGCTGATTGAATATTCCAGGCTAATATCTGATAAGGGATGGGTGACCGAGTCGCCTAAATTTTCCAGTTGGCTATAACATATGTAAAATAGAATGTAGTTTATCTGGACTTCCAGGAGGCATTTGATAAGGTGCCGCACAAAAGGTTAATACACAAGGTAAGTTCACATGGGGTTAGGGGCAATTTATTGGCTTGGATAGAGGATTGGCTAACCAACAGAAAACAGAGAGTCGGGATAAATGGGTCTTTTTCTGGTTGGCAAGATGTAACTAGTGGGATGCCACAGGGTTCAGTCCTCGGATTATACAATCTATATAAATGACGGATGCAGGGATAGAAGGTACTATCGCCAAATTTGCAGATGACACTAAAATAGGTGGGATAGTAAGTTGTAATAAAGAAATAAGAAATCTACAAACGGATATGGATAGAGTAGATAAATGGGCCAAAATTTGGCAGATGGATTTTAACGTGGATAAGTATGAGGTTATCCATTTTGGTCGGAAGAATAGAAAGGCAAATTATTATTTAAATGGAGAGAAACTTCAGAGTGCTTCGGTGCAGAGGGACCTGGCTGTCCTTGTGCATGAATCGCAGAAAACTAGTATGCAGGTACAGCAGGTGATAGAAAGTCAAATGGAATGTTGGCATTTATTGCCAAAGCAATAGAGTATAAAGGTAGGGAAGTGTTGCTGCAACTGTACAAGGCATTAGTGAGACCACATCTGGAGTATTGCGTACAGTTTTGGTCCAAGGATGTAATTACATTGGAGGCAGTTCAGAGGAGGTTCACTAGATTGATTCCAGAGATGAGCAGTTTGTCTTATGAAGAGAGATTGAACAGTTTAGGCCTTTACTCTCTAGAGTTTAGAAGAATGAGAGGAAATCTAATTGAGGTATATAAGATGATTAAGGGGATTGACAAAGCAGACATAGAGAGGATGTTTCCTCTTGTGGGGCAATCTAGAACGAGAGGTCATAGTTTTAGGATAAGGGGTAGCAGATTTAAAACAGAGATGAGGAGAAATTACATCTCTCAAAGGGTTGTGAATCTGTGGAATTCACTACCCCAGAGTGCGGTGGATGCCGGGACAATGAGTAAATTTAAGGAGGAGATAGACAGATTTTTAATTAGAAATGGGTTGGAGGGTTATGGAGAATGGGCAGAAAAGTGGAGTTGAGGCCGAGATGAGATCAGCCATAATCGTATTGAATGGCGGAGCAGGCTCGAGGGGCTGAATTGCCTACTCCTGCTCCTAGTTCTTGTGTTCTTATAGAGGATTGGTTAGCTAACAGGAAACAGAAAGCAGGCATAAATGGGTCGTTTTCAAGTTTGCAAGCTGTAACTAGTGGAGTGCCACAGGGATCAGTGCTGGGAGCCTCAACTATTTACAATCTAAAACAATGACTTGGATGAAGGGACAGAATGTATGGTTGCTAAATTTGCTGATGACACAAAGATAGGTAGGAGAGTAAATTGTGAAGAGGACATAAGGAGTCTGCAAAGGGATATAGATAGGTTAAGTGAGTGGGCAAAGATTTAGCAGATTGTGTATAATGTGGAAACGTGTGAACTTGTCCACTTTGGCCAGAAAAATAGAAAAGCTACATATTATTTAAATGGAGAGAGATTGCAGAGCTCTGAGATACAGAGGGATCTGGGTGTCCTAGTACACAAAATGCAAAATGTTAGTATGCAGGTACATCAAGTCATTAAGAAGGCAAATGCAGTGTTGTCATTTATTGCAAGGGAATGGAATATAAAAGTAGAGTTGTTTTACTACAGTTGTACAGGGCATTGATGAGACCACATCCAGAGTATTGTGTACAGTTTTCGTCTCCTTACTTAAGAAAGGATATAATTGCATTGGAAGCAGTTCGGAGAAGGTTCACACAACTGATTCCTGGGATGAGAAACTGTAACTCATGAGGAAAGATTGGACAGGTTGGGTCTGCATTCACTGGAATTTAGAAGGATGAGAGGTCATTTTATTGAAACATGTAAGATCCTGATGGGACATGACAGGGTGGACATTGAAAGGATGTTTCCCCTTGTGGGAGAGACTAAAACTAAGGGGAACAGTTTAAAAATAAGGAGTCTCCCATTTAAGACAGAGGTGAGGAGAAATTTTTTCTATCAGAGGGTCGTCAGTCTGTGGAACTCTCATCCCCAGAGAGCACTGCAGGCAAGGTCACTGAATGTTTTTAAGGCAGAGGTAGACAGATTCTTGACAAACAATGGAGTCAAAGGGGATCCGAGTAGGCAGAAAAGTGGAGTTGAGTCCACAAACAGATCAGCCATGATCTTATAGAATGGCAGAGCAGATTCGAGGGGATGAATAGCCTACTCCTGTTCCTAGTTTGTATGTTCGTATGTTCGTAGATTCAAATTTCATCCAAACAATATGGATGACATTTTTGTTTTCTGTGAGGGAGGGAGGGACAGTATTTCCATATCCAAGCGATGAAACAAAGCCAGATAAACAGGTGTGAACATCTCTGTCTGATGAATGTACAGGATTGTGTGTTCCAACATTATTCTGCTAGCTTTAGAAGTGAGCCAGAGTAGAGTCTCCAATCTCTGATAACCATGATGTGGTATAAACAAGACCCTCAGACTAGGATATTGCTCCTGTCCCTGAACTCTCAGTCAGACTTGGCATCAAATTTGTTTAGACAATGAGAAAAAGAAAAAATCTTGTTTGTTGCGGTTGATGCACATTACCAGGGATTACATTTTTAACTTAGCAGCCACAGAGTAAATGAAGACTTGGGAAATAAAGTAAAACCTGATGAAATCGACTGAGAGTAAAAGGATTCAACAGGGAAATAGGGCAGGGGTCTTGTAACTATATTGAAGTATGTCCGTGCAAAATTTAGTAGCAGTTAACTCTGATAGTACAGCAATATTAGTTCTCAACTCCTATCTGTTAACATGATAACATGACCTCCAAATCAAAGTACATTAGAACAAAGGGAAACTATTGCAATTGTATGTGAAGGGGAAACATTTTGAACAAGCAGCTTCCTCACCCAACTGAAGAGATAAACAAGCAGGATACAAGCAAGTCTGTTTATATTTTTGCACAGCAAGGGCACCCAGTATAACAATATCAAGGTAAAGCTAGCGTGAGAAAGTGGAAACCAGGAACAACAACAAATTGCAATTATATAGAACCTTTAACAGAGCAAATCATATCAAGGTGCTTCATAGGAGCGTTATCAAATGAAATTTGCCACCGAGGCGCACAAGGAGATAGTAGGACAAGTGATCAAATGTTTGGTCAAAGAGTTAGATTTTAATGAGCATCTTAAAGGAAGAGAGAGAGAGTTTGATAGGCGGAGAGGTTTAGGGAGGGAATTCCAGAGCTTCGGGCCTAGTTGGAATAATGAAAATTGTGGATGTGCAAGAGGCCAGTTTTGGAGAAGCTTAGAGATCTCGGAGGGTTATAAGGGCTGGAGGAGGCGACAGAGATAGGGAGGGGCAAGGCATTGAACAGATTGAAAACAAGCATGAGGATTTTAAAATTGAGGCATTGCAAGAGTAGAAGCCAATGTAGGTCAGCGAGCACAGAGTGATGGGTGAACAGGAGTTCATGCGAATTAGGATGCAGGCAGCCAGGTTTTGGATGAGCTCAAGTTTATGAAGCGTGCAAGGTGGGAGGCCATCCAGGATAATGTTGGAATAGTTAAGTTTCGAGGTATCAAAGGCATGGATGAGGGTCCTAATAGCAAAGTACTGAAGACTTGTGCTCCAGAAATGGCTGTGCCCCTAGCCAAGCTATTCCAGTACAGCTACAACATTGACATCGACCTGACAATGTGGGAAATTGCCCAGGTATGTCCTATACACAAAAAGCAGGACAAATCCAATCTGGCCAGTTACTGCCCCATCAGTCTACTCTCAATCATTAGCAAAATGATGGAAGGTGTCATCGACAGTGCTATCAAGCGACACTTACTCAGCACTCAGCAATAACCTGCAAAGTGACGCTCAGCTTGGGTTCTGCCAGGGCCAATCAGCTCCTGACATCATTACAGCCTTGGTCCAAACATGGTGAGGTGAGAGTGACTGCCCTTGACATCAAGGCAGCATTTGACCGAGTGTGGCATCAAGGAGCCCTAGCAAAACTGGAGTCAATGGGAATCAGGGGGAAAAATCTCCACTGGTTGGAGTCATACCTAGCACAAAAGAAGATGGTTGTGGTTGTTGGAGGTTAATCATCCCTGTCCCAGGACATCACTGCAGGAATGTCCTAGGCCCAACCATCTTCAACTGCTTCATCAATGGCCTTCCCTTCATCATAAGGTCAGAAGTGGGGATGTTCGCTGATGATTGCACAATGTTCAGCACCATTCGTGACTCCTCAGATACTGAAGCAGTCTGTGTCCATATGCAGCAAGATCTGGACAACATTCGGGCTTACGCTGATAAGTGGCATGTTACAATCGTGCCACACAAGTGCCAGGCAATGACCATCTCCAACAAGAGAGAATACAACCATCTCCCCTTGACAATCAATGGCATTACCATCGCTGAATCCCCCACTATCAACATCCTGGGAGTTACCATCGACCAGAAATTGAACTGGATCAAACATATAAGTACTGCGGCTATAAAGGTAGGTCAAGGGCTGGGAATTCTGCGGTGAGTAACCCACCTCCTAACTCCCCAAAGCCTGTCCACCATCTACAAGGTACAAGTCAGGAGTGTGATGGAATACTCTCCACTTGCCTCAACAACACTCACGAAGCTCGACACCAGCCAGGACAAAGCAGTCTGCTTAATTGGCACCCCATACACCACCTTCAACATTCACTCCCTCCAGCACTGACACACAGTAGCAACAGTGTGTACCATCGACAAGATGCACTGCGGCAACTCACCAAGACTCCTTCCACAGCACCTTCCAAACCCATGATCTCTGCCACCTAGAAGGACAAGGGCAGCAGATGTATGGGAACACCACCACCTGCAAGTCACACACCATCCTGACTTGGAACTATATGGCCGTTCCTTCACTGTCACTGGGTCAAAATCCTATAACTCCCTTCCTAACTGTATGTAACATACCCTAAGGAGTGCAGCAGAGTTCAAGAAGCTGGCTCACCACCACCTTCTCAAGAGTAATTAAGGATGGGCAAGAAATGCTAGCCTAGCCAGCAATGCACACATCCCGTGAAAGAATTAGAAAAATGAGTTGAGGCAGACCGGATATGAGTGGTTATGGAGGTTGAAGTAAGGAGTCTTAGTGATGGAGTGGATATGTGGTCAGAGCTCATCTCAGGGTCAAATATGACACCAAGGTTAAAAACAGTTTTATTCAGTCGCAGACAGTGGTCAAGGAGTGGGATGGAGTCGATGGCTCAGGAACGGAGTTTGTGGCAGGGACAAAAGGTAATAACTTCAATCTTCCAATTAGTTAATGGGATGAAATTTCTTCTCATCTAATACTGGATTCGGACAAATAGTATGACCATTTAGAGGCTGTGGGTGGAGGCGAGAGGTGGTGGTAAGGATGGCATTAACGAATATCTGGAACAAGAACAGATCTGTCCATGATTGATCACAGGGAAAATGTTAGAAGCTATTATTAAAGACGTTATAGAAGGGCACTTTGAAAAATTCAAGGTAATCAGGCGGAGTCAACATGGTTTTGTGAAAAGGAAATCATGTTTAACCAATTTTATTGGAGTTCTTCGAAGAAGTAACAGCTGCTGTGGGTAAAGGGGAACCACTGGATGTACTGTACTTGGATTTCCAGAATGCATTTGATACGGTGCCACGTCAAAGGTTATGGAGGAAAATAAAAGCTCATGTGGTAGGGGGTAACATTTTGGCATGGATAGAAGATTGGCTAGCTAACAGGAAACAGAGAGTAGGCATAAATGGGTCATTTACTGGTTGGCAGGATGCAACGAGTGGTGTGCCACAGGGATCTGTGCTGGGGCCTCGACTTTTTACAATTTATATAAATGACTTGGATGAAGGGACCAAACGTATGGTTGCTAAATTTGCTGATGACACAAAGATAGGTAGGAAAGTAAGTTGTGAAGAGGACATATGGAGGCTACAAAGGGATTTAGATAGGTTAAGTGAGTGGACAAAGATCTGGCAAATGGAGTATAATATGGAAAAGTGTGAAATTGTCCACTTTGGCAGGAAGAATAAAAAAGAAACATATTATCTAAATGGTGAGAGATTGCAGAGCTCTGAGATGCAGAGGGATCTGGGTGTCTTGGTGCATGAATCACAAAAGGTTAATATGCAGGTACAGCGAGTAATTAGGAAAGCTAATAGAATGTTATTGTTTATTGCGAGGGGAATTGAAAACAAAAGTATGGAGGTGGTGCTTCAGTTATACAGGGCATTGGTGAGACCACATCTAGAGTACTGTGTACCGTACTGGTCTCCTGATTTAAAGAAGGATGTAAATGTGTTGGAAGTGGTTCAGAGAAGGTTTAATGGACTGATACCTGGAATGTGCAGGTTGTCTTATGAGGAAGGGTTGGACTGTTTAGGCTTGTATCAGCTGGAGTTTAGAAGAGTAAGAGGCGACTTGATTGAAACATTTTAGATCCTGAGGAATCTTGACAGGGTGGATGTGGAAAGGATGTTTCCTCTTGTGGGAGAATCTAGAACTAGGGGTCACTGTTTAAAAATAAGGGCTCACCCACTTAAGATAGAGATGAGGAGAAATTTTTTTCTCTCACAGGGTCATGAGTCTTTGGAACTCTCTTCCCCGGAGAGCACTGGAAGCAGGGTCATTGAATGCTTTTAAGGCAGAGATAGACAGATTCTTGATAAACAAGGGAGTCAAAGGTTATTGGGGTTAGGCGGGAATGTGGAGTTGAGGTTACAATCAGATCAGCCATAATCTTGTTAAATGGCGGAGCAGGCTCGAAGGGCCAAGTGGCCTACTCCTGCTCCAAATTCATATGTTCGTATGATCACCTAAATTTGGAACAAACAATGAGTAGAACCTAATTAAGCTGAGAAGGCATTACTGTTCGAAACTAGCATAATGAAAGTTTGAGGAATGTGCAACAGTACTGAGAAGAAGGGGTAAGCTCAGCTAGGCATTGCAAGGAATGTGGCCTTGGTGGTAGACAAAAAAGGATTGAGGCCCTCAGACCATAATGTTCTACACTACAACTAGTGATATTATATCTGCTGACTCAGGGTGACTGAAAGCAAGCAGACAAAGAAACTGTACAGTCAGTGTATTTTGAGAAAGGTATAAATATGCTATGGAACTTTGGTTCGGAAAACTTAGCATTTGGAGCAACCTGAACCTGTGGTGCTCCTTGTCCTGGATTAGTGGTGGTAATTATATAGACACATTGTTTGCTTGTAATACTCACATGTGCTGCCCAATAAAATCTCTGTCAGTTGAACTGCGCCATTATTCAAGGAGTGCGAATCACTCTAACAAAAGCAAGCAGCTCCATTTTGTGTGGATTTATCTCCCACGTCCTGAGCACTCAGGGCTGTTTTGAGTTGTTTTCCAATCGTGTTGTAACTGCTGCCTTATTTGTTGCATCTGTCCTGCTGAACAAGTCTGAACCAGTCCTCGTGCTAATGGATCCAAGAGCATAACCTTGCACCACCACCCCCAACTCACCACCTCCCTACACTTGCTTCCCACCCAGAACAATACATAAGCAGGACAATACTTGCTATTCGGGTATTATTGAAGCCCAAACATTAGTGTACTAACCCCACATGATTTGTGAGGTCAGTTTCATTTATAGTGAGCTCCTAGCCCATATAGGGCTTGGAGTTGGGAGTTTTCTAGGAAGTGGGTGGGGGGGGGGAGGGGGGTGGTGGGGGGTTGGTGGGTGGTGGCAGGTGGGAAGAGAAGAAAGCACAAGTAAGTAGCCCTTAACAGTTGTGAGGCAGAAAGGATCACCTTCAGAGCCAGGTCTGCCCTGCAGAATCTATGAGTGAGGCAGTGTAGCTGGTCAATCATCAACTATGCACAAAAGGGTTGGGCCAGTCTGCTTTCAGTCTACCACAGAGCCATTTGGACTCCAAAGCGACTCAACTTCCCTCACCTGAAGGACAGACACTAGATGGTTGTTAGACAATTGCCAAATGTGGGTTTGAACCCTGCTGTGTGGAAAGGCATAGCAGGAGATCCACACACTCACACTGTACATTGAACAGCCGAGTAGACCATAAAATGAGTGAGAATTGCCATGACCCTCCTGACAACAAATTGGACACACATCATATCCCCTGGAGGAGTTGTTCCACCAGTTGTAGGCACAGAGCTTCAGCAGAGCAACAAGCCCATCTCCTCATACCTTGACTACCAGGTAACACCTACCAGCAAAAAGCCCATGTCCTGAAACCTGGTTAACAGGTATCACCTACCAGCAACTGCCAAGAGCCCACTCAGGAGGATTGTGACACTGAAATCCAATCCAGCGTTTCTTTGAGAACTTACTGTACCTTGAAACACTTTTAAATTTCAAATTAGGACCTGCTACAATTTGAGGGCCATATTTTCTGTTGTTTGAAAGTTGGTATCTTCACTCACAAGCTTTTTGAGCACAGGTATGGTAAGCCAAAAGGTCTCCTTCTCTGCTCTATTATTCTATCTTTGGTATCCTGTTCATGTCAGCTAGCCCATAAACTCAGTATAGGGGTATACCTTTGTTCAGAGGGCCTGCATCTCACCTGTCTACTCCTAGTAAAGTGGGAGCACTTTCACCTGCCTGACTGTGACAAATGGTCCCCAATAGCACATGCGGAGTTGGTATGTTTTTATTTCCACAGGAGCAGTGTACTTGTGTTTTAACCCAATTATTACCTACACAAAATGGGCCCAACTGGGTACCTTTGGTAGTTACTGCATAATTACATATTCCCCAAAAAGGCTAGCGGCAGAGGGTGGACAGTATCAGCCAAAAGATAGTTTAAGGAATGCAGGCCATCGCCTGGGTGTAGTCCACCTTTGGCGTACCTTCAAGGCACGGTAAGCACCTGAGAAATGCCCCTAAAGCAGGTCTCTGGGGGACCAAAAATTAGAAAGCAAAAAGCAGAAAGATAAAAGGTATATAGAGAGAACCAAGACAGATAGACACAAATGAATGAATAACAGCCACCCAGACTAGCCACCAGAGGATAGGGGTTGGCAGAGAACCAAAACTTCTTCCTTTATACAGAGGATAGTATTGATTAAATTCAACCCCACCAATAGCCAATAATCTTGAGTGTGTAGAACTAGTAAATTAGGTTTGTGACAAAGTTATAGGCCCTACTTTCCATACACTTACATACAGAGATGAGAATTTAAATTTGAAGTGTCTGGAAGAAGGAGTCAAAGTAGGTCACTGTGGATGCGGTGAAAGGTGAGCGGGACTTGGTGTGGGATAGAATATAGGCAGCAGAGTTTGGACAAGCTGAAGTTTACAGAGGGTAGAGAATGCGAGTGCCAGCCAGGAGATCATTGGTATAGTCGAGTCTAGCAGTTACAAAGGCATGGGTTATAGCAGCAAATGAGCTTAGGCAGGGTAGAGGCAGGAGATGTCATGAAAGAGGAAGTAGTAGTCTTTGTGCTGGAGATGAGGTCGGAATCTCAGCTGAGAGTTGAATCGGACACCAAGGTTGCAAACAGTCTGATTCAGCTCAGATGATTGCGAGGAAGTGGGATGGAGTCAGTGGTGAAAGAATGGAGTTTGTACAGAAGTCTGGGAAAGAAGTTTGTGGCATGGGCCAAAGACAATGGCTTTGGGATCCCTAAATTTAACGAGAGGAAATTTTGGCTCATTGAGTATGGGATGGCAGTCTGATATCACAGAGCCAATAAAAGGTTAAAGACGTATGGTGGAGAGGTACAACTGGATGTTGTTAGGGTACAATTGGACCTGCCCATATGTCTGTGGCTAATGTCACCAAGGGGCAGCATATAGCTGAAGAAGATGAGGGGTCCAAGGATGGATCTTGGGGGATTCCAGAGGTAACAGAAACAAAGGCCGGAATTTTATGTCACCCCAGCGAGTCGGATGGTGGCCGGGGTGGCGTAAAATTGAGCAGGAGGTTCCAGGAGGCCTTCCCGGCCTGCTCCCGTCCGCCCAACATAACCTCCAGCCCAAGGTCTTTGCTGAACAGTAAGAGTGGAACCAAGTGAGGGCCTTGTGACTAAGCTGAACAACGAAAGAGTGGCTTTTAAGGAGTGTGCTTGACCCATGTCAGAAATGTCAAGAAGGAAATGTGCACTTTGGTTCGGTCTCTTTCAGTGCTGCAGCAGGGGTGGAAACCTGATTTCCTACAGGAAGTAACTTACAGGCAGTAGAAGGGGGATTATATTTTACAATCCAGAAATTCTGCACAATTAAAAGCAGAGCAATCAGTTACATGAGTTATTGTATCATACATTTAACACTTTTACAGATTTTACCACCAGCTCAAAGACTTGCCATGACTAATCTCTGCATTCCTGACAAGCTCCCTGGTGGAGCCAAGAGCTAACCAAAACTATGCAAATGACCCCAAGGCTGTAAAATCATCAGGCACCCATCTTTGTGATGATGAGAACAAAACTTGCAATTATATAGCCCTTTAACGTAGTAAGATGGCCCAAAGTGCTTCATAGGAATATTATCAGACAAGATTTTAGGAAGCAAGCTAAAAGGGAGAGGCGGAGAGGTTTAAGTTGGGAATTCCAGAGCTTTGGGTCTCAACAGCTGACGGCACAGCCACCAATACTGGAACGATGAAAATCAGGGATGCACAATGGGCCAGTATTGGAGGAGCACAGATCCTGGCGGGTTGTCGGGCACAGACATAGGAAGGGACGCGGCCACAGAGGGATTTGAACGCAAGGATGAGAATTTTTAAATTGAGGCATTGCCGAATCAGAAGCCAATGTAGGTCAGCGAGCACAGGGGATGGTGCGTGACTGGGACTTGGTGGGAGTTTGGATACGGGCAGCAAAGTTTTGGACGAACTCAAGTTTATAGAGGGTGCAAGGTGGAAGCCAGCCATGATCCAGCCAAAGTTGTATCCCAATTCCACAAGAGTAGAAAATCTATACCTGCTATACTTCCAGTGAACAACATTTGCTGTGGTTGGTGACTCCTGCTGAGGTACGGCTATATACAACCCGTTACACATTTGCGGTACTTCTCTCAAGTGGCTGTTCTCAATCTGTGTCCTTACATACTTCGAGGAAGGACCTGGGTTAATTCATTCCCTAGGCTCTGCTCAGTTGGTCTTTGGTACAGCACTTGGTTTAAGAACCTAAATATCAGCCACAATTCTCAATCCTGAAAGCCATGCAGTAACCTTGCTCGGAAGTGTGGCCGATCATACTGGATGACGGCAGGGTCCCTGTGATGCTCCCTATAGTAAAATAGGATGCCTGCATTCACATTCTAGGCTTACACTCAAAGAACGACGACCTGGACTAGATACTGGAGGGTGACGGCAGAGGAGAAACTGATGGAGGTAAAGAAAGGGAAAGCAAAGAGAGCATGTTAACTCACTCACCCAGAAGATGTAGCAGAATGAAAACAGCGTGTATTTAATTAACCAGTTGGTCCTCATCTTCTGATGGCACTGACAGATAATCACTGCAGCCTGGGAATTATACTGTTTATTTCTGCTCCATTCTGCATAGGCAGCTCGGAGGGTGTCTCCTCACACCCTAAAGAAGTGATTCCGTCTTGACGTTGGGGAATATTAATGATTGTTTGTATGCTGAGCAGTCAGCAATTGCCCACAACACCTACCCAAGACAAAATCATGAACTCTAATGCTCACTCGGAAGAATGAGTGAAGGCACTGGATTATCCACTTTGTTTATCCCTTTTCAATTCATCTGACACTTACTGAGTGGGATTGTGCAATGTCAGGGGCATGTCTCAGCATTTGTCAGTTCCTGCATTCCTGACTACCTAAAAAACAACAGCTCTCGATTTGCTAACGTCCAATACACAACAGTTGTTTCAATGGTTGCCATCTGACAGAAACAGAGCTCCCTTGTGGTTGTAATTTGAAAAATTCCAAAATATATAATTTTTGATACTGCTTTAAATAGAATAATTGAACTTAAAATGGACTATAGTTAGCTGAGCCACAATCATAGGGGTAGAGCAGGTGACCAGGTGTGCGTCTGACTGGAAGTTAGGTGTTGCAGGAGGAGCACATATCTGATTTTCAGTGAACTAACTGTGTATGTCCAGGATCAGCCTCACTTACAATACTGTAGGCGAGCTTCCTGCAAAGAAAATACTGTGGGCAGGAAATCTGCTGTTGCTGTCAGCAGCAGCCCAAAGGGACAAGGATGGTAATTTGGTACTTCTCTCTGTCAGGAAGGAAGTTAAGAAAAAACAGTGGAAGACCAAAACCAGATGGGGGCATGAGGTCAAGCAGACGAAGGGAGCCCTCTTCAGGAATGAGCACCACAGGGTCCCAAGAGAAAGGGAGGAGGTGTAAACTATGATTAATGCCAACTCTGAATCAGCGCTGAAAGACATTTCATTGCTTCTCCAGGTCAGCCAAAGTTGGAGAGCCTGCCATTCCCTACTATTAGTGCAACATACTAAGTATGCAAAGCTCCTACAATTAGCATCTCCCTGTCATACTGTGACGTACTGTCAAAGTGGGCCACACAGGGAACAGGGGAGAAGTGGGCATAGAGGTGGGGGAAGGGGTGGTTGTGCTTTTTCGACTGCCTTTCAGACTACAATATGCACATGTGTGCCAAGCAGAATTTACCAATGCAGAGTTTATTTGCTGTTCTGTATATAATTGAGCAGCAGCATCTTTATTACAAGTAACTGCCTCAGACATCACTGACCGTGATGTTTCAGTCCATGACTGCATATGAGCGTGTTCAGGTAGTGCACCATCTATTGGTAGCATTGTCAAAAACACAAACTTTTAACTGGATGGTTTGAGGGAGGAATCCACTGTGGAATTCCCACCAGCTCAAGACAGTGGGGACGATAAGGCAAGGCCAGAAGAAGCATAAACAGCTCTGATTGTTCACTTTCCTTGTGGGGTCAGGAGGGGCAAGTGTGCTCAACGGGCCCACAATGAAAGCTTCGACCCTCTTTCCTTCTCCGAACATGAGAACCACCCCATCCCCCAAAGAGATATCTTCGTAAAGCCGATTTGGTCACCTAGCTGAAGTTGGTAGGTTGCCTTAGCGCCATGCAATTGACCACTGCTTCCTACTTGGAGTTAAAATTGGGTTTAGAGTGCTTTAAAGGGGAATTTGACTCAGTTTGTAATAGGTTATAGAGTTCCCTTTAAAAAAATAGAACTGTATCTAATTTCCATTTCTCACTTGCAAGAGTCAGGAATGCCTCTGTGTGTCTGGACATGTTGAATTGTTTACTTGAAGCCGATTTTTCTTAAATCATTGCCTCCAGTCCAACATTCTTCCTTGAACCAACGTCACAAAAAACATTCATCTCAATGTCTCCCACATTTACCTACATAACAACAGGGACAACAATTCAGAAGCAATTTAATTGTATATAAAGTACTTTGGGCTGCCCTGGGGATGTGATAAAGGCACTATATAAATCTAAGTTCTTTTTTTCTGTATAAAAAGAGGCACAGTGAAGGATAATGAACAGGGCAGATGAGCGTTTATAATTGTGAACCCAGTCCAGAGTCCATGTGCCAAGAGTCGCTTTCAAGACGAGCAGTGTGTCAGCAGGCAGTGCTTCACCAGGCAGACTGTTTAAGATGTGTGCAGCCTCTTGCAACAGAACCTGCTGCCTGCTGGACCAAGGGGCCATGCTTTACCAGTGGCTGTCAAAGTTACCACAGTACAAGTACAACAATAGCCATGGGACTAGCACAAACATTATTGGATAGAGTATTGACATTTTGAAGCCAAGGTTCTAGCGCCTTAATCTGAGGGCTCCCTGCAATATTCTCCAGATAAAGTGGATTGCCTTATTGCATAGAATTAGCAGCACAGAACCATTTGGTCCGACTGATTTGTGCTGATTGTTATGTTGCAAAGGAGGATCCTCCTGCCTTACTTCATCTAACCCTATCTGCTTTCTATTCCTTTCTCCCTCATTTACTTACTTCACTTTCCCTTTAAAGGCATCGATTTTTTTTTTTGCCTCAACTACTCCACATTCTAACTACTCCCTTCATTCTATATTAAAGAACAGGGCGGCACAGTGGCGCAGTGGTTAGCACCACAGCCTCACAGCTCCAGCGACCCATGTTCAATATTGGGTACTGCCTGTGTGGAGTTTGCAAGTTCTCCCTGTGTCTGCGTGGGTTTCCTCCCACATGCCAAAGACTTGCAGGTTGATAGGTAAATTGGCCATTATAAATTGCCCCTAGTATAGGTAGGTGGTAGGGAAATATAGGGACAGGTGGGGATGTGGTAGGAATATGGAATTAGTGTAGGATTAGTATAAATGGGTGGTTGATGGTCGGCACAGACTCGGTGGGCCGAAGGGCCTGTTTCAGTGCTGTATCTCTAAATAAATAAAATAAATAAAAATAAATAAGTTCAACCATTCAATCAACATATCTATATCACTGACATTCTGACAATGCAGATCAACTGCAATGAAAATAAACTATGTAGCAAATGTGAAAAAGTGATGAATTTATTTACAAACAGAAGATCGAACTGAAATTTCTCGATACCCAAGTGCTCAATCTGTAGTGGTGCTCTTAACATAACATTTCCTCACTCTCCTACTCCTACAAAGTGCTTGCTTAGGAGCCTCAATAGAGCTGATTGAAGGTAGCTGTTGCTCATGTGGGGACCCATGAGATGTCAGTGGCTGGTGAGTCGTGGGTTCTCAAGCCTGAGAGGGCCCGGCTATGAACTACTGCACTTCAGCTTCAGCCCGGGCAGTGTGGCCCAGCTGACTTGCTGGCACCGTACCGGCTATTGGATGAGGGTTGGCGAGGGACAAAATATGCTGTCGTATTGAGGGAGGTCAACACATCCAACTCCTGTTATGTCACTGCTATTCTCCATGGGGTTCCTCGCTTTCACTAATCTGGGAGGTCAGACTACAGAAGATGAGTGACACCTTGACCATCCCTATCCACTTGCTCTACCAATCTCTCCAATCTGTCTATCCAAATTAGAGCACAGATTTAAGCCCAGAGTCTGTAGTGTAACTGTTTGAGCTTCCACTAAAGAAGATGTTGCCCTCTGGCAGACTGTCCCCGGGAAGTCCATACCATCAGCTCTTGCTCCTTTGCCCTAGTACGAGGTGCATCATCATATGCAGACACATTTACCTCACTCTCTAAACCAACAGGGATGCCAGTCGACACTGGTGCAATCTCTATCATGGAATGCATATGGTGCCTCCTCGGAAGGATTGTCTTTTTCAGGGAGCTGTGACTGTTGAGAAAGACCTAGGAGAAAGAGAAAACTGAGAATAGTTAGGATGGCATTGGGAGACTACACTGTTGCAGAAGACATGCATTATAATGTAATTTAGTGTAATCAAGCTTGCTGAATGTGCGTTTTATAGTGTTTAATGAAGGGATGCAAGCAAATGATGGACACCCTGTTCAGTGAAGCTTCCCCACCAGACCTCCCTCAAAGTGCCTGATACTCACAACTCTTACAGGCCCCCAAATTTCCATGGTTTGCTGTTGAGATAAGCTGATCCTCCTCTCTGGTTTTGTTGCCCATCTGATTATTATTATACTGTTTTGTCCTGAAGAAAGAGAGGGCAAGAGCTAGAAAGTGACAACTGAAAGGGGAGTGCAGATTTTCAGGGCTTGTGCTGGTAGTGCATGTGCTGAGAGGGAAAGCAGGATGAGGAGGTGACAAATGGGAAGCAAGTAATGCAAGCACATCCTGCACTGTATCCAAGTGGGTGACACTCCTGGAGTGGCGAACTCTGAAATCTCTCCACGTTTGGTGGAGAGAGTGGGGTAGATGTTGACTTTGTGTGATATTGAGTTGTCCATCTCTCATCATCATCATCATAGTTTTGCATCACTCACTGTTTTTATTCCCACTGAAGTCAACTTGCTACTGACTCGCTATCAACTGCTTTATGCTATCGCACAAAGGCAAGATCTACCTCAGTGTTTGGCAATGCTCTTGACCCTCTCCTCTTTCACAAGCATCTCTAGGAAGGCTTCTGAGATCTTGGGAGTTTGTCTATGACTCAGTTTGCACCTGAGAAATAAAGGAAGTCACAATTTGAAACCTCATTTTAAGAGGTACATTCCTGTTTTAGCCTCAGGCTGGCCTGCTGTATACTGTAGCCGAGTGAGGTTATAATGAGGCCAAGAGTAAAAAAGGTCTGTATGTGGCTGCAACAGGTGAGTTTTTAAACTGAAACTCAAGCTGATCCAGTGTTAAAATCTCGGCCAAGGTTGAGTTAGTGCCCCATACTTTCTGACGACATTTTCCTCTTGTGCCTGTGACAATCCGCAACTTGGACAGTTTTGAAATTTAGCAAGGCTGCAATGTGTATTAAAGACCTTCACCCAATCCTAGTGTTTCTGCCAGGATGTTACTGCCTCTTCTCCCCACCCAAATAAAGTGGGTATCCAGGGTTATTAGGGTTTTCTCCAATGAGAATGCAACAAGTGAGAAGTTCCTCTTGTCATTGTGATGTTGAGGGGTACAAGTGTCAGCATGTGGTATTTGTGCTGACATATACTTGCATCATGGAGCTACATTAGATGGGAAGATGATTTCGTAATGAGTGTGTGTAAAAGGATATGAGTCAAGGCTGAAATGCTTAAAGGTCAGCTTGCACCAACATTTAAAGGAAAGTCCTGAACAACAGCAAAACAGATTATCTGGTCATTTATGTTAGTCCTGTTTGTGGACAATGTTGTGCACATATTGGCTGCTGCGTTCTACATTACTACATTACATTACACCAGTAACTACACTTCAGAAATACTTAATTGGCCGTGAAATGCTTTGGGATGTCCTGAGGTTGTAAAAAGTGCTTGTAAATACAAATCTTTCATTCTATATTGATGATGTTGGTGATCGCGCTGCCCATGCATGGATGTTGCACATGCGCTGGCTGCATTGGCAAGGCACAGCCAGCAGTTGAAGTTACAGTCAGGTCCTGTTGATGGCATCGGAACGTGACATGCCTGTGTTAAGAAGGACCCCGTCAATTGTGTCTCCTTGCTGCCTGCTCAGTTGATCAGGTTCAAAGTTGGATCAATGTATTCCTGGCAGCTTTCAAGCAGGTAAGTAACCTGGTGATTTTTACTGCTCACCTGCCTTTTGCATAAGGTTAAAATCAGCCTGTGGTTTGAACAGACAAAACTCCTCAATGAAAGAAATGATCAATGGTCGAGTTTGAAGTTCTGTCATTACCCAATCACACATCCAGAAGCTGGGACATTCCCCACTGACATAGAACAACTGAGCAACATTCCTCTGGCAATCCTTGAAACTGGTGTCAGAATATGATACTACTATGACTGATGTTCTCTTCTCCTGAAAGTGCTGCCTGTTATATGTTGTTATATTATCGGTAAAGAGCTAGGAACGAATGAGCTAGGAACTAATTGTTATGTGTAAGTGTTCCAGGGAGCCACATTCATGACAGCACTGGAGTCATGTAACACATAACACTACACCAGTCCTTACCAGACAGGCATGGCAGCTGAATGGAATAAACAAAGAGCTCCAGCCTTTCCAAGTCTAAAGTGTGATCATTTCTAACTTATGGGAACCAGAAGACATATCACTGACTATTGTTAGTCTGGGTTCAAAGATGATGGGAGCCCTTCTGTACTTTTCACAATTTATCATTCATTATACACGTGTAAAGCCAGAGAACAACAGCTTGCATTTATAAAGCACCTTTAACATAGAAACCACACAGAGTGTTTCACAGAGGAAGAAACTAGTAGGTAATTAGCCTTACTGGGAAAGACAGGAAAGACCGAAGGCTTGGTTGTGGGAATGGGTTTTCAGAAGGCTTTTGAAGGTGGGTAAAGAAAGGTGGAGAGGTGGAGGAATGGAGGAATGGATGGAGGAGAAATTCCTGAGGGTGGGACAAAGGCAGCTGAAGCCTCTGACACCTATGATGGAACAGTGGGTGAGAGAGATTCTCAGAAAGCAAGCTCAAATGGCATGGGAAGGAATAAAATGCTGGAGGAATCTGCTGGGTAAGATCATGGAGCATTTCTAGACAACGACCACAAAGGTAAATTCAATGTGTTGATGCACGGAGGAGAGGAACCAAAAGAGGTCAGCAAGGCTGGGCTGATGAGCAAGCAGAACTTAGTTTGCGACAGGATGTGGGTAGTGGAGTTTTGAACACATTGTTGATGATAGCCACAAATCTCCTCTCTCAATAATTTCCATCTTTACTGTCTGCGGCACATTTTGGGTATATCCTGGCAAGACAAAAATCATAAATGTGGCAGTCCTCTCAAAGGCAGAGCTCATAAGTGTGTTAGCACCAATCAAACAGGGGTGGTTTCAGTGGATTGGACACATCCACAGAATGGAAGTTGGTCGCATAGCCAAGGGCCTTCTGTATGGTGAGGTAGCCGGGTCCAGACGACCAGTGGGGCACCCAAAGCTCCGCATCAAAGATGCTTACAGGCGTGACACGAAGATCCTAAATGTCGACTATTGCACCTGGGAGTCACTAGCCGGCGAAAGAGGGAAATGGTGATACATCCTGTGGACTGGTGTGCACTACCACGATGACCAGTTGCGACAGCAGCTTGGCAACAGGCGCCAATGTCAAAAACAACAACTCACAGCGTTACTTGGAAGCTTCATGTGCAGCATTTGTGGCAGAACCTGCCTCTCAAGGATTGGCCTTCACAGCTATCAGCAAAAGTGCACCAAGAGAAGACACCCCACCTAAACGGATTGTTTGCTGTGTCCATCATCTTTCGCAGATGGAAGGCTGCCAATCATCAATACTCTCCAGGCCCCAGACACTTCCTGTGGGGTAGCAATTTACATGTATTTCTTCCAACCGAGAATACTGCAAACTAAATACCTGCATATGCTGCTCCTCTACCTTGAGGAAACCAAACGCAGATCATACAACTGCTTTGCTGAATATGTCTGTACTGTTCACAAGTGTGACCCCTAGCTCCATATAATTTAACACTTTAGATCCCACTGATTTTTCTATCTTTGGCCTTCAATTGCATTCCAATAAAATTCAAAGCTATCTTGAGGAACACCAGCTTATCTTTCTGTTAGGCACCATGCAGTTCTCTACCCTCAATATTGACTTTAACAACTTAATATCTCAACTTTAGCTCCCACTTTGTTTTCAGCCAGGGTGCTGGTAATCTGGAATGAGTGTGCATTTTAGAGAGTGGTGGGGAGCGGGGCGGGGCGGCGTGGGGGGTGGTTGCGGGGGAGCATGGAAAAGTTCAGATATGAATATGCTATATTTCTCCATACAAGTCTTCTTGATCCCATCAAGCTCCCAGAAGCAGAGATTTCCACCACAATGAGTGAGATGTTGAACTATTACAAAGACAAATTAACTAATTTGTTTTGTTTTAAGCTTTTGGGAAAACAAATTACTGTTGGCATATTAATTACCTTTGATCTAGGCAGAAATACACCTTGCTTTTAAAAAAAACATTTAGAACTTAACTCTTTTTCTGAAGATTTTTCGGTGGAAAAATAGTTAAAGAAACCCAAAGCTCTGAAGTAATCAAACAAGTGCAGTGCCACAGACCTATACCAGAGGACAGTTAGCAGAGGATGGTGGTGAACCAGCTAACAGTGAGGATAGGAAGGGACAAGGCATTGCGACTGTGATGAAATATAGGTAAAATAGGCCTAATTAGGTATAATTTAGATATAATTAATACATTATACCTTTTAGAATTAAAGATTGAATAAATGATCAGTTTTCAAGACTCACTGAAATTCCTTTTAAGGGCAGTTAAAAATCCATGAACATCCCTGTTACTATGGAATGTGTACCAGAAACACCTTTAAGTTAAAAAATCCATTCCAAGGTCTCTGCTACATTGGAATTAGAAGATGAATCATACAGAGACATGCTGCACATAGTCCGTACTGATAACTATAATCCTAATTAGTTGATAATGTTAATGATATAGACAGACTGACCTAAGGAGATGGTACAAGGTACCATCAAGGAACCATCACAGATTGCCACATAAACCCAATTTAACCCAAAAAGGAAAAAACAGTTACTGCACAAATTTAATTTAAAATCTTTTAAGTATAAGACACATTTATGAAGTTAGGTAAACAATAAAACAAAGTCTTACTGTTACTACAAAACACTACAAACATTTTGACCAGATAAAAGCTCAAAACTTCACGAGAAGAGAATTCTCAGCAGATAATTAATTGGGAATAAGTAGCTAATGATATTACCATATATGGATGGTGAAAGCAGGAAAAACACGCACAGAAAGGTAATACCTACATTCCAAAAGATGAGTTGATAGATTAGAAACAGTATAAATGTGAGAGTTTTGAATTGAAAAATTAGAGGCATTGAAATTCCTCATCAATGCGTCTCAACCTATGGTAAGAACGGCTGACTGCATGACAAGAGAATTCCGGCCTTAACTGAGAGTGTTTTGTCTTGTTAGGCAGAGACTTACTCGAGGAATTTAAGGTAATAATTTACTTTGAAATTTGATGGATATTCTAAGATATTTTGCTGTAACATTGTCAAGGTTGAACTTTTGGATTTTATTTTAGAAATAAGATTATGTTTTACATCTCTTAGTAATCTTTGATATTGTGATATACTTATCCACTTAAAAGTGTATTGCATGTTCAATTCTTTAATAAATATATAAAATTAATAAATCGTCTCATGTAGCATTCTGTACACAACTGCAAGAACCCCTTCTCTATGTCTCCTTAAGTGGGGAGATACTTATTGA
The DNA here is from genome assembly GCF_036365525.1 of Heterodontus francisci. Lineage (NCBI taxonomy): Eukaryota > Metazoa > Chordata > Chondrichthyes > Heterodontiformes > Heterodontidae > Heterodontus > Heterodontus francisci. The sequence continues at coordinate 83,810,157 of NC_090388.1, forward strand.
AGAGAGTTTCCCAGCCCCTTATAATATCTGGGATATTTTTGACTTAGCTATAATTATTAAAAAATAGGCTATCCGAAAGATAGTAATATTCTCTGTTAGTCTTCTTTCTTTGAGGGAAGACTAGTTCAGTTTTTCAGACCCAAACAAGTGTCTGTAGGAATCTGTCTAGTTTGAACTTAATTAAAGGAGACTCATAGGGATGTGCGCTTGATTTAGTTAAGTCCCTATATGGGGTTAAAATCACAAATCACTTCAAGGTCACAACCACAGCCACTGTCATTGATGGCTTTGGCTGGGACTCCCTCAATGCTGTGGGCAGATCAGAAACTAAACTGAAGGGATTTGAATTGTCGGAGAGGTAGAATGGAACTGAGTGGTGAGGTTACATTCAAAGATCTCACAGAGAAAAGGGAGTGTGGATTGAGGGTGGTAGTTGGAGAGGACAGCTGGGTTTTTCAAGGAGGGAGGAGATGATGGCAGCATCGGAAGGGAGAGCAGTAATGCGTGAGTAAAAGGAGCCATGTACAGCATCAGCAAGGATAAGGGCCAGGAAAGATAGAAATCAGGAATTGGAAGGGGCTGGTATCGAGGTAGCAGGAGATGAACTTCCTGGAAGAGGTGTTGGAATAACAGTGAATATTGGTAGGCTTTTCTACCATGAGACATGTTGCAGTCGATTAGCCAACATCTGATTTCCAATGAGTTGCTCCATTTATGTCAAAATAAATACCCTCAGTAGCACACTTCAACTTTGACATTCTTCTCTTTCAAAGCTGTCAAATTGGGTAGGTGCAAACCCAGATGTATCTTAACCCTGATCACATGTTCATCAGGGCACAGATGAATTTTGATCCCTATTCCATAAAATCTGAGAGACTGTGTTTATAATTAAATGCTACACTGCTTTTCAAGAAAGGAGGTAATGAGAAAACAGGGAACTACAGGCCAGTTAGCCAAACATCAGTCATTGGGAAGATGCTGGAAACTATTATTAAAGAAGTTTTAACAATGCACTTGGAAAAGCATAGTATGATTAGAACAAGTCAGCATGGTTTTACTAAAGGGAAATCCTGTTAGACAAATTTATTAGAATTTTTTGAGGATATAACTAATAGTGTAGATAAAGGGGAACCAGTAGATGTAATATACCTGGATTTCCAAAAAGCATTCGATAGGGTGCCACATAAAAGATTAATAAGCAAGATAAGGGCTCATGGTGTTGGGGGTAATATATTAACATGGATAGAAGATTGGTTAACAGACAGGGAGCAGAGAGTGGGCATAAATGGGGCATTTTCAAGTTGGCAGGCAGTCAATAGTGGGGTGCTGCAAGGATCAGTGCTGGGGCCTCAGCTATTTATACTCTATATTAATGACTTGGATAATGAAACGGAGAGTAATGTATCTAGGTTTGCTGATGATACAAAGCTCGGTGGAAAGGTAAGCTGCAGGGAGGACATAGAGAGGCTGCAAAGAGATATATGTTAAATATAGGCAGGTTAAATGAGTGGACAACAAGATGGCAAATGGAGTATAATGTAAGGATGTGGGAAGTGGTTCACTTTGGTTGAAAAATAGAAAAGCAGAATATTTTTTAAAAGGTGTGAAACTTTTAAGTGTTGATGTTCAGAGAGACTTGCATGTACTCATACAAGGAAGGTGCAAAGTTAACATGCAGGTGCAGCAGGCTATTAGGAAGGCAAATGGCATGTTGGCCTTTATTGCAAGAGGATTGGAGTACAGGAATAAAGAAGTATTGCTGAAAATAGAGACATGTCGAAGATTTTCGTCTTGCACTCATCAGGACAATTTGCAAGAATAACCAATGCAGGGGAAAACAACAACTTATATTGCATGAGAGTGCTGATTGGTTGTCAAGTAAACCCTGATTGGTAGAGGTGTGGCCATGGGGAATGCACCAGTTTACGGTGACTGACAGTTAACTGCCAAAGCTTTGGCCTTGCCCTGAGGAATTAACCAGCGAATGGCTGTCACTTATTTTGTTCAGTTGAAACAGGCGCAATGTTTGTACATGTTCTTTCTGTCTGCAAAGAGCAGGGCCCTCTGTATTAATATATGTAGCTTCCACTACGTGCAAAAACGCCACACTGCAAGCCCTACTGACAATCTTAAATTAGCTGTCAGCATAATTCTTAGCACACGGAGGATTATTTAGCAAATGTTGTCCAATCGCAGAATCACATCTGATGTTGGACACTGTGTTTTGAGTTTTGCAAGTGTGGGCTGGTTGGGTACAGTCTGTACCTTGCACGTTGCTAACAGCAGAAGGGACCTGTTAAACGTATTCAACGATGGAGCATCCACAACCCTCTGGGGTAGAGAATTCCAAAGATTCACAACCCTTTGAGTGAAGTAATTTTTCATCTCAGTCCTGAGACTGTGCCCCTCTTCTCCATTCCCCCACCAGCGGTGATTGGTTTCTGATCACAAACGGTCCCGCCTTCCCCTCTCCCATACGGCCAATAATTGGGCTGCATGAACTCCGGCAATTGGTCAGGAGGTGCTGTCAATCACCGTGTGAGCGGCCCGCCCCGTGGCCGCCGCTGTTCGCGCGCTCTTTGAACGTGAGTGTGCGAGGCCTAAGCCGCGGGCTGTATTAGCGGGCTTCGGCACCGAGCACCCAGGGACCTGGCATACACGGTGGTAGGGCTTGACAACTCGCCCAGTGGACTAGGAGATATTGGCACTATGGGCCCGAGCAGCTACTGAAGGCTGGGGTTTCGGGAACCGTGAGACAGAAGCCGAGCCTGGTCGGCCCGAGTCCGCTGTAAGTGACGGCTCTGTTCCTATCACATTGCAGTAACAGCACAGGCTCTAGTGACTGGGCCGGAGCTGGGCTTCAGGGCGGCATGGGGGAGGGGAGGATCTCCTTATTGGGTGGATCTCGTGTTTAATTTGGTGTGAATTAATTTCCTAGGACCATAACTACTAAGCTATTGTAATAAAAGCAAAGTACTGCGGATGTTGGAAATCTGACATAAAAACAAAGTGCTGGAAATACTCAGCAGGTCTGGTAACATCTGTGGAGGGAGAAGCAGAGTTAATGTTTCTGGTCAGTAACCTAAAGTTCTGATGAAAGGTCATCGACCTGAAATGTTAACTCTGTTTCTCCACAGATGCTGTCAGACTTGCTTAGTATTTATTTGAGTTAACAATTGTTCAACAGTTAGATCATTGTCTGTCCACCTCCCTTTTTTTTTTGTAGGATATGGCTGAAGAGAAGTCCCAAGTTTCCTCTAGATTTCTGTTTCCCTTCAAACCCTACTCCATCCAGGAGGAATTCATGACTGCCCTGTACAATGTGCTTGAAGCAGGGAAGATTGGAATATTTGAGAGTCCCACAGGAACGGTATGTTTTAATATCATGTCTTAATCGCATATAAAGCCATCTCAGATCACTGTGTCGCTATCCACCCAAATCCCCTTTACCCCTCCAAGCCCTGTTTAGTTCTGTGTCTGGCCCTGGAAAAAACTCTCAATTCACTTACAATTGTACTCTCAAAATACCAACTGATTAGCCTTTGCCTTTCCATTCACCAGGATATTTCCACAGCTATCAATCTGCTCAATCACGCCCTCACCTCCAGTTTTGATGCCCTAGTCTCCAATAAAATCATTACCCTCCCTCTCACCCTGGCCAATCCTCTGGTACCTGGACCACATAAAGCATTATTGGGTCCTGCTCGTGTCTGCCAAATCTGCTCACTATTCCAGGATCATGGAATGTAAGGATAACCGCAGGATTCTTTTCTCTACTGCAAACCATCTTAAACCCTTCTCCTGTCTTCTCTACCCTCATCAACAAGTACAAGGAGCTCATGGACTTCTTTGTCACGAAGATGGAGACCATCCAATCAGATGCCTTTGCTGCTTCCATCCCTCTCCTTAGCCCACTGGGCCAAACGTCCTCTAAGGTTCCCTTGTCTTGAACTCCCTTCTTTCTCTAGTTTCACTCCTATCTCATCTCATGTCGTATCAGAGCTCATCTTGTCCATGAGATTCACCTCCCGCTCCCTTAATCCTTTTCCCACCAAACTGCTGATCACCCAGCTTCCCTTCCTGGCTCCCATGTTAGCTGATATTGTTAACCATTCTGCCTGCTCTGGTACTGTCCCCTCTCCTTCAAATCTGCAGTGATCATCCCCTCCTCAAAAAACAAACCCTTGACCCTTCCGTCCTTGCAAACTCCCTCCCCAACTTATCTTTCCTCTCTAAAGTCCTTGAATGTGTTGTCGCCTCCTAAATCTGTCCATCTTTCCCGGAACTCCATGTTTGAATCCCTGCAATCGGGCTTCCGCTCCTTCCACAGTACCGAAACGGCTCTTATTGAAGTCAGATTACATCCTGTCGACTGTGACAAAGGTAAACTATCCCTCCTCATCCTTCTCGACCTGTCTGCAGCCTTTGACACAGTTGATGACGCCATCTCCTCTTTACCTTTCTAATGCCTCTTTACTGTTGTCCAGCTGGCTGAGTCCGCATTCACCTGGTTCAGTTCTTATCTATACAGTTTTAGCCAGACAATCACCTGCAATGGCTTCTCTTCCTATTCCTGCACTATTGCATCTGGTGTCCCAAAAGCATCTGCCCTTGGCCCTCTCCTATTTCTCATCTACATGCTACCCCTTGGCAACATCACCATGTCAGTTTCCACATGTACCACTCTTGACCCCATCACTCTTTAAATTGTCTGATATCTAGTACTGGATAAGCAGAAATTTCCTCCCAACTAAATATTAGGAAGACTGAAACCATTGTCTTCCGTCCCTGCTGCAAACTCCGTTCCCTAGCCACCGACTCCATCCCTCTGCCTGGCAACTGTATGAGGCTGAACCAGACTGTTTGCAACCTTGGTGTCACATTTGACCTTGAGATGAGCTTCCGACCACATATCGTACCATCACTAAGACTGATTATTTTCACCTCTGTAGCATCGCCCAATGCCACCCCTGCTTCAGCTCATCAGTTTAACCTCATCCATGCTTTTGTTACCTCTAGACTTGACTATTCCAATGCACTCCTGGCGAGCATCCCACTGTAAACTTGAGGTCACCCAAAACTCTGCTGCTCGTGTCCTAACGCACACCAAGTCCCATTCACCCATCACCCTTGCTGACCTTCATTGGCTCCCGATTAAGCAATGCTTTGATCTTAAAATTCTCATCCTTGTTTTCAAATCCCTCCATGGCCTGGCCCCTCGCTATCTCTATAATCTCCTCCAGCCCTACAACCCTTCAAAAACTCTTAGGTCCTCCAATTCTGACCTCTTAAGAATTCTCACTTTTAATGACTCCACCGTTGGTGGCTGTTCCTTCAGCTGCCAAGGTCCTAAGCCCTAACTTCCTCCCTGAACCTTTCTGTGTCTCTACCTCGCTTTCCTCCTATAAGATGCTCCTTAAAACCAATCTCTTTGACCAAGCTTTTGACCATCTGCCCTAATATCTCTTTATGTGGATCAGTGTGAAATTTTGTTTGCTAACACCCGTGAACTGCCTTGGGGAATTTTAATATGTTAAAGTTGCTATAAAAATAAAGGTTATTGTTATTAAAGCAAGGCTTCGATTTATACAGCGCCTTTCAGGACATCTCAAAGCTCTATACAGCCAGTGAAGTACTTTTGAGATGTAGCCACTTTTGTAATGTAGAAAACGCAGTAGCCAATTTGCACACAGTAAGATTCCACAAACAGCTAGGTAATAATGATCAGTATTGCGGCCAGGTGATGAGGGGGGGGTCTCAGGCTCCCCTTTCGCCCCTTCTCTTGTTTGACCGCAACAGGGTTATCCTTTTTTTAACACAGTGATTGAGCTTACCACCTCAGTGAGTGTTTGTTCCTGTTTCTCTAATGTGATTGCAAAAGAACCAATCAGCTAGGTTTTCTTGAGTTTGAACAAGAAAGAGGTAAGTTTATTACACTTAACACTCTAACCCGGTTTAAAATACACCTCCTAATTTGTATGTTTGTATGTATGTTTGTAAAATACGCTACGCATTCACGCACACATTCACATGAGAGTCACACACACGCAAATAGATTACAGAGGGAAACAGATTTGTTGGTTGGATTAAAGCCCGGAATAAATGGAATTTAAATAAAGTTTGTGAGTCCAGTAGTCCTCAGCTGAAATTGTAGTCTGGAAGTCCTCGCTAGGCCACGTGCACGGTGGTTGGCTTGCTTTGCTCAGGGCTCCTGAAGGCAGAAGTTACTGCCTGTCTGTGACAAAGCTTACAGTTTCTTCAGAGCTGCGCAGGCAGTCACATGGCTCTATCAACCCCTTTGTTTTTAATTAGGTTTTTTGCTGGAATCTTCTGAGATTCAAGGTGCTACATGCCTCAAGATGTCCAGTCACACTTTGAGGGGGTTGGCTCTTTCAAAGTCAGTGGATGTAGATGGCCTTGATAAAGCCATTCTAGGGAATTCAATCACTGAGACCATTGTTCTGGCTGGGCTTGGTGATACTTTTCGTCTCCAGTTTAATCTTCTGGTGTTTTAAATGTAAATTGCAGTGGCCATCCTGGCTACCAGTTTTGTAAAAGTTAACTTGTAGGATTTTTCCATTAGAAGTCTAATGTAAGATTCCAACCCATGAAATTAATATTACCCATTTGGCATAAAGGGTTTTCATGACACCAGATAGTGGTTCTTTTATTTCTTCTCAAGTGGTGCCTTTACTCACTAGCAGAGCATCTTAACTTTTTAGAAAGGTCCATGTTTGTATTCATTTTGTGACAGAGTTAAGCCCAAGCCTGCCATCCGCGGATGTGTGTCAGCACATGCACGTTATCTAACAGAAAACCGTGAAATGAAAACTTGGGCTTTTTTCTGGCTCCCCATTCGTTTCTTGGAAGGGGAGCCCGTTTCTGGGAGAATGAGACCAGTAATGCAGCATTTCCACTGGCAGGAGAATAATTGCAGTTGCTAAATTTATAAAGGCGCTTCCATTTGTAGGTGTGGGTATAGAAATTTATAATGGGGGAAAGGTTGAGACGGAAGTGTGACAAATTTATCAATTTACTATGGATTTCCTACACCATTATTGACCATAGGTTGGATTGTTTGCTATTTCATAAGGGCAGAATGTAATATTCTGCTGCTGAGGTGGATTGTGTCCCTTTAAACCACAAAATCTAATTGTTACATGAATTGTTCAAGCTGTTGAGAGTTTAGTTGTTCAGTCAAGCAACTTTGCAAGCTCCTTGAATATTGTTCTGTACCTATCAAAGTCTGAGTTTTGTATGCTATGATATGTGCTTCTCCATACACAAAACATGAAAGATGAAGAGTATGGAACAGACCATCTGGTCCATCGAGTCTGACCCGTAAAGCCATCTTTTTTTCTTTATTTATTTGTTTCATGGGATGTGGGCGTTGCTGGCAAGGCCAGCATTTGTAGCCCGTTCCTAATTGCCCCTGAGAAGGTGGTGGTGAGCTGCCTTCTTGAACCGCTGCTGTCCATCTGGTGTGGGTACGCCCACAGTGCTGTTAGGGAGGGGGTTCCAGGATTTTGATCCAGCGACATTGAATATACAATGGATGTTAGGACTCTTGGAAGTACAGTGGATCAGAGGGACCATGGTGTACTTGTCCATAGATCACTGAAGGCAGCAGCACAGGTAGATAAGGTGGTTCGGAAGGCATATGGGATACTTGCCTTTATTAGCCGAGGCATAGAATATACGAGCAGGGAGGTTATGATGGAGCTGTATAAAATGCTAGTTAGGCCACAGCTGGATACTGTGTACAGTTCTGGGCACCACACTATAGGAAGGATGTGATTGCACTGGCGAGGGTGCAGAGGAGATTTATCAGGATGTTGCCTGGGCTGGAGCATTTCAGCTAAGAAGAGAGACTAGATAGGCTAGGGTTATTTTCCTAAGAGCAGAAAAGGCTGAGGCGATTGAGGTATACAAAATTATGAGAGGCATAGATAGGGTCGATAGGAAGAAACTTTTTCCTTTAGCTGAGGGATCAATAACCAGGGGGCATAGATTTAAGGTAAGGGGCAGGAGGTTTAGAGGGGATTTAAGGAAAATCTTTTTCACCCAGAGGGTGGTTGGAATCTGGAATACATTACCTGAAGGGGTGGTAGAGGCAGGAATCCTCATAACATTTAAGAGGTATTTAGATGGGCACTTGAAATGCCATAGCATACAAGGCTACGGGCCATGTGCTGGAAAATGGGATTAGAATAGATGGCCGGCGCGGACACGGTGGGCCGAAAGGCCTGTTTCTGTGCTGTATGACTCTGAAGGAACGGTGATATATTTCCGAGTCAGGATGGTGTGTGGCTTGGAGGAGAACTTGCAGATAGTAGTGTTCCTACGCATTTGCTGCCCATATCCTTATAGGTGGTGAAGTCGCAGGTTTGGAAGGTGCTTTTGAAGGAGGTGTGGTGAGTTGCTGCAGTGCATCTTGTACATTGTGCACACTGCTGCCACTGTATGTCGGTGCTGGAGGGAGTGAATGTTTAAGGTGGTGGATTGTGTGCCGATCAAATGGGCTGCTTTGTCCTAGATGGTATTGAGCTTCCTGAGTGTTGAAGCTACCCTCATCCAGGCAAGTGGAGAGTATTCCATCACACTCCTGACTTGTGCCTTGTAGATGGTGGACAGGCTTTGGGGAGTCAGGAGGTGAGTTACTTGCCGCAGTATTCTCACTTTTGTGACCTGCTTTTGTCGCCACAGTAGTTATGCAGCTGGTCCAGTTCAGTTTCTGGTCACTGATAACCCCCAAGATGCTGATAGTGGGATCGTTATTGCTTGGCACTTGTGTGGCGCAAATACTTTAAGCATCGTGATTTTCAACACTCCAAACACCAGCAGGCACCTGATCTCCTGGGAGAGGCAATATAAAGCCAAAGGCCTATTTAAAGAGGAGAAAACTAGAGAGTTCTCTTTTAGGTGATCAAAACTAGACCATTCAGCCCCTTTAAACTTGCTTTGTCGTTCAATTAGATCATAGTTGACCTGAGCCCGGTAGTACACGTTGACTGCAATTTATGTTACTTATATCTCCTGCCGTCTGTATGCTGTGATCTCTGACTCAACTAGGAACTGCCCCAGCTCTATGTGCTAGCAAATCTACCACAGCATTGCTTATGATAGGTCAGAGGATGTGATGTATCATAAATCAGGAGTGTCATAACATCAACAGCTTATTAGCGGCTTTAGTGTAAAACATCCCAAGTCACTTCACAGGAGCATTATCAGATAAAATTTAGCACCCAGCTACATATGTGTAGCTTGATCCAAGAGGTACGTTTTAAGTAACATCTTAAAGGAGGAAGGTGAGTAGAAGAAGTCACTTTCATAGTAGCCGCTGGTTTAGAGTTATTACGTAAATCTGGGCAGAATTATGGAATTCAATCACCAAAACGATGGGAAGAGTCCCAGAATAGCATGGAATGAAAAGCAGTTTTATTCTGTCACTTTATTCTGTCAGTTCTTCTGATTATTCATTGTGCTGTACGTGGCATAATAGCCTTATTTTTTGTATAGGTTATCCTTATACTCAGTATGGGTAGCATCACTGGAGATCTGCTAAAGTGCATTAACAGATCACCTGTGGCATTGCTCAAAGTTTCAAGCACATGCTTTCTATAAAAATAAAGGTTCTCTGTGAGAGGGAAGGTGTTGGAGGAGGTAAGTGTATTCTCTAAACGCAGGATTTATATGCTTTTTACTGATGTATTTTCTCCCTACGTCCTCTGATGCACTAAATATGGCTATCATCACTCCTTCAGGGGAAGTCACTCAGTATCATCTGCGGAGCTCTCACTTGGCTCAGAGACTTTGAAGAGAAGAAAAAACTGGAAACCGCCAAGATTTTGGAAGACAGTGCACCACAGCAAGGGTTGTCCCAGGATCGCCAGAGTTCCTTGGGTGTTGACTGCGAGGAGTCTGAAGTCAAGGCCTCAGGGGGAGAATTAGACTGGATCACTGAATTTGTTCAGAAGAAGGCTGAGCGGGATCTGGTCGATAAGTTAAAGGTCAGTTTAGTCATAAATTTGAGGTGGGTTGTACATTTGATAATCTTGATTTGCTATTGCCAGCCGTGGCAGATGGATAATCTAGCTTAACAAACCTGATTCTTCAGATAGAGGGGCTGCCTCCTGCTCTGAGGGCTGAACTGATGTGTGTGAAAGTCTGCCTGCCATATTAATATGTTGGAACTACAGTGGATTGAGGAATGTCAATAGGTAAAGAACCCATTAAAGGGGAAAGGTGGGCGCTGAAGTTTTGACATGGTGGTTGAGGAAACTTGTAGCTTTGGAAACAACCTGATGTTCAGAACCTCATTAAAGGCTGTGGAGGAAATCAAGGTGTAAAGTTTCAAACATGGTGAGTGTTGAGAAAGAAGTTGCTTATAAGAGTGGAATCCTCACCAAACAATTGGACAAGGTTGAATGATTAATGGAGGTCATTGACCTGAGGAAGAAGCAGTGGGAAAGAGAGGGCAAAGGGTTGATGAAAAAGGTCCATCAGCCAGAGCGACTTTGGAAGAATTGGTGGAAGTCTAGATACTGTCTCTCACTAGCTCCCTGCTGAGGTCCACAAGGAGTGAAATTTCTGCCTCTGCTAATTGTAATGAAAAAAACTCTTGTAAAGAATGAAGTTTCCCACTTTATGTTCCCATTTCCCCTAAATGTAGCTGACGACTGTGAGTTTGCCCTGTCTGGAACAGTAGTCAGGCAATTTACTGACATTAGGAACTGTCACAGGGAATCTGGGCTACTTCCTGGGGACCTGAGGTATAGGAAGGGAGCACATGGCTATATTTGTCCAAAGCTTATTCTAAAACATGTGGATATTTACAAACTTGTTTTTGTAGGATGAAGAATTAAAGAGAAAGAAAAGGGAGGAACGATTGGAGCAAATGCGTAACAATGTGCAGCTTAAATATGCTTTGAAACGTAAGGTAGGAATTCTTCTTTAAGCTAGAGATGTGGAAGGAGGTGTTTGGATTTGTGGAGATAGAAGGGCTGTGTGTTGAGATTTTATTTTCAACTACACATTGCTCACAAGAGGTGTTTGGATGAAGAAGGCCCTTTGTCCTCCCCGCTGCCTTCCCATTACACCTTATTGTGTTTCCCTTCAGTGAATTCAGTGTGATGAACGTTGCCACCCATCCGATAAACTAATTCCAGCTGCTCCAAAGTGGAGAAAGAAAAATTGCATTTCTGTAGCACCTTTCACAACCTCAGGGTGTCCCAGATCATTTCACAGCTTGAAGTACTTTTTGAAGTGTAGTCAGTGTTGCAATGTAGGAAATGCAGTAAGGTTCCAAAAACAGCAATGTGATGGTGACCAGATAATCTGTTCTTTTAGTGATTTTGATAAACATTGACCAACACATTGGGGAGAACTCTCTGCTCTTCTTTGAATAGTGCCATGAGAGCTTTTACATGCCTCTGAAAGGATAGTTTAGCCTTAGTTTAGCATCTCATCTGCAATACTTCCCATTTATCCTATCTCTGTAAGGTAGTAATACCCCATCCCCTCCCTATCTCTGCAGTCTTCTCTAACTTTATACCGGGATGTGTTAGTGCAGCAAAACAATACTGTGGTTTAACACGTGTCAGTACGTGTCCCTAACGGTCCATTAGTATCGTTCTTTGACAGTGCCAGTTGTTCTAACATATCAGACTGACCCCTGGTGCATTTAAACAGTGCTCTGTTAATTGTATATAATTGTATGCAGGTGGTGGGCATTAACTGGGGATTCACTTGTGCCCCTATAAAAAGGGACAGACTGAAACTGTGGTTGTTGGGTGAGGAGGTGCATGTTTATTTTATTTTTAAAAAAATTTATTCATTCATGGGATGTGGGCGTCACTGGCTATGCCAGCATTCATTGCCCATCCCTAATTGCCATTGAGAAGGTGGTGGTGAGCTGCCTTCTTGAACTGCTGCAGTCCATGTGAGGTAGGTACACTCACAGTGCTGTTAGGAAGGGAGTTCCAGGATTTTGAACCAGCGACAGTGAAGGAATAGCGATATAGTTCCAAGTCAGGATGGAGTGTGACTTGGAGGGGAACTTGCAGGTGGTGATGGTTCACTGCATCTGTTGCTCTTGTCCTTTTGAGGTGGTAGAGGTCACGGGTTTGGAAGGTGCTGTCGAAGGAGCCTTGGTGCGTTGCTGCAGTGCATCTTGTAGATGGTACACACTGCTGCCACTCTGCATAGGTGGTGGAGGGAGTGAATGTTTGTGGATGGTGTGCCAATCAAGCGGGCTGCTTTGTCCTGGATGGTGTCGAGCTTCTTGAGTGTTGTTGGAGCTGCACCCATCCAGGCAAGTGGAGAGTATTCCATCACACTCCTGACTTATGCCTTGTAGATGGTGGACAGGCTTTAGGGAGTCAGGAGGGAGTTACTCGCTGCAGGATTCCTAGCCTCTGACCTGCTCTTGTAGCCACGGTATTTATATGGCTACTCCAGTTCACTTTCTGCTCAATGGTAGCCCCTAGGATTTGATAGTGGGGGATTCAGCGATGGTAATGCCATTGAATGTCAAGGGGAGATGGTTAGATTCTCTCTTGTTGGAGATGGTCATTGCCTGGCACTTGTGTGGCACGATTGTAACATGCCACTTATCAGCGTAAGCCCGAATGTTGTCCAGATCTTGCTGCATATGGACACAGACTGCTTCAGTATCTGAGGAATCGCTAATGGTGCTGAACATTGTGCAATCATCAGCAAACATCCCCACTTCTGACCTTATGATTGAAGGAAGGTCATTGATGAAGCAGCTGAAGATGGTTGGGCCTAGGACACTACCCTGAGGAACTCCTGCAGTGATGTCCTTGAACTGAGATGATTGACCTCCAACAACTACAACCATTTTCCTTTGCGCTAGGTATGACTCTAACCAGCAGAGAGTTTTCCCCCTGATTTCCATTGACTCCAGTTTTGCTAGGGCTCCTTGATGCCGTACTCGGTCAAATGCTGCCTTGATGTCAAGGGCAAACACTGTCACCTCACCTCTTGAGTTCAGCTGTTTTGTCCATGTTTGATCAAGGCTGTAATGAGGTCAGGTGCTGAGTGGCCCTGTCGGAACCCAAACTGGGCATCACTGAGCAGGTTATTGCTAAGCAAGTGCTGCTGGATGGCACTGTTGATGACACCTTCCATCACTTTACTGATGATTGAGAGTAAACTGATAGGGCGGTAATTGGCCGGGTTGGACTTGTCCTGCTTTTTGTGTACAGGACATACCTGGGCAATTTTCCACATTGCAGGGTAGATGCCAGTGCTGTAACTATACTGGAACAGCTTGGCTAGGGGCGCGGCAAGTTCTGGAGCACAGGTCTTCAGTACTATTGTCGGAATATTGTTAGGACCCAAAGCCTTTGCAGTATCCAATGCCTTCAGTCATTTCTTGATATCACACAGAGTGAATCGAATTGTCTGAAGTCTGGCATCTGTGATGCTGGGGACTTCAGGAGGGGGCTGAGATGGATCATCAACTTGGCACTTCTGGCTGAAGGTTGTTGCAAATGCTTCTGTCTTATCTTTCGCATTGATGTGCTGGGCTCCCCCATCATTGAGGATGGGGATATTTGTGGAGCCACCTCCTCCAGTTAGTTGTTTAATCGTCCACCACCATTCACGGCTGGATGTGGCAGGACTGCAGAGCTTGGATCTGATCCGTTGGTTATGGGATCGCTTAGCTCTGTCTATTGCATGCTGCTTATGCAGTTTGGCATGCAAGTAGTCCTGGGTTGTAGTTTCACCAGGTTGACAGCTCATTTTGAGGTATGCCTGGTGCTGCTCCTGGCATGTCCTCCTGCACTCTTCATTGAACCAGGGTTGGTCTCCTGGCTTGATGGTAATGGTAGAGTGGGGGATATGCTGGGCCATGAGTTTACAGATTGTGGTTGAGTACAATTCTGCTGCTGATGATGACCCACAGCGCCTCATGGATCCCCAGTTTTGCATTGCTAGATCTGTTCAAAATCTATCCCATTTAGCACGGTGGTAGTGTCCACAACACGATGGACGGTATCCTCAATGTGAAGGCGGGACTTCGTCTCCACAAGGACTGTGCGGTGGTCACTCTGACCAATACAGTCATGGACAGAAGCATCTGTGTGAGGCAGATTGGTGAGGACGAGGTCAAGTATGTTTTTCCCTCGTGTTGGTTCCCCCACCACCTGCCGCAGACCCAGTCTAGCAGCTATGTCCTTTAGTGCTCGGTCAGTAGTGTTGTTACCGAGCCACATTTGGTGATGGACATTGAAGTCCCCCACCCAGAGTACATTTTGTGCCCTTGCCACCCTCAGTGTTTCTTCCAAGTGGTGTTCAACATGGAGGAGTGCTGACTCATCAGCTGAGGGAGGGCGGTAGGTGGTAATCAGTAGGCGGTTACCTTGCCCATGTTTGACCTGATGCCATGAGACTTGGGGTCCGGAGTCGATGTTGAGGACTCCCAGGGCAACTCCCTCCCTACTGTAGACCACTGTGCCGCCACCTCTGCTGGGTCTGTCCTGCCGGTGGGACAGGACATACCCAGGGATGGTGATTGCAGTGTCTGGGACATAGTCATACTCACAGAATCATACCTTACAGACAATGTCAGGCTGTTGCTTGACTGGTCTGTGGGACAGATCTCCCAACTTTGACACAAGCCCGCAGATGTTAGTAAGGAGGACTTTGCAGGATCGACAGGGCTGGGTTTACCAGTGTCGTGTCCACTACCTAGGCCGATGCTGGGTGGTCCGTCCGGTTTCATTCCTTTTTTATTGACTTTGTAGCGGTTAGGTACAATTGAGTGACTTGCTAGGCCATTTCAGAGGGCATGTCAGAGTTAACCACATTGCTGTAGGCCAGACCAGGTAAAGACAGCAGATTTCCTTCCCTAAAGGACATTAGTGAACCAGATGGGTTTTTACAACAATCGACAATGGTTTCATGGCCATCATAAGACTAGCTTTTAATTCCAGATTTATTAATTAGATTCAAATTCCACCTTTTGCTGTGGTGGGATTCAAACCCATGTCTCCAGATCAATACCCTGGGTCTGTGGGTTACTAGTCCAGTGATAATACCACTAAGCCACTGCCTCCCCTATGTTTATAATGTGTATCTATAAATACTTATAAAAGTTTGTAAAGATTGCCTCCAGTTCTGTCCTTCACCACCTGGCTTTCTGAAATACAATATGGTAGCAAAGGATGGTTGCCTAAAAATGAAGGTTGGCAACTAAGAAAACATTTTCCAGGCAGAAAACTAAAATCCTAGTGGCCATTGTGGAAACTCCTGCAATTAGAATTCAATTGTTGTAAAGAGAGTTCACTTCGAAACCTTTTTGGTTTTCTGGGAGGAATTTTTAACAGCGTTGCAGGCCTGAATGTTCCTTGTCCTGGAATTAATGAAGGGTTGCAGACTCCTTTGGTTAAAACTCAGTCTGAAGTTGGTAGTGGAAATCCTGGTTCAATTTCTCAGATGGGGAGTTTTCAAGGTTACTTTGCAATCTCTCTGCCTCAGTAGTTTAAAGATGGTGCTGGCAGGGCTCCTTGCTTAGCTGATCGATCTGACAGCTTCTCTGGCTGGAATGGCTTTCTGTCTCCCCCTTTCTCAGAAATCGCTTTGTTTTGAGAAAAAACCTTATCAGGCTGTATTTCGGTCAGGTGACCATAGATGCTGTACTCTGGTGTGTCCATTTAATGTCTTTCAACGCGGGGCCATTGTTACACAATTGGGTTGGAATGTGCTTTATCTTTGATAAAGTGGGGTTACTTCTCACCTCTTATCTTGGCTTTGCATCAGGAGATGCTCTGCGAATGTCTTTGTTAGCCCAGTTCTTGCAAATAGGAACCATTTGGCATTGAATGGCCTGTTTACCATTTTAATGTGCCTTCCCAGAACTGCTCCAGACATGATGATGAGTTAAGTTTCCAATAGCCACGATGTATATTGATGGTACAGGAGGGGTCACCTGACCTCTTCCTCCCTCTTGGCTGCAGCAATATGTGTTCATTTTTTGGAATTTAATTCACTAGTTCATTTTTACAGTTCGTAATTGTTCTAGTTCACTTAAGTTCATAACTCTTCCTTTCGTGAGTTTAACAAGTGACACAAAGAAGAGCAGACTCGATGATTTCCAGATTTTGAAATAGTCCAACTACTGGACACGGGCACTAATACAATGGAAGGATTAAAGATAGGCAGAATGAGGATGAAACCACCTTGAGCGGATCTTACTGTTACAGTGAAGACAAAATTGGAACAGTAATAATAGGCGAATGAATCCCAGGAATGCCCAAGGGACGGTTAACCGGTGCTTCAAGTGTGACTCAAAGTATCATTACGTGCTGAACCGCTCAAAGCGAAGAGGCAAGGTCCTCGGACTCACGCATGAAAATTCTGAAGAGGATGAAGATAATTATGAATCCAAACAAATTATACTGTTCTCAAGGAGTTTTATCCTTGTGATGAATGTGTTGCTTGTGGACTCTTTTAACTGTACTGTGCTCGATAGTGCTTGTACCTCAACATTATGTGGGACAGATTGGTTAAAATGTTATCTTGATTCTTTAATTAGTGAGGACGCAAGGTTAAAGAGTATAAAAATACTGCTTGCTTTAGGTTGGTGATGATAACACATTGAGGTCACTGATGAAATTTGTAATTCCATGTAAAATAGCTAGAGTAAGCCATTTTATAAATACTGATGCCGTCTCTATTTTGATACCTATTCTGTGGAGTAAACTTGTGAAAAAGGCACAAATGAAACTTGACATGGAGCATGATTCGGCAATTATTTTTGGAAAGTCAGTTGATTTACAGTTTAATCCTAGTTTAGTCAGGACATTAATGTACTAAAGCCAAATTCCTCGGATGCTGGATATCTGAAATAAAAACAATAAATGCTGGAAATACTCAGCAGGTTAGGGAGCATCTTTGGAAAGAGAAATAAAGTTAACGCTTTAGTCTGATAAAAGGTTATTGACCTGAAATGTTAACTCCGTTTCGCTCTCCACAGATGCTGCCTAACGTGCAGAGGATATTATTGTATACCCTTAACAAAACCTGATGTCTCTCGTCAGAGTGTTAGACAGGTATTACTGGCATCAGTGATATGAATCAGAGAGGTAAAAAAAGCAAATTGTCTTGAAGTTAGTTAGACAATTTGCACACCCTACTGCCAAAGGTTATAAATCTTGCTAAAAGATGCAGGTGTTGTCTATGAAAAAGATTGATGCTAATGGAAGATATTAGTGAAAATTATTAAATCTGTTTAATGTATAAGAGGACTCTGCCACATACAATTGTAAGTCTTCTATTGGGACTTTAATGAGGTAGTTGCCATGGATCTAAAGGTATGGGGCAAAGACAGTAAAATTTTCATTCTACATTTTGTAGACCTGGCTACCAGATTTAGTATTTCTATAATAATAATGACAAAAGGATTATTATAGACATCATGGAGAAATGGGTAGGGACCATACTTGGGACACCAGCGAAGTTTCTGACTGATAATGGAGGGCAATTTACCATTGATGAGTTCAGAGACGTGTGAGAACATGAACATTATGGTCATGAATCCCACAGCTGAAAGTCCTTTCAGCAGTGGACTCTGTGAAAGGGATCCTGCAGTGATCAATGAAATGCTGCATAAAATATTAGCTGATCAATCAGACTGCAAGTTTTCAACTGCCCTGGCAAGGGTGGTTTGTGTAGAGAATTCACGCCAGATGATTGGAGGGTCTAGTCCCAGGGAGATGGTGGCTTAGTGGTAATGGCACTGAACTAGTAATCTAGAGGCCCAACCCAATGTCCTGGGGACACCAGTTCAAATCCCACCACAGCAGCTGGTGAAATTTAAATTCAATTAATTAATACATTCAATTAAGTAATAAAAAATCTGGATTTGAAAGCTAGTCTCAGTAATAGTGCTATGAAACTATCGTCGATTGTCGTAAAAACCCATCTAGTTCACTAATGTCCTTCAGGGAAGGAAGTCTACCATCCTTACCTGGTCTGGCCTACATGTGACTCCAGACCCACAGCAAAGTGGTTGACTCTGAACTGCCCTTTGAAATGGCCTAGCAAGCCACTCAGTTGTCGAGGGCAATTTGGGATGGGCAGCAAATGCTGGCCTTGCCAGCGATGCCCACGTCCCATGAAAGAATGTGGGTGAAATCCCAAATTGCCTTATGTTGTGTGCAATAGTTGTCCTGCTGTAGAAGGTACTGCAGTATATTCCATTTTTTTCAGCACATTTGAATGCTTTACATGCAGGGAGATGGGCTTTTATCAAGGCTGAGGTTTTGGGAGAAAAGTCGGAGAGCACTAAGGCATCATATAGGATTATCTGAGACAGACATTAGTATACTATAAAAGAGAGGGTCATAGGGAATGGAAAGACCCTGGTAAGGTAATAGGTTGTGATGGTAAGATAGTATTTAACAAACATGGCAATCAATCTGGAAAGTGATGATGACACACATGGCAGAGCTATCACATCCACAGGCCAATTGCCCGGTAGGTACTCGGGAGACATATGTTCCAGAAGGATCTAGTGAATGGAGGGATACAACAATTGCAGCAAAATGTGCAGGAAAAGCTGTTGGCACATTTGAATATTGGTTGAATGGTCAAAATTATGACCAAGTAGTGAAGTCCATGGACTGTCAGAATGGGGTGAAAGAGTGGAGAGTAAGAAAATGCACTGCAATTACTGATGATGGCTCCGGAAAGGACTCTTGTGTCAGAAAATAATCACGTACTGGAGAAAGAGCCTCAGATAGTGCAAGAGGGAGATGTTGCAGTAGTAGTTCCGACAGACAGATGTGGGAGTAGAGGCCATAGTTCAAATAGATTATAAAATGAAATAAAGGCCACAGAACAGTCTCTTAATAGAACTAGAAGCAGAAGTCCTAATGACCTTGAATTTCGGTTGTGGCCAATAAACTTGAGGATAACTTAATGGGAGGGAAAACAAAGGGAGTTAGTTAGTTGGAGAGCGTTTGGAGTTTATTCTGAGGTACCAGATAATGGTCAACCAGCTTTGTCACATAAATGGATGTGTACTGAAAAAGTCCTTCCACCTTATAAAGCAAGTAGGGATTTTGAAGAGTGACTGGGTGATAGAGATACTAGGGTCTCCCACAGCTGAAAAAGTAATCTAAGAAACCTCTTTAGCTCTCTTGGCCATACTCATCGGAGTGTAGGTCAATCAACATAAAAGCCACATTTTGCAGGGTGATACTTTTCAGAGGCGGCAGTTGGAGAAGGAAAACTGTGGAAACTAAACAAATGCGTCTGTGGTTTGAATGATGCCTCCAGGGTGTAGTATTTTTATGTTTTGCTAAAAATAGGTTGTGTTCAACTAAAAGCTAACTCTGCAATATTTTATTAGTATCATAAAGAGATGATGTATGTTGATTATTTCTTATGGAGTGGTACTGCGAAATTTGAGAAGTGTGTTAATCTGATTAGGGTAGAATTTAAAAGTATGAGTCAGGTTTTTGGGGCTTTTAAATGTATTAATTTAGATATTAGGCAGAGTAGGTCTGGAATAATTTTAATTCAACAATCCTATTGAGAGTATGCCAGACAATATCCCAGACACCACCATCACCATCCCTGGGTATGTTCTGTCCTACCGGCAGGACAGACCCAGCAGAGGTGGCGGCACAGTGGTATACAGTCGGGAGGGAGTTGCCCTGGGAATCGTGAACATCGACTCCGGACCCCATGAAGTCTCATGGCATCAGGTCAAACATGGGCTAAGAAACCTCCTGCTGATTACCACCTACCACCCCTTCTTGGGATGAAGCAGTGTTTCTCCATGCGGAACACCAAATGGAAGCAGCACTGAGGGTAGCAAGGGCAGAAAATGTTCTCTGGGTGGGGGGCTTCAATGTCCATCACCAAGAGTGGTTTGGTAGCGCCACGACTGACCGAGCTGGTCGAGTCCTAAAGGACATAGCTGCTAGGCTGGGTCTGCGACAGGTGGTGAGGGAACCAACAAGGTGGTAAAACAACTTGACCTCGTCCTCACCAATTTACCTATCGCAGGTAGGAATGACCACCGCACAGTCCTTGTGGAGATGAAGCTCCTCTTCACACTGAGTGTACCCACCAGCGTGTTGCGTGGCACTCCCACCATGCTAAATGGGATAGATTTCAAAAAGATCTAGCAAGTCAAAACTGGGGATCTATGAGGCACTGTGGGTCATCAGCAGCAGAATTGTACCCTCATGGCCCAGCTTATCCCCCGCTCTACCATTACCATCAAGCTGGGGGAACCAACCCTGTTTCAGTGAAGAGTGCAGGAGAGCATGCCAGGAGCAGCACCAGGCGTGCCTAAAAATGAGGTGTCAGCCTGGTGAAGCTACAACACAGGACTACTTGCTTGTCAAACAGCGGAAGCAGCATGCAATAGACAGGGCTAAGCGATCCTACAGTCAATGGATCAGATCTAAGCTCTGCAGTCCTGCCAAGTGCAGTTGTGAATGGTGGTGGACAATTAAACAACTAACAGGAGGAGGAGACTCCACAAATATCCCTATCCACAACGATGGAGGAGCCCAGCACATCAGCGCAAAAGACAAGGTTGAAGCATTTGCATCCATCTTCAGCCAGAAGTGCCGAGTGGATGATCCATCTTGACCTCCTCCTAAAGTCCCCAGCACCGTAGATGCCAGTCTTGAGCCAATCCAATTCACTCCACATGATATCAAGAAATGGCTGAAGGAACCGGATACTGAAAAGGCTATGGGCCCTGACAACATTTTGGCAATAGTACTGAAGACATGTTCTCCAGAACAAGCCGTGGTCCTAGCCGAACTGCTCCAGTACAGCTACAACACTGGCATCTACCTGGCAATGTGGAAAATTGCCCAGATATATCCTGTGCACAAAAAGCAGGACAAATCCAACCTGGCTAATTACTGCCCTATCTGTGTACTCCCGATCATCAGCAAAGTAATGGAAGGGGTTGTCGACAGTGCTATCAAGCGGCACATGTTCAGCAATAACCTGTCCACTGTTTGGGTTCTGCCAGGGCCAGTCAGCTTCTGACTTCATTACAGCCTTGGGCCAAACATAGATTAAAAAAACTGAATTCCAGAGGTGAGGTGAGAGTGACTGCCCTTGACATCAAGGCAGCATTTGACTGCGTTTGACATCAAGGAGCCCGAGCAAAACTGGAGTCAGTGGGAATCGGCGGGGGGCAAACTCTCTGCTGATTGGAGACATACCTAGCACAAAGGAAGATGGTTGTGGTTGTTGGAGGTCAGTCATCTCAGTCCCAGGACATCACTGCAGGAGTTTCTCAGAGTAGTGTCCTCGGCCCAGCCATCTCCAGCTGCTTCATCAATGACCTTTCCTCCATCAAAAGGTCAGAAGTGGGGATGTTCGCTGATGATTGCATAATGTTGAGCACCATTCGCAGCTACTCAGATACTGATGCAGTCCATGTCCATATACAGCAAGACCTGGATAATGTCCAGGCTTGGGCTGATAAGTGGCAAGTAACATTCATGCCACACAAGTGCCAAGCAATGACCGTTTCAAACAAGAGAGAATCTAACCATCTCCACATGACATTCAATGGCATTACCATCACTGAATCTCCTACTATCAACATCCTGGAGGGGTCACCATTGACCAGAAACTGAACTGGACCAACCACATAAATGCTGTGGCTACAAGAGCAGATCAGAGGCTGGGAATTCTGCGTGAGCAACTGGCCTCCTGTCTCCCCAATGCCCATCTACCATCTACAAGGCACAAGTCAGGAGTGTGATGGAATACTCTCCACTTGCATGGATGGGTGCAGCTCCAACAACACTCGAAGCTCAACATCATCCAGGACAAAGCAGCCCGTGTTATTGGCACTCCATCCACCACCTTCAACATTCACTCCCTCCACCACCAACGCACAGTGGCAGCAGTGTGTATCATATACAGGATGCACTGCAGTAACTCACCAAGATTCCTCAGACAGCACTTTCCAAACCCGCGACCTTTACCATTATGAAGTACGAGGGCAGCAGATGCAAGGGAATACTACCACCTGCAAGTTCCCCTCCAAGTCACACCTCATTCTGACTTAGAACTATATCACCGTTCCTTCACTGTTGCTGGGTTAAAATCCTGGAACTCCCTTCCTAACAGCACTGTAGGTGTACCTACACCCCAAGGACTGCAGTGGTTCAAGAAGCCAGTTCACCACTGCCTTCTCGAGGGTAATAAATGCTGGCCTAGCCAGCGATGCCCACGTCCCATGAATGAATTAAAAAAAAAAGAGCATTGTATCCATCTTGGTTCGTCTTGCTAGGTAATCACAAAAAGCTGATGTAATAGCTAAAGAAGCGAAAGAGCATTTGTGAAGCTTTCTTGGTTATTTGAACTGGTTGGGCTCTCAGACTAGACCAGAGGCCAGTTTTGATGTGTTGGAGTTAAGTGCTGCGATGCAACACTCTAAAGCAGAGAATATTTTAATGGCAAATAAAACATTAAGAAAGTTAAACCTGAAGAAATGTATACTTCAGTTTCCATCCTTAGGTGACCCAAAGAACATGAAAATAGTCATTTGTAGCAATATTTCACATGCTAATCTTCCTAATGGATATTCTAGCTGGTTTCATAATATTGCAGATGGGTGAGAATAGGAAATGTTGTCCTTTTTAGCTTGAGAAGCTAAGAAAATAAAAAGGTTTGTTAAAAGTACTTTGTCTGTCAAAACACTGGCTGTTGTGGAGGCAATGGATATGGGATTCTATTTGTCAAATATTTTGCGAGATTCTGTATGAGGGGCATACCAAAGATAGTATACCAACTGAATGTTATGTAGATAATCATTCCTTGCAGGATAATGTACACTTTACGAAAAGTGTGAGTGAGAAATGGTTGTGGATTGACCTTGCTGGCTTGAAAAAAATGCTGGAGAGAAAGGCCATTTATAAAACTAAATGGACAGATGAAAGTCATCAACTGTCTGTTTTACAAAAAGAAATGCAAGTACAAATAAATTGTTAGATGTCTTGGAGAGGTGTCTCACAATATAATGCTTTGCACTGTATATGGAAGTTTTTCATTTAATTTCTTTTGAAATTTTGGTTGTCGATGTAAACTCTAATTTTTACTTAGAGAGAAGGGAATTTGCTGACTGTTTGTTTATTAATTGTATGCAGATGGTGGACTTTAACTGGGAATTCATTTGTGCCCCTAGAAAAAGGGACAGACTGAAACTGGTTGTAGGATTTGTAATATGTAACTGTAAATAAATGCTTCTAAAAATGTGTAAAAGATGGGCTGTAGTTCTATCCTTCACCATCTGGCTTGCTGGATTATAACTCATTGGTCTTTCAGCCTGAATCTAATGTCCTGAGCAGATAGTACTTCTGTCCCTCTGCACAAAAAAAAAATTTGACTACTCCTTTAGCTGTGGGCCTTGCAGCCATTTTTCAGAACGCAGCCCAGCAGCAGTAAGATGGTGTAGGGGGCTGAGATGCAGGAGAGGAGAGTTGAATATGTTCATTGAAAGTAAAACATGAAGTGGAGTTGCTGAATAGTAATTATGTTAGATCAGTGCTTAGGGAAGTCGTTGCTTAGGATTATGGTCCTTCCCAGATCGTGACAAGTCCCTTTCGTCCATGATGTCCTGGATCCCCTCCATTTGCTGGATAAATGACTGAGACTTTTTGCCTCCACCGAAAGATTTAACCCATTGTTTGTCTCCGTACACATGATCTAGCACTTCCTCCGCTCTGCGATATGGAAATAAATATTTTTCCTCTGACTAACAATTGCCAGAATGTTCTCTATTTAACCTGTGCTTGGTCCCAGAGAGATGTCGATGACACTGAACGCCTCATTCAGATGAGTGGAGAAGTGGTGACTGCTGAGCAGGCATCGAGCACAGAGCCTCTGGACAGGGAGGACGAGAGCTTCATTCTGGCAGAGTATGAGAGTGAAGATGAAAAGAATGCAAAGGATTCTAGGTAGGTGGAAGTCCTGGCATTGCCTTTTTAAAAGAAAGAAAGAGAAACTGTTCATTTATATAGCACCTTTCATGACCCTGGATGCCTCAAAGTGCTTTTTAGAGCCAATTTTGAAGTGTAGTCCCTGTTATAATGTTGTGAAATGTGGCAGTCCATGTTTCCATAACAAGATCCCACAATTATCAATATAATAATGTGCTTTAGTGAATATTGGCCAGGGTAATGGCTGGGGGGAGTACCACTGCTCTTCAAATAGTGCTGTTGGATCTTTTACGTCCGCCGGACCGGACAGATGGAGCCTCGGTTGAATGCCTCATCTAAAGGATGCCACTTCCGACAGTGCAGCAGTCCCTCAATCTTGCACTGAAGTGTCAGCCAGGATAATGTGCTCAAGTCTCTGGAGTGGGACTTGAACTCTCAACCTTCTGATTTAGGCAAAAGTTCAGCCACTGAGCCACTGCCATTACCATTGATTTTTAATGCTATTGAGATTTTCAGTTCTGGGACCTTGGGGTTTTGCTGATGGTGCTTTTCCTGTTGCTGTGATCGAGAGATGACCTGAATTTAGTGATGACAACATTACTCAGCAATTACCCATACCTGAATTTTAAACTTCACAGCTTCCCCCAATGCCCTTGTGGGTGAAGGAACAATAAGATGATAGTATCTCAAACAAGAGAGAATCTAACCATCTCCCCATGACATTTAATGGTATTATGATCGCTGAATCGCTTACTATCAACATCTTGGGGGTTACCACTGACCAGAAACTGAACTGGAGTGGCCATTTAAATACCATGACTACAAGAGCAGGTCAGAGGCTAGGAATCCTGCGATGAGTAAATCACCTCCTGACTCCCCAAAGCCTGTCCACCATCGACAAGGCACAAGTCAGGAATGTGATCTAATACTCTCCACTTACCTGGACTGGTGCAGCTCCAACAACACTTGAAGCTCAACACCATCCAGGACAAAGCAGCTCGCTTGATTGGTATCCCATCCACAAACATTCACTCCCTCCACCACAGTGGCAACAGTGTGTACCAGCAATATGATGCATTGCAGCAAAGCACCAAGGCTCCTTAGACAGCACCTTCTAAACCCATGACCTCTACCACCTAGAAGGACAAGGGTAGCAGTTGCATGGGAACACTATCACCTGCAAGTTCCCCTTCAAGCCACACCATCCTGACTTGGAACTATATCACCGTTCCTTCACTGTCGCTGGGTCAAAATCCTGGAACTTTCTTCCTAACGGCACTGTGGGTGTACCTACCCCACATGGACTGCAGCGGTTCAAGAGGGCGGCTCACCACCACCTTCTAAAAGGCAATTAGGGGCGGCGCAGTGGTTAGCACCGCAGCCTCACAGCTCCAGGGACCCGGGTTCGATTCCGGGTACTGCCTGTGTGGAGTTAGCAAGTTCTCCCTGTGTCTGCGTGGGTTTTCTCCGGGTGCTCCGGTTTCCTCCCACAAGCCAAAAGACTTGCAGGTTGATAGGTAAATTGGCCATAAAAATTGTCACTAGTATAGGTAGGTGGTAGGGAAATATAGGGACAGGTGGGGATGTTTGGTAGGAATATGGGATTAGTGTAGGATTAGTATAAATGGGTGGTTGATGTTCGGCACAGACTCGGTGGGCCGAAGGGCCTGTTTCAGTGCTGTATCTCTAATCTAATCTAATCTAATCTAATTAGGGGTGGACAGTAAACGCTGTCCTATCCAGCGATGCCCACATCCCATGAATAAATAAAAAAAAAACTAAGCCACTTAGTTGAGAAGGTTCCAGTTGCAATCCCTGGCCTATGCTGAGTTAGTTCATCTCAGCTAGGCTGACAACTGAAGTTAAACTGGCTGTGGGCTAGAGAAGAATGAAGATCCAGGGTTCCTGCTTCTGAGCTCTATCCAATGATCCCTGGTGGACAGTTGGTGTTGCAGATATTAGGCAAGAACAGATTGCCCTCTACTCAAGTAAAAATGGTCACCTCGGCAAATGCATGGCTGGCTGACAGTCTCCCTGGAGCATACCCATGCAAACAGGTGTGCCTTCAGGGGAGAAGGGAGAAAACAAACAAAAGAAATCTGGAAGGATAGTGTAGAGAGAAGAATTGTACGTACAGGGCTCGGACAGCTCTGTCTACTGAGGGCATCAACTTAGAAAAGTCTGTGGAAAATTAACACTTGCTGTGTTACACCATTTGAACTGATGTTTTTATGATGTTTTATGGGTGGTTCTTCCCTTTCCGTTTTTTTCCAGCCTGTCTGACGAGGATGATTTGGAGGAAGAGCATGTGACAAAGGTTTGGAGGACAGATGTTGCTTAATCCAGCTATTTTAGTGATCTGTGCTCATGTACATCATCACAAAGGGCTCCCTGTCCTGGAATCCTATAACAAGTGCCAGTGATTAATTTGAAACCATTTGCTTAAGCTAATTGAATCCAAGTAGCTTCAGCAGCTACAGGGTACACTAAAATCATCTCTTTCTACAGCAGTTGGTCTTTCATTAAAAATAGCTGCACTTCTTGCTTTTTCTCCTACTCTTAACTTTGCTAAAACACAATGTTTCAGGTGGATTTCAGCAATTACATCCAAACAGTTTTCAGAAATAGTTATAATATCTAATTTCCCTAGTATTGCATAAGACTGAAGTTTTTAGTATTTTGGGTTTTGATACTTTTGGCATTGACATAAAAGCATTTTAAAAGTGCGCCAACTTGCGGGTTTAAGATTCTTTTTCCCTTAAACCCTTGATCTTGACCTTTTGTCTTTTGTCTTAATGCATTTTCTGTTCTGGTTAATCCTTCTGAAGGTACTGCATTGTCGAATACAATCCCAGGCTCAAATAATTTAAGTCCTGAAAGAGTGAGGAGGAAGTTCAGCAAGGGATCCAGCTCCTGATTATTATCCAGTGATATGTGCTGGAATATGAGATATGGACATAGATGAGAATAGATTGAAGCTAAACTGTGATTTGCCTTCTCCTCCACAGTCTGAGAGTCTTCCGACATGCACTGTTCGGGCCTCCGTGTGGAGAATGCCCTCGAGGGCAAGAGGAAGTGAGTCACCATGGGAGGAACAGAATATTGTAGGAATAAACAATGGAACGAACCTGGACTCTAGCAATTGTTACATAAAACATTATATAGAAAGTAATGGGTACTTGGAGTTGGGCCCAGGCTGTTATTTACTGAGAGGTTAGGGTGAAATTAACAAATATATTGGATATTTTTGGAGGGCAAGGGCTCTTGGGTGAGTCCAATTGCATTGTCACTGGACGTCCTCATCTAGCAGCAGTCATCGGGCAGTGCTCCAAAGGACAGTCGTTGATTATTACTTGCTAATCCATCCTGTCTCGGGTGCTGAGGCCAGTTGTAGCATCCCTACTATTTCTCTTGCTGAGATCAGCTAACTCAACACAGATTGGGAATTGAACCTCGCACCTTCTAGTCAGTGATGTTTTGTACCACACACCTGGTGCAGGTCCCCACAGTGACATGGAGAGTGCTGAGGCACTCTGGGTTTAGAATGTCATTTATTGTGCGGAGTTGATGGAGCAGCTTTATCTCAATCCCATAGAAAATGAAGTTGCCGTTCTGTGGCACCATCCCACCTCGTCAGGAGGGGTCAAATGCCAGGTTTTTTGGGTAGAATTGTGCTGCCATGCCCTAAGAGGTAGGCAGTGAGCACCGGAGAGTTGCGATTGTGAGCACCCACTGTCTTTGAACTGACCTCATACAATTTCTCTGTTCCTAGATCTATTACTGCAGTCGTACGCACTCCCAGCTCGCTCAGTTCATACACGAGGTTCAGAAAAGTCCATTTGGCAAAGAGATCAGGCTGGTGTCGCTTGGGTCTCGGCAGGTATGTAACAGAAAGGGCTGATCCACCCTTTTTAAAGTCCAAGACCCACATGGCTCCAGTGATTAATTGGTGTGCTTGAAGATGCTGCTGCAAACTAACCAGACTGTGAATTGTACCAGGCTGCTCCTTGTGGGTCAGTTTTGCTTGTTTTTTAAAAAATTGAGAGGCCAATTTGAAAGGCTGAGGTGAAAGTGCAGGAAACCACCAGGGTTGGGGAGGATAGGAGAGGAAATGGGATAAATTGGGAAGTAGCGACTCTGATGTCAATTTCAAAGGTCTGAAGCTTGTAGGAAGAAAGGAAAACTGAGGGATTCTGGGAGCTCACCGGTCGGTAAAGGCCTGCTCGGGTCAGGAAAAAAAAAACTCAACCCGAACCCGACAGAACCACATCGGACCTGATCCCGACCTGGCCCGAGTCCTTCCATTTTTTGCCCGAGCCCGACCCGACCACCGAAATGTTCACTTTACCTACCTTTCGATTCCGAATCCATTTTTCACTTTTTCTATAGTGAGTCACTCAGGACCTTCCTGGTCTCTGCATCTCAGCTGCTCACTGGATAAACTTGCAGCAAGTATTTCAACTTGTAAAGCAGGAATCTAGGTCATGTATAATATTTTCTGAGCCTTTGGGGAATTGCTGTGTTTATTTTAAGCAATACAGACACTGGTACAGTGTGGCACAAGCTGTCTGGGCACAACTCCATGGATTTCTGTTTAATTTGTGACTAAACAATCACTCATTTCGTGGGTCCAATCTTCATCTTTTTAAACAACCTTTCAAGTCCAATTAATACTGTGTGTGTCTGACCTGGACCCGGCCTGACCCGACCTGAGCCCGAAAGCCGGACCCGGAAGAGCGACCAGACCAGATGAGGGCGGCACAGTGGCGCAGTGGTTAGCACTGCAGCCTCACAGCTCCAGCGACCCGGGTTCAATTCTGGGTACTGCCTGTGTGGAGTTTGCAAGTTCTCCCTGTGTCTGCGTGGGTTTCCTCCGGGTGCTCCGGTTTCCTCCCACATGCCAAAGACTTGCAGGTTGATAGGTTAATTGGCCATTATAAATTGCCCCTAGTATAGGTAGGTGGTAGGGAAATATAGGGACAGGTGGGGATGTGTTAGGAATATGGAATTAGTGTAGGATTAGTATAAATGGGTGGTTGATGGTCGGCACAGACTCGGTGGGCCGAAGGGCCTGTTTCAGTGCTGTATCTCTAAACTAGACCCGACCCGAACCCGACACATGTTGTCGGGTCCCTTCAGGTTCGGGTGGGGTAACGGGCCTTTACTCACCGGTATTGAGGTCCTGGGAAAGAGTGAGTTGAGTTTGACATGATACCGGGAGTCTTGATGAGCAGTTAAAGACTGCTTGTTGCTTAGGTGCAGCAAGAGTCTTGAGTCGAGAGGAGGGTGAATGAAGTTTTATCGATCAACATTCTTTGTGCCATTTTTCCATGTTTAAACCTCTGCTCACACTCTTGCTGTCCCAGTTAGAAGAGAGCTATGTTCTGAGTGACTAAAAGTGGGAAATGTGGTGAATCCATAGGAAAGAATGCAAAAATCCATGACCTTTTTTCTCCACTCTTGTAACAGAGTTGACTTCCCGGGCACGGATTGCAGATGCCAGCAGCCCTCCAGTACCTCACCGGGCAGTGAGAGCCAAAGACTTGTTTCACCATTGATGGCTTCATAGCCAAAGCTCAAGCCTTACTTAGCCTGGCACTCTCACACGTGCACACTACCCAGCAGGTATCACTGGGTAGTGATGGGGAGCAGGAACCCTGAACGTTGCTGGTGTATGTGTCTTTTTTTCCCTCCTCTCTAACACTGGGGGAGCTGAGGTCAGTGTAGCAACTATTTGATGCAGGCTGGGCTCTAACTTAATGCTATATATAGCGTATTTTTCCCCCACTCACCCATCAAGGGAGCTCTTTTTTATTTAGTTTGTAAATGTAACTTTCACCTTTCTGCAGCCTTTTTTGAGACTGGTGGTGAAACCTGTCATCCAATGAAAGGTCACTCATTAGAAGCTCGTCTACACTGACTATAAATTTCTTATTTCTCAGCTTTAGTAGTAACGGTAGATGATATAGCAGATCACTCAATACAGGAATCCAGCCAAAAAACAGTTGAAGCTGACCCACTCAGAGTTGCCCTGTCTGAGTGAGTTTTGCTAAAACATTGAATTCATATTTTTTCAAATAAACTCTACTGTATCGTGCTCTGCCTCGGTTCTTCCGTAGTTTATTGCAATTCTCGCACGCGTTCCATTTGGTAGTGGCTAATGTGTAACAGTAAGCAGATAAAAGAACATGCTCCTTTGTTTTTGCTCCTTCCATCTCCTCTCCCTGAAGAACATGTGTGTAAATGATGAAGTGAGGCATCTGAGGTCGGTCCAAATGATCAATGACCGGTGCCTGGAAATGCAGAAGAACAAACGTGGTGAGTGGAAGCTGTAATTCTCTTCTTTAAAAACTTGTATCTTTTCTTTCAGTCTGATCTTGAGGGAATTTCTGTCCAATGACCCTCTTAAAAATGGAGCTGTTGCGAATAATTATTCTCGTCTTTATCTTTGCCCAAGAGTTCTGTTTTAGTGTTAGTCTGTT
Organism: Heterodontus francisci; assembly: GCF_036365525.1. Classification (NCBI taxonomy): domain Eukaryota; kingdom Metazoa; phylum Chordata; class Chondrichthyes; order Heterodontiformes; family Heterodontidae; genus Heterodontus; species Heterodontus francisci. The sequence continues at coordinate 83,840,599 of NC_090388.1, forward strand.
ACTCCCCTGACAGGTTTTCTCTCTCTTCCCTCCTCCCATGTTCTTTTGGACATCTGAACTGTCCTCTCTCATCCTTTTACGCTAGAGACACATCATAGCACACATTCCCTTTGCCCTCCTCATCCTTGTCGTGTTGAAGGCGGCACTTGTAGGAATGCATAGGATTGGGAAAGGTCGCTGTGAGCTATTATGCCCATTTCAAAATCAAATGTCTGACAGCTTTACCTTCTCTTGTATCCTGCAATTGCTTTTCCCAAATGTTATTCAGTTCCCTGTTACATTTGGTGACATTTAGGGCTGGACTTCGCTCAGCGCTAGTTGTCTGGCAGGGCTGTGGTGTGTTCTATTGCCTGTTGGCTGGATTTCAGTGTGTTGGCTTATTTTATTTGTTCTATTCCTGGATCGGTCTTTCGGATGTCGCTGCTCCTTGGGATGCTGTTTTCTGACAGTCCAGCTAACGGTTGCCAAACTACTCCAGTTGTGTCACCTGAGACATTGTGCTAGGGATCGAACAACTCAACAGTTTTCTGATAGTCAGTCCCCTTCACTAGCACAGTGTGTTTACAGTTGAAAAGTGAATTGAAGTCTAATACTGTAAATTCATCTTGTCTGGTTGTGTTTTGTGCCACCAGGAGTTGGACGCAGTGTGACTGGTCCATAAATAGTAACAGCTACTTATATTTATATTGGCACCTTTTAACACCGAGTGCGGCTGGAGGGCACAGAGTGTGAAGAAGGGAGTTTGGTAAGTGAGGGGATTTTAAGGGTTAATCTCTCAAGTCTAGTTTTTATTTTGTTTACATTTGGCAATTAACTGAAATTACTGTTTAGTTTAAGGGGCAAGTTAAGTTTCTTACAGTTTTAAACAGCTGTAGCTAGCTTAAACTGGTTTCTGAGCTCTAGCAAAGCTGACACATCATTGTTTTCAGAGAGTATAAATTCAGGGGACTCTTAGTTCTGCTTGTCTGCACTGAATGCTGCTAGAGGGTGCAGAGTGTGAAGAAGGGAGTTTGGTAAGTGAGGGAGTTCAGTAAGGAGGGTAACTATAAATTAATAGAAATTAAATTAACACAATAAAGATGGCAGGACAGGTGATGTGTCGTGGCTGCAGTATGTGGGAGCTTTTGGATGCCACAGCAATCTATGGCAACCCTGTCTGCAGTAAGTGTCTGTGCCCTGAGGAGCTTTGGCTCAGAGCCATTGAGCTGGAGGCCGAGTTGCAGACATTGCGATGCATCAGGAAGGGGGAAAGTTACCTGGACACTTTGTTCCGGAAGGCAGCCACACCCCTTAGGATAGGGTCATCTGTTTTTGTAAGTGGTCAGGAACAGGAGGGTGTGACTGCGAGTCAGGCAGGTAAGGCGATCGAGAAGGTGGGAGTGGAGGCGCCTCAGCCTTGCAATTGAGCAACAAGTTCAAAGTTCCTGCAGCTTGTATGGATAAGAGCGAGGGCTGTAGTGTGGCTGAGCAGACGACCATGGTACAGGAAGCTGTTCAAGTGGGGGGAGCAAAAAGAAGGTATTGGTAGTAGGGGACAGTATAGTGAGGAGGATTGACACTGTTCTCTGCAGCAAAGAGCAAGAGTCCAGAAGGCTGTGTTGCCTGCCTGGTGCTAGGGTTCAGAACATCTGTTCAGTGCTGGAGAGGAACTTAGAGTGGGAGGGGGAGGATCGAGTCGTGGTGGTCCATGTAGGTACCACTGACATAGGCATGACAAGGAAAGAGCTTCTGTATAGTCAGTATGAGGAGCTAGGCACCAAATTAAGAAGCAGAATCTCAAAGGTATTAATCTCTGGATTATTACCTACTCCACGTGCAAATTGGAGTAGGGCAAATAATAGAGAAATGAATGTGTGGCTCTGGTGTGTTAGAAGTGGGTTCTGGTTCGTGGGGCACTGGCACCAGTACTGGGAAAGTGGAGGCTGTGCTGTTTGGACGGTCTACAGCTGAACCGTGCTGGGGTCGGTCTTCTAGCAGGCCGCATAACTATGGAAGTAGAAAGGGTTTTAAACTAAATAGTAGGGGCAAGGATCAAATTTGGGAAGCTGTGGTAAATCAAAGAGTAGAGACAAGGCAAGAGAGCATGGTATTAATATGGGAAATGATAAACAGACCGTGATAGGAAGGGACAGTGAGCACAAATCTAAGAGTAAATCAGCAGACAAGGCTACAAAAATATTAAATGGACAAAACTAAAGGCTTTGTATCTGAATGCACATAGCATTCGAAGCAAAACAGATGAATTGATAGCGCAAATAGAAATAAATATGATCTGATAGCCATTACAGAGACATGACTGCAGGATGACATAGATTGGGACCTTAATATTGAAGCTACATGACATTTAGGATGGACAGGAAGCGAGGAAAAGGTGGAATGGTGGCTCTGTTAATTAATGATGGTATTAGCACAATAGCGAGGGATGACCTAAATTCAGGAAACCAGGATGTAGAAGTGGTTTGGGTCGAGATAAGAAATGATAAAGGCAAGAAGTCACCTGTGGGAGTGGTGTACAGGCCCCCTAACAGTAACCATATAGTAGGACGAGGTATAAAGGAAGAAATAATGGGTGCTTGTCAGAACGGTATGGCGATAATCATGGGGGATTTTAATCTACATATAGACTGGAAAAATCAGATGGGCAAAGGTAGCCTAGATGGGTTCATAGAATGTTTTCGGGATAGTTTCTGAGAACAGCATGTTCTGGAGACAACCAGAGAGCAGGCTATACTAGATCTGTTATTGTGGAACAAGATAGAATTAATTCATGACCACATAGTGAAGGCGCCCCTAGGCAGCAGCGATATGATTGAATTTTACATTCAGTTTGAGGGAGAGAAGAGTGGGACTAAGACTAGCATTTTAAACTTAAATATTATGAGGGCATGAAAGCAGAGCTACCAAAAGTAGGTTAAGGGATAGGTCAGTAGAGATGCAGTGGTAGACATTTAAGGGGATATTTCAGAATACACAGAATAGATGCATTCCAATGAGAGAACAATTCCAAGGGTAGGGCCCACCATCCGTGGTTAACTAAAAAAGTTAAAGATAGTATCAAACTTAAAGAAAAAGCATATAATTGTGCAAAGATGGGTAGCAGCTCAGAAGATTGGACACAATATAAAAATAAAAGAATGACTAAAAGATTAATAAGGAGAGAAAAATTAGAGTATGAGAGAAAGCTCGCTAGAAATATAAAAACAGATGGTGTTATGACCGAGGAAGGGAGGAGTGTACTGTTAATTCAGTCCACTTTTCCACAGGTGACAGCATGATCAATAAATTTTCCCACTTACCAAAGCAGCCAATTAGATACTCTATTTGTCATCAGAATAAAGCACACCAACCAGGTTTCTTTAATCAGCAACAAAAATTAACTTTATTATATAACCAAGTCTTAATAATGAAGTAAATCTATATATGAATTGAGATATTAAAGCTCCTTATTTTCCCTAGCCGTCATGCACACGCACATACATCCAAAAATCGGTTAACCAGAACAAAAAAGGGATTTTTGGTTTCCAGCTGTTTAATAGGAATGAAAGGAATAATAAAAAACTTAGTCTGTCATGATCTGGAAGGAAGTTCTGTTTGGTGAGTTGTCCCAAAGTCCAATAGTTGGTTGCTACTTGAAGTCTTCCCAGGTGAGGTTGATGAACAGTCTATGATGAGTAGGCGTTCAAAGACCTTTAACAGGAGAAGGCTTCGCATAAGATCTTCCATCAGGGGTGTAGCAACAGGTTTTCTTACAGTAGCAGTATAGCAGTAGAAGGTTTCTTCAAATATCAGGATTTCTTAAAACACAGCAGGTGACAGGAACCACACTTGATGTAGGGATTCTTCAGAGACAGGAGGCAATAGGAATCTGCCACATTTGAAATAAAGGGTTTCTTCTCAAGAGATGCAAAATTCCTTTACAGAGAGGTAATACTTTTTTTGGGTCTTCTTCTGATCTCCAGGCAGGTCAAAATCAAATTTCAAATGCCTGCTTTTTGTCCAAACTCACTGGACTTTTAAAGTTCCAAACTGAAACCGAAACCTTCCTGAAACAAGTCACATGCCCAGTCATAAATTCTCCCTTTTCATAACAAAGGGTAGCTCTGAGGTCAACCCTCTGCTGGTTTCCTTGAAATTACCTGCATTCCAGTCCTTGTTTACCAGTTCAGTTTTTGTTGGACTTCCTTTCAAAACATCCATAAAACTCAGCTATTTGCAGATGTCACAATGTCCACTGAAATCCTTTTTCAGTGTATTAAAAACACAGAATGCCAAGTTTTAATACAAAAAAATCCGCATAACGATAGTAAGAGTTTCCATAGGTATTTAAAAAAGAGTTAACCAAGTGAGCGTTGGTCCTATAGAAAGTGAGTCTGAGGAGTTAAGGGAAATAAGGAGATGACAGATGAATTGAACAGGTATTTTGCATCGTTCTTCACCATAGAGGATACAAGTAACGTCCCAGAAATAGTTGTAAATCAGGAAATGGAAGGGAGGGAGGAACTCAAGAAAATTACCATCACCAGGGAAGTAGTACTGAGTAAATTGTTGGAGCTGCGGGCTGACGAGTCCCCGGGTCCTGATGGACTTCATCCTAGGGTCTTAAAAGAAGTAGCTAGTGAGATAGTTGATGTGTTGGTTTTAATTTTCCAAAATTCTCTAGATGTAGGAAAGGTTCCATTAGATTGGAAAATAGCGAATGCAAGTCCTTTATTCAAAAAGGGAGGGAGACAGAAAGCAGGAAACTACAGGCCAGTTAGCTTAACATCTGTTTCAGGGAAAATGTTGGAAACTGTTATTAAAGACGTTATAGCAGGGCACTTCGAAAAATTCAAGGTAATCAGGCAGAGTCAACATGGCTTTGTGAAAGGAAAATCATGTTTAACCAATTTATTGGAGTTCTTTGAAGAAGCAACATGCTGTGGATAAAGGGGAACTGGTGGATGTACTGTACTTAGATTTCCAGAAGGCATTTGATAAGGTGCCACATCCAAGGTTATTGCGTAAAATAAAAGCTCATGGTGTAGGGAGTATAATTTTGCATGGATAGAAGATTGGCTAGCTAACAGGAAACAGAGAGTAGGCATAAATGGGCCATTTTCTTGATGGCAAGATGTAATGAGTGGTGTGCCACAGGGATCAGTGCTGGGGCCTCAACTTTTTACAATTTATGTAAATGACTTAGATGAAGGGACTGAAGGTATGGTTGCTAAATTTGCTGATGATACAAAGATAGGTAGAAATGTAAGTTGTAAAGAGGACATAAGGAGGCTACAAAGTGATATAGATAAGTTAAGTGAGTGGGCAAAGATCTGGCAATGGAGTATAAGGTGGGAAAAAGTGAAATTCTCGATTTTGGCAGGAAGATTAAAAAAGAAGCATGTTATCTAAATGGTGAAAGATTGCAGAGCTGTGAGATGCAGGGGGATCTGGGTATCCTCGTGCATGAATCGCAAAAGGATAGTATGCAGGTACAGCGAGTAATTAGGAAAGCTAGTAGGATGTTATCATTTATTGTGAGGGAAATTGAATGCAAATGTAGGGAGGTTGTGCTTCAATTGTACAGGGCATTGGTGAGACCACAACTGGAGTACTGTGCATAGTATTGGTCTCCTTATGTGAGGAAGCATGTAAATGCATTGGAAGCAGTTCAGAGAAGGTTTACTAGACTGATACCTGAAATGTGCGGGTTGTCTTATGAGGAAAGATTGGACAGGCTAGGCTTGTATCTTCTGGAGTTTAGAAGAGTAAGTGCTGACTTGATTGAAACATCTAAGATCCTGAGGGGTCTTGATGGGGTGGATGTGGAAAGGATGTTTCCTCTTGTGGGAGAATCTATAACTAGGGGTCACTGTTTAAAAATAAGGGGTCGCCCATTTAAGATAGAGATGAAGAGAAATTTTTTTCTCTGAGGGTCGTGAGTCTTTGGAATTCCTTTCCTCAAAAGGCAGCGGAAGCAGAGTCTTTGAATATTTTTAAAGCAGAGGTAGCTAGATTCTTGATGAGCAAGGGGGTGAATGGTTATTGGGGGTAGGCGGGAATGTGGAGTTGAGGTTACAATCAGATCAGTCATGATCTTAATGAATGGCGGAGCAGGCTCGGGGGTGCTGAGTGGCCTACTCCTCTTAATTCATATGTTCGTAATAAATCATCCCAAGGCGCTTCACAGGAGCATTGTGAAACAAAATATGTCAGTAAGCCATAAAAGGAGATACTAGGTCAGATGACCAAAAGCTTGATCAAAGAGGTAGGTTTCAAGCCGTGTCTTAAAGGAGAAAAGTGAGGTGGAGAGATTTAGGGAGGAAATTCCAGAGCTTAGGGCCCAGGTAGCTGAAGGCACAGCCACCAATGGCAGAGTGATTAAAATCGGGGTGCTCAAGAGTCTGTTGCAGCAGCTTTTTTGGAAGCAGAGATAGTGCGAGCGAGTTATCAGCTGGGAAGGTCAGTTTCAGCTTAAAGTAAATTACCTTTTGTTTCGGCGGACCAGGGGACTGCTGGGTAAGTAAAAACCTATATATTTGGGCAGTGGCTGAACCCAAGACACTACACGTGTAGTGTCTCCCACCCACCCTCCTCCTCTGACCAAAACAAAAGGACTCTGGTGTGTTGATAAGGTAAGCTTTTTTATTTCTTCTGTATCGTGTGATTGGTTAAAAATTTACTTTTTTCATTTTTTTGATTTATCTATTAATTCTTTATTTGAAAAAGACATTAGAGAAGTATCAAAGTATTTAACTCATAAATTTATATAAAGTAATAAAGTAATTAACTAAGTAGAGATGGCTGGGCAGGTGATGTGCTGTAGCTGTATGATGTGGGAGCTGGCTGACCCAATTGTGAACGGCAGGGACCACATCTGCAGCAAGTGTTGGTTGCTGGAAGAACTCCGGCTCAGAGTTGATGATCTGGAGTCTGAGCTTCAAACACTGCGGCACATCCGGGAGGGGGAGAGTTACCTGGACGTTTTGTTTCAGGAGGCAGTCACACCTGGTAGATTAAGTAATTCAAATTCAGTTAGTGATCAGGGACAACAGGATGTGATTGCAAGTGAGGCAGGTAGGAGGATCCTGAGTTCAGGAGTGGAGGAGCCTCAGCCTTTGACCTTATCCAACAGGTACGAGATACTTGCTCCCTGTGTGGATGAGGAAAAGGGCTGCGGGGAGGATGAGCCAACTGACCATGGCACCATGGTGCAGAAGGCCATTCAAGAGGGGGGAGCAAAAAGACAAGTGGTGTAGTTATAGGGGATTCTATAATTAGGGGGATAGATAGTATCCTTTGCAAGCCGGATCGGGAGTCCCGCATGGTGTGTTGCCTGCCCGGTGCCAGGGTGCAGGACATCTCTGACCGGCTTGAAAGGATATTGGAGCGGGAGGGGGAGGATCCAGTTGTTGTGGTCCACGTTGGGACTAACAACATAGGCAAGGCTAGGATGGAGGACCTGTTTGGGGATTATAAAGCGCTAGGAACGAAATTAAGGAACAGGTCCTCGACGGTCATAATCTCCGGATTACTGCCCGATCCACGTGCAAATTGGCTTAGGGATAAGAAAATTAGGGAAGTAAACACGTGGCTAAGGGAGTGGTGTGGGAAAGAGGGGTTCCATTTGATGGGGCATTGGCATCAGTTTTGGAACCGGGGGGATCTGTACCGATGGGACGGTCTCCACCAGAACCGATCTGGAACCAGTGTTCTAGCGAAACGGATAAATAGGGTGGTCTCTAGGACTTTAAACTAGTGAGTCGGGGGGAAGGGAAAGGGAAAACGACAGGGAGTATGATGGTAAATAAAAAGGTAAGCAGCAGGTTAACGTGTGCAGGAGGGTTTAAGTTCAAGGCAGACTATGAAAGAAGCAGAAAGGAAGGATAACTCAGGAGTTATTATTAGAGATGTTGGAAATCATGAGGGTAAGAAAGCTAGCATAAAGGCACTTTACCTGAATGCTCATAGCATTCGTAACAAGGTTGATGAGTTAATGGCACAAATCATCGCGAATTAATGTGATTTGGTAGCCATTACGGAGACATGGTTACAGGTTGGTCACGACTGGGAGTTAAATATCTAGGGGTACCAGACTATTCGGAAGGACAGACAGGAAGGTAAGGGAGATGGTGTAGCTCTGATATTCAAGGACGACATCAGGGTGGTGCTGAGAGATGATACAGGTTCTATGGAGAATGAGGTTGAATCCATTTGGGTGGAAATTAGAAACTCTAAGAAGAAAAAGTCATTGATAGACGTAGTCTATAGGCCACCAAATAATATCACATTGGGGCGGGCAATAAACAAAGAAATAACTAATGCCCGTAAAAATGGTACGGCAATTATCATGGGGGATTTTAATCTACATGTAGATTGGTCGAACCAGCTCAGTCAGGGTAGCCTTGAGGAGGAGTTCGTTGAGTGTATCCGTGATAGTTTTCTTGAACAGTATGTAATGGAACCGATGAGGGAGCAAGCTATCCTAGGTCTAGTCCTGTGTAATGAGACAGGAATAATTAATGACCTCATAGTTAGGGATCCTCTTGGAAGGAGTGATCACAGTATGGTTGAATTTAGAATACAGATGGAGAGTGTGAAGATAAAATCCAATACCAGGGTCCTACACTTGAACAAGGGGGACTACAATAGAATGAGGGAGGACTTGGCTAAAGTAGACTGGAAACAAAGATTTTATGGTGGGACAGTTGACGAGCAGTGGAGGACTTTCAAAGCAATTTTTCAAAGTGCTCAGCAAAAGTATATTCCAGTGAAAAGGAAGGACTGGAAGAAAAGGGGTAATCTGCCATGGGTGTCTAAGGAAATAAGGGAGGCTATCAAATTGAAAGAGAAGGCATACAAAGTGGCCAAAAACAGCATGAAACTAGAAGATTGGGAAAACTTTAAAGGTCAACAGAAAGCCACAAAAAGAGCTATAAAGAAAAGTAAGATAGAACATGAGAAAAAACTAGCACAGAATATAAAGACAGATAGCAAAAGTTTCTATAAATATATAAAACGAAAAAGAGTGGCTAAAGTAAACGTTGGTCCTTTAGAGGATGAGAAGGGGAATTTAGTTATGGGATATGATGAAATGGCCGAGGCATTGAACAGGTATTTTGTATCGGTCTTCACCGTGGAGGACATTAATAACATGCCAGTAATTGACAAAGAGACGAACGTAGGTGAGGACCTGGAAACAATCATTATTATGGAAGAGGTAGTGTTGGGCAAGCTAATGGAGCTAAGGATTGATAAGTCTCCTGGCCCTGATGGAATGCATCCCACGGTACTAAAAGAGATGGGAGAAATAGCAGGTGCACTGACGGTAATTTTCCAAAATTCACTGGACTCTGGGGTAGTCCCAGCTGATTGGAAAACAGCAGATGTGACGCCACTGTTTAAAAAGGGAGGTAGACAAAAGATGGGGAATTATAGACCGGTTAGCTTAACCTCTGTAGTGGGGAAGATGCTTGAGTCTATTATCAAGGAAGAAATAGCAGGGCATCTCGATAGAAATTGTCCCGTTGGGCAGACGCAGCATGGGTTCATGAAGGGCAGGTCATGCTTGACAAATCTTTTGGAATTCTATGATGACATTACGAGCAAGGTGGACAATGGGGACCCAGTGGATGTGGTGTACCTAGATTTCCAAAAGGCCTTCGACAAGGTGCCGCAAAGAGGCTGCTGCATAAGATAAGGATGCATGGCGTTAGGGGTAAAGTATTAGCATGGATAGAGGATTGGTTGACTAACAGGAAGCAGAGAGTGGGGATAAATGAGTGCTATTCTGGTTGGCAATCAGTCACTAGTGGTGTGCCTCAGGGATCGGTGTTGGGACCGCAATTATTTACAATTTATATAGATGATCTGGAGTTGGGGACCACGTGTAGGGTGTCAAAGTTTGCAGATGACACTAAGATGAGTGGCAGAGCAAAGTGTGCAGATGACTGTGAAACTTTGCAGAGGAACATAGATACATTGAGTGAGTGGGCAAAGGTCTGGCAGATGGAATACAATGTTAATAAATGTGAAGTCATTCATTTCGGTAGGAGTAACAGTAAAAAGGTTATTACTTGAATGGTAAAAAGTTACAGCATGCTGCTATGCAGAGGGACCTGGGTGTCCTTGTGCATGAATCGCAGAAGGTTGGTCTGCAGGTACAGCAAGTAATTAGGAAGGCAAATGGAATTTTGTCCTTCATTGCTAAAGGGATTGAGTTTAAAAGCAGAGAGGTTATGTTGCAGCTGTATAAGGTACTGGTGAGGCCGCACCTGGAGTACTGTGTGCAGTTTTGGTCTCCTTACTTGAGAAAGGATGTACTGGCACTGGAGGGGGTGCAGAGGAGGTTCACTCGGTTGATTCCGGAGTTGAGGGAGTTGGCTTATGAGGAGAGACTGAGTAGATTGGGATTATATTCATTGGAATTCAGAAGAATGAGGGGGGATCTTATAGAAACATATAAAATTATGAAGGGAATAGATAAGATACAAGTAGAGAGGATGTTTCCACTGGCAGGTGAAGCTAGGACAAGAGGGCATAGCCTCAAGATTAGAGGGAGCAGATTTAGGACTGAATTGAGAAGGAACTTCTTCACCCAGAGGGTTGTTAATCTATGGAATTCCTTGCCCAGTGAAGTAGTTGACGCTTCTTCAGTAAACGTTTTTAAAGCTAAGGTAGATATCTTTTTGAACAATAAAGGAATTAAGGGATACGGTGAGAGGGCGGGTAAGTGGATCTGCGTCCACGAAAAGATCAGCCATGATTTTATTGACTGGCGGAGCAGGCTCGAGGGGCTGGACGGCCTACTCCTGCTCCTAGTTCTTATGATGAGCGCAGATATCTTGGAGGGTTGTGGGCCTGGAGGAGATTACAGAGATAGGGAGGGGCAAGGCCATGGAGTGATCTGAAAACGAGGATGAGAATTTTAAAATCAAGATGTTGCTTGACCGGGAGCCAGTGTAAGTCAGCAAGCACAGGGTGATAGGGTAACTAGACTTGGTGCAAGTTATGACATGGGCAGCAGAGTTTTGGATGACCTCAAGTTTATGGAGGGTAGAATGTGGGAGACCAGCCAGGTGTGTGTTGGAATAGTCAAGTCTCGAAATAACACAGGCATGAATGAGGGTTTCAGCAGTAGATGAGCTGAGACGGGTGAAATCAGGAAATGTTATAGAGGTGGAACTAGGTGGTCTTAGTGATGACCCGAATATGTATTTAGTCTGGAACCTTCCATCTGATTGGAGGTATTATTGTTACTGAGCAATCTACATAAAACTAAAGTTCTGCTAACGTGGCCTGGTAGTCGCCTCGGACTTTCTGGTCTACGTACAGACAGGTAAGGTTCAGCACACCTGACACATTTACATCTGTGCAGTCACATGCAGCCCATCCTCATTTAACAATGATAAAAGAAATGAGCTGTGAATGCTGAAGATCGGAGCTAGAAACAGAATGCTGCAAATACACAACAGGACACTCTCAATGTGAGGGAGAAAAGTCAGATTCAACTTTTGTCAGAGCTAATTGAAGCGGTCCTGTAGGGAGCGGCAGTGCCACACGTCCCACAGTATCATCCTTTCTGTCCTCTTTTGTTTTCTGATTTTTCTGCTCTTGTAAGGCACTATTCTGGGGAAGAGGGAGGTTTAGAGGAACTGCATTCTCTATGGTGGGGTGGTGGTGGTGGCTCAGACATATGCAGTAGGACAGTTCTTTAGACATTTGCACCCCTCTGGTACTGTGATCGGGTGACCATGTCTGAGCCTCAGTGTTATCTTCACCATGCTGAGCGTCACATTTGACCATTCTCTTGTCCACGTCTGATGAAAGATCACGACCTGAAATGTTAATTGTTTTTCTCTCCACAGATGCTGCCTGACCTGCTAAGTATTTCCAGCATTTTCTGTTTTTCTTTCAGATTTCCACCAGCCAGTGTTCTCTGGCAGGTCTCGGGTGCAGGCCCACAAGAGACATTTTCTTCATTCTCCCCAGTCCAGGGGCACTGAAGCCAACTGTAGCACCCCCACTTGCTTCTGAGATCAGATGACTCAACATAGCACAGATCTTCTGCGTGCTCCTGCGTTATATCAGGCCACAGTTGGCTATTGGTAGAACAGTTGCATTGTCCTTTTTTTTTAATACAGTATTATGGTGATTTGATTGAAGCTTTCAAGATATTAAAGAGAACAGATGAGCTATATAGAGAGCAGCTGGTTGGGGACTATGGGGCATCGTGTAAAAATTAGAGCTAGGCTTTTCAGAAGTGAAATTCGGAAACACTTATATGCACAAAGGGTGGTAGAAGTTTTTAACTCTCCTGCAAATGGCAATTGATGCGAGATCAATTGTTAATTTTAAATCTGAAATTGATATATTTTTGCTAACCAAATGTATTAAGGGATATACAGTTAGATCACAGATCAGGCATGATCTCAATGAATGGCAGAGAAGCTTGGGGGCTAAATGGCCTCCTTCTGTTCCTGTGTTCACAGTGAAATGGGTTGTAGACCTTTAGTAATCTAATTGAGGGATGTGGTTAATCCCTTAATACATGGGAACAAAATTCTCAAGCAGGTTTAAAAAAAGAAGCAGAAAGAGAGAAATTCCTGCATTTATATGACACCTTGGAAACCAGAGCATCCCAAAGTGCTTCACAGCCAGTTAAACACTACAAGTGAATGCACTTCAAAAGTAAGTAGGAAACATGACATCAGTTTGCACATAGTAAGGTCCCACAAGAAGCCTTGAGGTAAATGACTAGGTAACCTATTACAAATATTCAGGAGTCTTTTTCTCCCACCAATTATTGTTTTAATATAAACAATATTAATAATGATCATGCTGCTTGTTTAATACAATGTTTCTTCTACGTAAAGAGAGGATTCTAATTTATTCTTTGATGAATTTGGATTAAGGGAGGTTTTCCTCTACTGGAAACCTTCAGGTCCAACAAGATGGGAGGATGCACGATCAGGTTTGGAGCGAGAGCTGACCTTCCAATTGCATTTTTCTAATAGCTGACAGAAGGCGCAGCGAGGATGAGGAGGAGAGCGCGAAACAGAAACGTAAGAGTCGAGTGACTTGCCCATTCTACAGCCACGAGCGGATGCAGTCCCTGCGCGATGAGGTGCTGGTGGAGGTGAAGGACATTGAGCAGCTGGTGTTGCTGGGGAAGGAGATGAAGGCGTGTCCATACTATGCCAGCCGCTATGCCATTCCACCAGCGCAGGTACAGCGAAGGCTCACCTTGATGAGCGCTTGGCAACAAAACTCAGTTACAGATCTTTAAAAATTTTATTCTTAGAATGTGGGGACCACTGGAATGGTCTGCAATTATTATCTATCCTTAAAGTGGTGACGGGTCTTCTGCTTGAACCGCTGCAATCCATGTGGTGAAGGTACTCCCACAATGTTGTTGGGCAGGGAGTTCCATGATCTTGACACAGTGATCTATGTCCAAGTTGGGATGGTATGTGACTTGGAGGCAAATTTGGAGGTGATTGTGTTTCCACAACATCTCTTTGGTAGAGATTGTGAGGGAGATGAGTTGCTGCAATGTATCCTGTAGTTGGTACATATTACAGCCCCGTGCCCCACTGTTGGAAAGTAGATACTAAATCCAGTGGTTGCAGCACAGATGAAGTGGACTGCTTTGAGTTGGGTGATATTGAGCTTCCAGTGTTGGAACACCTGCATCATTCAGGTGAGTATTGAGTATTCTGTCTCACTACTGACTTGAACCATGTAGCTGGTGGAAAGACTTTGAGGGATCAGGAGGTGAGCCACTCATTACAGAGTATCCAGCTTCTGACCTGCTGATGTAAGCATACTGTTGGGAAGACTGATCTGATTAAGCTGTGGTGAGTGGAGAGCCCCCATCATGTTGGAGGTGGAGAGGTTGGGGATGGGGGTGTCCAGCAGTGGCCGTGTCATTTAAGGTCAAGCGGTGATTGCTGCGCTTTCTTGTGTTCGCAGTGAATGTTACTTATGTGGTGCAAATGTTATCTGCCACTTATCTGATCAAGCCTGGATGTTAACCAGGCAGGCATGAGTGCTTCATTTTCAAATGGAACTGAACACTATACAATCATCAGCAAACCGTCCCAGTCCTGACCTTATGAAGCAGCTGGAGACGGTCATGGCTATGACTGAACTGAGCCCCTGGAGATTTTCTACTAGTCTCATTTTTCTTGTATATAATGGCCTACAGTGCCTCATCGGTACCCATTTTTGGGCAGCTAGATCTCTCCTTAGTCTAGCCCACTCAGCATAGTGATAGTGCTTTTTGCGAAGACAAGAGTTTGTCTTCACAAGGATTAGAGTCTTGGAGTTATACAGCACAGAAACAGGCCGGCCCACCGTGTCTGCGCTGGCCATCAAGCCTATCTGTTCTAATCCCATTTTCAAGCACTTGGCCCGTAGCCTTGTGTGCTATAGCGTTTCAAGTGCTCTTCCAAATACTTCTTCAATGTTGTGAGGGTTTGTGCCTCTACTGTCCCTTCAGGTAGTGTGTTTCAGATTCCAGCTACCCTCTTGAAAAAATCTTTCATCAAAGCTCCTCTAAACCTCCTGCCCCTTACCTTAAATCTATGCCTCCTGGTTTTCATAGAGAGATACAGCACTGAAACAGGCCAACAAAAACAAGAAATGCTGGAATCACTTAGCAGGTCTGGCAGCATCTGTGGAAAGAGAAGCAGAGTTAACGTTTCGGGTCAGTGACCCTTCTTCGGAACTGACAAATATTAGAACAGTCACAGATTATAAGCAAGTGAGGTGGGGTTGGGGCAAGAGATAACAAAGGAGAAGGTGCAGATTGGACCAGGCCACATAGCTGACCAAAAGGTCACGGAGCAAAGGCAAACAATATGTTAATGGTCTGTTGAAAGACAAAGCATTAGTACAGATTAGGTGTAACTACACTGAATATTGAACAGCAGCAAGTGCAAACCTGAAAAAAAACCTGAAAAAAACAGTGGGTAAGCAGTCGGTAAAACAGGCCCTTTGGCCCACAGAGTCTGTGCCGACCATCAACCACCCATTTATACTAATCCTAAATGGGGTGGGGTGGGGGGGGGAAGCGAGTCAGACATGGGGTGGGGTTAGAGAGAGTAAGAGAGAAAGACCTGGGGTGGGGGGGAATGGAGGGGGCTGAGAGAGAGAGTGACTGGGGGCTGAGAGAGAGAGTGACTGGGGGCTGAGAGAGAGAGTGACTGGGGGCTGAGAGAGAGAGAGAGTGACTGGGGGCTGAGAGAGAGAGAGAGTGACTGGGGGCTGAGAGAGAGAGAGAGTGACTGGGGGCTGAGAGAGAGAGTGACTGACTGGGGCTGAGAGAGAGAGTGACTGACTGGGGGCTGAGAGAGAGAGTGACTGACTGGGGGCTGAGAGAGAGAGTGACTGACTGGGGGCTGAGAGAGAGAGTGACTGACTGGGGGCTGAGAGAGAGAGTGACTGACTGGGGCTGAGAGAGAGAGTGACTGACTGGGGGCTGAGAGAGAGAGTGACTGACTGGGGGCTGAGAGAGAGAGTGACTGACTGGGGGCTGAGAGAGAGAGTGACTGACTGGGGGCTGAGAGAGAGAGTGACTGACTGGGGGCTGAGAGAGAGAGTGACTGACTGGGGGCTGAGAGAGAGAGTGACTGGGGGCTGAGAGAGAGAGTGACTGACTGGGGGCTGAGAGAGAGTGTGACTGACTGGGGGCTGAGAGAGAGAGTGACTGACTGGGGGCTGAGAGAGAGAGTGACTGACTGGGGGCTGAGAGAGAGAGTGACTGACTGGGGGCTGAGAGAGAGAGTGACTGACTGGGGGCTGAGAGAGAGAGTGACTGACTGGGGGCTGAGAGAGAGAGTGACTGACTGGGGGCTGAGAGAGAGAGTGACTGACTGGGGGCTGAGAGAGAGAGTGACTGACTGGGGGCTGAGAGAGAGAGTGACTGACTGGGGGCTGAGGGAGAGAGTGACTGACTGGGGGCTGAGGGAGAGAGTGACTGGGGGCCTGAGGAGAGAGTGACTGACTGGGGGCTGAGGGAGAGAGTGACTGACTGGGGGCTGAGGAGAGAGTGACTGACTGGGGGCTGAGGGAGAGAGTGACTGACTGGGGGCTGAGAGAGAGAGTGACTGACTGGGGGCTGAGGGAAGAGAGTGACTGACTGGGGGCTGAGGGAGAGAGTGACTGACTGGGGGCTGAGGGAGAAGAGTGACTGACTGGGGCGTGAGGTGAGAGAGTGACTGACTGGGGGCTGAGGGAGAGAGTGACTGACTGGGGGCTGAGGGAGAGAGTGACTGACTGGGGGCTGAGGGAGAGAGTGACTGACTCGGGGGGCTGAGGGAGAGAGTGACTGACTGGGGGCTGAGGGAGAGAGTGACTGACTGGGGGCTGAGGGAGAGAGTGACTGACTGGGGGCTGAGGGAGAGAGTGACTGACTGGGGGCTGAGGGAGAGAGTGACTGACTGGGGGCTGAGGGAGAGAGTGACTGACTGGGGGCTGAGGGAGAGAGGTGACTGACTGGGGGCTGGAGGGAGAGACGTGACTGACTGGGGGCTGAGGGAGAGAGTGACTGACTGGGGGCTGAGGGAGAGAGTGACTGACTGGGGGCTGAGGGAGAGAGTGACTGACTGGGGCTGAGGGAGAGAGTGACTGAGGGCTGAGGGGAGAGAGTGACTGACTGGGGGCTGAGGGAGAGAGAGTGACTGACTGGGGGCTGAGGGAGAGAGTGACTGACTGGGGGGCTGAGGGAGAGAGTGACTGACTGGGGGCTGAGGGAGAGAGTGACTGACTGGGGGCTGAGGGAGAGAGTGACTGACTGGGGGCTGAGGGAGAGAGTGACTGACTGGGGGCTGAGGGAGAGAGCGAGAGTGGACTGGGGGCTGAGAGAGAGAGAGAGTGTGTGACTGGGGGGCCGTGAGAGAGAGAGAGAGTGTACTGGGGCTGAGGAGAGAGACGAGAGAGAGATGTGACTGGGGGCTGAGAGGAGAGAGAGAGATGTGACTGGGGCTGAGAGAGAGAGAGAGAGTGTGACTGGGGGCTGAGAGAGAGAGAGTGACTGACTGGGCTGAGAGAGAGAGTGACTGACTGGGGGCTGAGAGAGAGAGTGACTGACTGGGGCTGAGAGAGAGATGTGACTGACTGGGGGCTGAGAGAGAGAGTGACTGACTGGGGCTGAGAGAGAGAGTGACTGACTGGGGGCTGAGAGAGAGAGTGACTGACTGGGGGCTGAGAGAGAGAGTGACTGACTGGGGGCTGAAGAGAGAGAGTGACTGACTGGGGGCTGAGAGAGAG